>NC_057937.1:29823567-30150651 GCF_018555375.3 Anguilla rostrata
TGCTAACAGAATTTGGAAAGGACTATTCCTGCCCCTCAAGTGTGCTTTCTCTGGGGATTTGCTGTTCTCTCCTCAAATTCCACAACCAAATACAAGCCGACTAACAAAGTCACAGGCCAGAATATGTCCCTAAATTTTGTTCTTAAAATTAACGTTGAACTGTGTTTGTGAATATTAATGTATTTGTAAGTCATAGCTGAGGACAAATAATGCAAAATAATGAAAAACTTCCAAGTTGACCTTTACCGGCTATCCATTAACTTATAAAGCCTACCAATTTACACAAAAAATTTTGTTATTGTTATTGATCTGACATTTAAACTTGACAGAAGTGACTGAGGGTAATTTTTAGCGTAGGTAGTCCATAAAAATATTTCATAATGAAAGCTAATTAAATTTTCAGTTGGATGCAAGATCTACAAACCACACAGTCTTTTAAAAAATACTGTATCATTAAATACAATTATATTTCTATACAACCTAATGCTATTACCTGATGGAATAATCTAAGAATACCCACACAAACTATGTCAGACGATGTACAACTTGTAATTGTATGCCATTAGTCTCCTTTTTTTACACAAATTTTTACATAAAGTTAGAATATAGATGGGCAGGATTTCAAAGACATCCTTTTATATACCCGAATTAAGTTTTCTGGCAGGCAAAGGAAAAAGAATAATAAAAATGAATGCAGCATATAAATATTTATGGGGGAAATACCAAATATAAATAAAGTCTTTGTCGTGCCTCCGAGCTTACCTCTTGACCAAAAGAGCATCCAATAAGAAAAGTACCCACGAAATAACAAATAATAATGATAGCAATAGTGATACAAACACTTACTGTGAAAATGGGCTCGAGCACAACAGAAGTAACGTACAATTTTCACAAGTAATATGTCAGGAATGCTCACATTTCAAACCACAGATTACGTCCAAAAGACATCAGCAAATAAAAAGTAACATCCAGCAAATGAATAAAGCCAAAACACAATATGGAAGCTTCCTCAAAGATGTCTTTGCATAACAAAAGTCATGTGACTTTCTTCACTTTTTCTTTTTTTTTTTTACTGGTCATAATTCCACAAAATAATGATCATGTACTGTGTTTTTTAGAGATAGTATAATGAATAAAGTTCTTTGTAAAACTATTTATTTATCATTTTTTGGGATCGAAGAACGAACAGGACCTTCTTAGAGGAAACGGGCTGCACACTGTAGAGACGGAGCGCGAGAGAGCGGGAGAAAATGAGAGAGGGAAAAAAGTCGTCAGGGGTCGGCGGCATGCGAGGCCTTTTCGGTCGCGACGGCGCCCCCTACCTGGCTGTGCATGAACTTGAGGTTGATGCCCTCCAGGGTGACCTGCAGCAGCCCTCCCTCTCCTGTCTTCATGTCCTGCACAGGGAACTCCCCGCCCAGCTCTGGCCCTGCAGGAGGGGAATGCAGCTCCGCTTAACTAAAGAGCAAATGCAATCTGTCGCATCGAAATGATGCAACTCACCTTCCAAAAAAAAAAAACGTAAATCATTACAACAAAAGAGCAAATTAAATTGAGTAACTTGTATAAGAGATCAGATATTATATATTCTGTTTATGGCAGGTGCTCGCAGGCTACCAACCCTCCTCACACGCCCCACCTCAGTTCTGTGCTACTTTACTGTGGCCTTCAGGGTGTAATATATTTACTTACTTGCAGGCAGCTGAGGGAGGAATACATACACTTAAGCTGGAGTTCAAACTAAATAGCCTTAATACAGACAGCAGTGCAGATTTTGTTTTAATTATTGTATTTATATGAATCTGTAGGTGACTTATCAACAGTAGTTATCATAAATTGCATTATAAACAGGGTGTAGGCGTTTTAGGCATACAATGCTAAGTACTGTACTATAATCAAGCGTTTTCAGCAAATGTCCCTACCTTAAAGTTTAATTCCTTGTGCTTTAATAACAGTAGGAATGGAAGAATGAACAACCAAGTAAAGATGCTCTGATGAATAAAACCAGTCTGACTGCCAGACAATTTGATTGCCATTATTTAAGTACTGCTCAACTCCTTGGAAATTTGGTACGTAGACTCATTAGACAATGAAGGGGCACAGGGCACCTGACACACTCTCACACACGGTGTAGTGTTCCTGCAGGACCAGCTCACACACACTCACACACAGAGAAGTGCTCCTGCAGGATCAGCTCACACACTCTCACACACAGAGAAGTGCTCCTGCAGGATCAGCTCACACACAGTGTAGTGTTCCTGCAGGACCAGCTCACACACTCTCACACACAGTGTAGTGTTCCTGCAGGACCAGCTCACACACTCTCACACACAGTGTAGTGTTCCTGCAGGACCAGCTCTCACACACTCACATGCGGAGTAGTGCTCCTGAAGGACCAGCTCACACACTCTCACATGCGGAGTAGTGCTCCTGAAGGACCAGCTCACACACTCTCACACGTGGAGAAGAGCTCCAGCAGGACCAGCTCACACACTCTCACATAGGGAGTAGTGCTCCTGCAGGACCACCTCACACACTCTCACACAGGGAGTAGTGCTCCTGCAGGACCACCTCACACACTCTCACACGTGGAGAAGAGCTCCAGCAGGATCAGCTCACACACTCTCACATGCGGAGTAGTGCTCCTGAAGGACCAGCTCACACACTCTCACATGCGGAGTAGTGCTCCTGAAGGACCAGCTCACACACTCTCACACGTGGAGAAGAGCTCCAGCAGGATCAGCTCACACACTCTCACATGCGGAGTAGTGCTCCTGAAGGACCAGCTCACACACTCTCACACGTGGAGAAGAGCTCCAGCAGGACCAGCTCACACACTCTCACATAGGGAGTAGTGCTCCTGCAGGACCACCTCACACACTCTCACACAGGGAGTAGTGCTCCTGCAGGGCCAGCTCACACACTCTCACACAGGGAGTAGTGCTCTTGCAGGATCAGCTCACACACTCTCACATGCGGAGTAGTGCTCCTGCAGGGCCAGCTCACACACTCTCACACAGGGAGTAGTGCTCCTGCAGGGCCAGCTCACACACTCACACACAGTGTAGTGTTCCTGCAGGACCAGCTCACACACTCTCACACACGGTGTAGTGTTCCTGCAGGACCAGCTCACACACGTGGAGAAGAGCTCCTGCAGGACCAGCTCACACACTCTCACATGCGGAGTAGTGCTCCTGAAGGACCAGCTCACACACTCTCACATGCGGAGTAGTGCTCCTGAAGGACCAGCTCACACACTCTCACACGTGGAGAAGAGCTCCAGCAGGACCAGCTCACACACTCTCACACAGGGAGTAGTGCTCCTGCAGGACCACCTCACACACTCTCACACAGGGAGTAGTATCAACAGTAGTTATCATAAATTGCATTATAAACAGGGTGTAGGCGTTTTAGGCATACAATGCTAAGTACTGTACTATAATCAAGCGTTTTCAGCAAATGTCCCTACCTTAAAGTTTAATTCCTTGTGCTTTAATAACAGTAGGAATGGAAGAATGAACAACCAAGTAAAGATGCTCTGATGAATAAAACCAGTCTGACTGCCAGACAATTTGATTGCCATTATTTAAGTACTGCTCAACTCCTTGGAAATTTGGTACGTAGACTCATTAGACAATGAAGGGGCACAGGGCACCTGACACACTCTCACACACGGTGTAGTGTTCCTGCAGGACCAGCTCACACACACTCACACACAGAGAAGTGCTCCTGCAGGATCAGCTCACACACTCTCACACACAGAGAAGTGCTCCTGCAGGATCAGCTCACACACAGTGTAGTGTTCCTGCAGGACCAGCTCACACACTCTCACACACAGTGTAGTGTTCCTGCAGGACCAGCTCACACACTCTCACACACAGTGTAGTGTTCCTGCAGGACCAGCTCTCACACACTCACATGCGGAGTAGTGCTCCTGAAGGACCAGCTCACACACTCTCACATGCGGAGTAGTGCTCCTGAAGGACCAGCTCACACACTCTCACACGTGGAGAAGAGCTCCAGCAGGACCAGCTCACACACTCTCACATAGGGAGTAGTGCTCCTGCAGGACCACCTCACACACTCTCACACAGGGAGTAGTGCTCCTGCAGGACCACCTCACACACTCTCACACGTGGAGAAGAGCTCCAGCAGGATCAGCTCACACACTCTCACATGCGGAGTAGTGCTCCTGAAGGACCAGCTCACACACTCTCACACGTGGAGAAGAGCTCCTGCAGGACCAGCTCACACACTCTCACATGCGGAGTAGTGCTCCTGAAGGACCAGCTCACACACTCTCACATGCGGAGTAGTGCTCCTGAAGGACCAGCTCACACACTCTCACACGTGGAGAAGAGCTCCAGCAGGACCAGCTCTCACACTCTCACACAGGGAGTAGTGCTCCTGCAGGACCACCTCACACACTCTCACACAGGGAGTAGTGCTCCTGCAGGGCCAGCTCACACACTCTCACACAGGGAGTAGTGCTCTTGCAGGATCAGCTCACACACTCTCACATGCGGAGTAGTGCTCCTGCAGGGCCAGCTCACACACTCTCACACAGGGAGTAGTGCTCCTGCAGGGCCAGCTCACACACTCACACACAGTGTAGTGTTCCTGCAGGACCAGCTCACACACTCTCACACACGGTGTAGTGTTCCTGCAGGACCAGCTCACACACGTGGAGAAGAGCTCCTGCAGGACCAGCTCACACACTCTCACATGCGGAGTAGTGCTCCTGAAGGACCAGCTCACACACTCTCACATGCGGAGTAGTGCTCCTGAAGGACCAGCTCACACACTCTCACACGTGGAGTAGTGCTCCTGCAGGACCAGCTCACACACTCTCACACAGGGAGTAGTGCTCCTGCAGGGCCAGCTCACACACTCTCACACAGGGAGTAGTGCTCTTGCAGGATCAGCTCACACACTCTCACATGCGGAGTAGTGCTCCTGCAGGGCCAGCTCACACACTCTCACACAGGGAGTAGTGCTCCTGCAGGACCAGCTCACACACTCTCACACAGGGAGTAATGCTCATGCAGAACCAGCTCACACGCTGCTCACCTGGTTTGATGCTCTGCTGCCTGGCGGCTGCACGCTCCATGCTGTCCTTCACACAGTAGTACAGCTCCCGACACTGAGGGAAGAGGAGAGACACTTTCAACAACCCCGTGACCTCTTCACTTCAAACCACTCCTCTGCAGACATTTACTGCGGACGATTGGTCTCACACCGTAAATAAAACTGCAGTCAATAATGTGAATTAGTCTAGGAATTTGAGGGGGCAGCTTCAAAGGTGAAGCCTTTGTGAAAGGCAGTGTTTCACTAATGCTCGAATCAATAGCATGTTGTTTTAAGGGTTAGGATGCTTGTTATGTGCATTCCCTGTTTTCACACTTACTTTGCCTAAAGACATACTGAACTTAGGCTCATCTGTACCAATACTGCAGAATACAAAGCATTGTGTGGAAAACAAAATTTTGAAAGCAAGCCTCTGAACAGCCTTCTCATGTTCACAGTATTACGAGCCTGACCAGGCTGATGTTCATGGGAGATTAGCGGGAGCTAACCCCGCAAACCGTAGCTTCGCTTTCCAGAAGATTCTTCCCAGTCACTGGACTTGTTCTTCCGGGGGGTTCTTTGAGGTAAACTTGGCGGGCGAGCCGCGGAAAGGCTCCCTGTCCTTGGAGGGCCGGGACTCACCTTCTTGGTGTAGAACTTGTTGAGTTGTGTCTCCTGGCCGTTACGTCTCCACAGGCACAGGACTTTGGTCTTGGGGCAGTAGGTCATGTTGATGAGCTTCTCGTACCACCAGCGCTCGTACACCGTGCCGATGTTGCTTCGCAGGACGATGCAGTCGTCGCACACCTAGGGAGGAGGGGGAGAGCTGTCTTTGCCTGGCCTCACTTTCCCTCTGTCAAAACTCAGGTCTCCTCAGTCTACGTCTCTGCCTCTGTCGTTACGCTCTCTCAACTGCAATTTGACAGCATTCCAGGTCTGCGGTTTCATTCAATCTTTTTGTCCTCTTAAACGCTTCAGTTACATTATCTTGCACCTATATCTGTTATTATAATTTCTCATTTTCTGCAATTGAAAGCTCTCTGCATACAGTCTCAACTTGAAAAATCTCACCACATAAATAGGTTTCATGGACAATGGCAGTCAAATTACAGCCGAATTATGGACCGATGACAATCCGTTTCCATGCAGTTCAAGGTTAAGCGTGAAATTGACACTGCTCGGCTACAGCAGGAACAGCAGTACAGGCGAAGGCCTTGCAGCACAAAGCCTGAGAATGAAAAGGCCTTGCATCTATTCATACCTCCATGAAGAAGATATCTCCTGTGGTGTCCGTTCCAGCATGCACCACAAAAGTCTGCTTCTTGATGTGACGGCTCCCACTGGGCCGGATTGAGAGCTCCCGCCCAGTCTGTAACACAATTGCAGCACATCTTGTCTTACAACAGTGTTCCCCAAGCTATGTGCCACATCAATGGATCCCCCCACTGGTCAGTTGTGGAAGTTTTTGAGGGAAATGACGCATGAAAAAAATGACTTGTATGTCATACATGTTCAATATTTTTGACATACACAAACTAGGAAGGTGCCAGGTATTTAGGCAGGCAGTTGTTTGATCAGTGTGAATGTGAATGGGTAGTGAGCAACATAAATTACTGTCCAAGTTCCATTGTGCATTTAGCGTATGTTAAAAATATTTTAATTCTATGCACATTAAATTATATGAAAAGACGAGTCACCAGAAATATATTTGCTAACATTACTGCCCGTCAGTGTGTACTGAACTGAACTGAACACTGCACCTGAAAATCTTAAGCTGCTTTGCAGTTTCCCACATGGAATAACCTTGCCAAAACATGTTTACTTGGTCCCACACATCTAAGCCAAATGCCTTCTTTCTTTGCCATATTTCTTGCAACTTTAGTGCCTATTTTACTTGCACTACAGCCTAAAGATATTAGGCTACCTGGGGTTTAAAAAAAAAAAAAACTAAAGGAAGATCTCACTCAATTTAATGAATTGCAGTCCAAATGGCAAGAGGCTCGCCAGGGGATTCAGCTGTAAGCACGAGCCTTTGTGTGACAGTAGCATATATTCACCAGGGTGGGCAGCCGCTCCAGAACATCATTGATCTCCTGGCTGTAGGTCAGGCCGATGTGAGACTTCCCCATCAGCCTCCTGACTTTCTTCCTGATGTCATTCTTAGTCACCTGTGCAGGAGACCATCACAGCACTTTAAAGAGTTTCTGTTCATCGCTCAGATGTGCATGTGTGCGCACGTGTGTGTGCAAAACAAAGAGAGTGTGTGTGAGACTGAAGAGGGTACCTTCATCATGAGAATGTAAGCGATCGTGTTGTGTGCCTGTGTCTTACCTGTTACGTGCATTACCTGTTTTCATACTTACTTTTATCAAAAGATGTGCTGAACATAAGCTCAGCTGTACCAATACTTCAGAATACAATTTGTGTGGAAACCAAATTTTTGAAAGCAAGCCTCCGAACAGCCTTCTCATGTTAATAATCTAACAGTAGTATGAGCCTGACCAGGCTGATGTTAGACAAGCGCACCCAATTTTTGGGGAAGTGCTTTGCTAATAAATCAGCCATCAGATGCCTCTGCTGACGAATCAAGACCTTTTGTAGGTACAGTGGGGAAATCAAGTCTGAAATTCAAGACAACTGATCCAACGGCCCGCACCAGCGAAAAACTTCTCAAATCAATCAGATCGTAGACAAAGAGAGCGTGTGTGAGACTGAAGAGGCTACCTTCATCATGAGAATGTAAGCGATCGTGTTGTGTGCGTGTGTATGTGAGAGAGAGGTGTGTGTGTGTGAGACAGAAGAGGGTATCTTCATCATCAGCATGTAAGCGATCATGTTGCGTGTGTGCCTGTGAGTGTGACGGAGAAAAGTACCTTCATCATCAGCATGTAAGCGATCACGTTGTGTGCGTGTGTTTGATTGTGTGGGTGTGTTTGTGTGTGTGAGAGAGACAGAGGAGGGTACCTTCATCATCAACATGTAAGCGATCATGTTGTGTGCATGTGCTTGATTGTGTGGGTGTGTTTGTAAGTGTGTGTGTGTGAGAGAGAGACAGAAGAGGGTAGCTTCATCATCAGCATGTAAGCGATCATGTTGTGTGCGTATGTGTGAGAGTGTGTGTGTGTGTGTGAGAGAGAGGAGGGTAGCTTCATCATCAGCATGTAAGCAACCATGCTGTGTGCGTGTGTGTGTTTGTGAGTGTGTCCGTGTGTGTGTGTGTGTGTGTGTGTGCCTGAGACAGAGGACAGAGGAGGGTACCTTCATCATCAGCATGTAAGCGATCATGTTGTGTAGCAGAGTCGCTAGCAGTCTGTCCTCATCGTCTTCCAGGCGTTTCCGGTCGTGGTCTCCAAGTGACAGGTATCTGCACAGGAGAAGAACACTACAGTCAGCCAGTGCTCTGCTACCTGGCTGCAAACGCCCTGCCCCCTCCATCGGACAGTCCGGCCCACCTGTCAATCATTTCCTGCGGCCCCTGGTCCATGCCCATCCCCTCCCGCTCAAGCATGACAGCGTCCAGGTAGGCATCCTCCCAAAACTGGACCTGGTCCCAGAGAGTGGAGCGCTCCTTACCTGTACACACAGACACACACACACAGATGCACATGCACACACACAGACGCACACACACGCATAGGCACAGACACGTACGCACACACACACGACCTCACAGTAAGTACAATGCCAAACATATTCCAAAAGGGATGACGCAGATGACAGAATAACATACAGGTATTCTGTGTTCACATCTGAGAGATATCAGACCTTTAATTCCCTTTCAGAAACTACTTTCCAATTAATACTCTTTGATGAGTGACAATCAAAGGTCACCATGGGAATAAAAATTGGAAATTGGGATATAAATATATCCAGAAAGGGAACATATAATGCAGATAATCTAGACTTTGTCATGCAAACACAGCAACTAAACAAATGAATTCATAATCCTCTCTGACCATAGTATTTAGCACTATCGGATGTATTAAAAAAAACTGTCAGGTATCCAGTGGTCCAAGGCCTTTTTTATGTACCCATATCAACAGGTGATTTAACAATGCATTCCAGGGCTCATCCAAAAGGGAAGAAAGGCTTGCAGCTAAATTGAACTGAATATTGTTAATGTCACAGGCAAAAATAAAACCCCACTGAGCACCAAGCCAACATGCTAACTTTCTTCATGGAGCAAAGGAGATGTGCTAGAAGCTAATTATAATGCAAAAACATCTACATTCATTATACTGGCATTGCTAAAATGCCAATTTCAATGCCCTCATGTAATGTGATTTCAAGAGAGCGATCATTCGTCATTGGAACTATAATCAATAGTACACATTTTTCGATTTAGACACACAAGATAATTTTTCTCTAGGCTAGGCATGGCCGTGGCATGAGATTGAATGGCAATGCATGTAATTTTCATGAAAACGTAATGGAATGGTAACGGTTCATGAATAATGTAAATTGGTAATGTAGACACTGACAAAAAATGAATGAATTAAAAACAGATTTTCACATGACAATGAGCTTTAAATTATATAGGAATAGGGCCGGAGTGGGTGCAGGTTTTTGTTCTAGCCCAGCACTAAGTCACCTGATTCTCAAGGTCTTGATTGAAGACTATGATTAGGTAATTAGCTGAATCAAGTGCTGGGCTAAAATAAAAACCTGCATGCACACTGGCCCAATTTGGATAAGACTGGACACCCCTGATGTATAGACTACTGCAGGGCTTTCCACCCATGGTCCTGGCATCCTCAATGTGCTGGTTTTTGTTTTCACCTTGGCAACAGTTGCAGTCAAATCCAAGACACCAGGTGAGGTGAGTTAATTGTGTAATCAACCACTTTCACTGATAACAAAAACCAGCGTGCCCTGTGGCCCTCCAGAACCAAGGCTGGGGAGTCCTTGGGGCTTTATAATGGACTGAAAATTGCCCGTTCTCTGTGCATCACCATTTGTGCATCACTATGACCAAGCCAGAATAATAAGAAAAACACCTGCAAAAGGTCAAACGTCAGGATGCACTGTTTGTCTACCAGAGTGGATGGATGAGCTAGAAGCCCAATTAAACATGACCAAGCCATTCTTGTAGTCACTTCTTTTTTTTTTTTTGCTTTACACCAGTCATATCAGTGCTCAGGAACAAGGTCTTATTTAACCCATATGATGAAACCCTTTTAGGGCATGCAGGTTTTACAGACTCTGACCCTGCGTTCACACAGCGAGCAACTCGGTTGATGGGTTGCTCAAGTTTACTAGGCTGACGGAGGGGCAGGAGCTTCCCGTTGTATCTTCTTAGTGGTCTCATGCAATTACATATTATTGAAGAGAAATAACGACGTCATCAAAGATGTATATTTGCCATATAGCTACATATCATCTCCTTTTGTTTCTATAGTTATGTCAGGACACTGATAAATATTTGTTATTGCTACCTCTATTAGCCATATATCTCTCCATATCTCTCACTAGTTAGCTGCCTAGCTAGCGATCTCTCAATCACCCTCACTAGCTAGCTAGCAAGCAAGTCGAAACTGCCGTCCAAGCGTCATTTTCAGATGCTTATCCCTGTACTCTTTTTAAAAAATGCTGTATAACACCGGGTGCAATTGTACCATAATGATAAGCTGTTCGTCCATTTTTCCTCACTGAGCAAAACAATAATTCACAAAATGGTATCATATCGGTTGGAGAAACAGGAAGTCCGAAACTCTGATTGGTTGTTGACGGGCAATGCCTGCGAAAAGTTGGGCAACTATGAGCATCATTTTTCAGGCAACTTTGGTTGCTCAGTTGCCCAGTTTCTCGTGTTGCTGGGCGTCGCTCTGCTACATAGAGAATGAATGGACTTCCGGCAACTTGGCTGACGAGTTGTTCGCTGTGTGAATGCACCGTAACTATCACAAACCTATTCAGGTAGAGAGTGATTCACAAGTGATGCAGAGAGGAATGCACTGGTCAATTTTTCTGTGTTACAAAACAAGGCACTGTAGGTCAGGAATGTGGCGTGTGCAAGCCCTAGTCCCCGAATCCTTCTGCACTGCAAGTTTCTGCTTCTACACACATAGCTGTTTACCTCCTTACGTTAACTCAACAACCAGTTGTGGACAGTTCAAGGCCAGCAACAAGGAGTTTCATTGATTTTTTAAAAATGATTTCTCTGCTGCTCTTTGCAAAGAATTACAAAGCCTTTTTCTATTTAACCCAGAGCCAAGTGGACAGACCTGCAGACAGCAGAGGATTTGGTTCAAGGCCACGAATGGGAAAGGTGAAAGACGTGAAGCGAATTTTTAAAAAGCCACAGTGCGTTTTGGAAAGGGGAGACAGCATGCAGACGGCTATGGTGGCGCTAGCAGAGGCGAGACACGCAGACAGGAAGAGACGAGCCGTACTCAGAGAAAAGGTCTCCATGGCGGCATCCTCCAGCTGATCCCACACGGAGCTCTTGTCCCGCCCTACGCAGCCAATGAGGGAAAGAGGCGGCACGCAAAGGAGTTAAGCTAAAGGAAGCACGTGCCACACCGCACCGCGCCGCATTCTGGTCAACAGCAAGCTCAGAAGGCAAACAGCCCAGAAATAAAAAACAAAAAACAGTGACATACTTACCGCTGCATAGGTATTAGTAGTCAAGCCAATATTAATAATCGGAGAGTTGCGTTAAATTCATTAAGAACGCAGAATGTTAAAAGAGATGGATACATGCACAAGTTAAGAAGATTAAAGGTTATGGAATGCCTGCATAACTAAAAACCTTTGCTGCTGGATACATTACCTACTAGATTAAGTATACTTAATCAGCAGATTACTGCTTAAGAGCATGATGAAAGCTATTCCACTTTTTAAGAAAATCAGGGCCGTAAGTGCCTACATTTCATTTCACCCTATAACAAGCCAAGTTCATTCTGGGTAGTTAAATAACTTTGCTTCAGAATTTGATATGGCTTTTTCAAGACAGGGTGATCTCAACATTTACCTTCTCAAAGGATTTCCCAAGAACATGAAATATAACCAATCTAAAATAAAAGGAAGGCTTAACACTAACCAGATTCACACAGGTTTGTTAAACATTACATTATAGTTTACTAGTAGCTTCTTCTGAAAGCTAATTAACATTAGCTAGCTGCTAGCTGTCCAACATTAGTCAGCTGGCTTGAAGCTGTCAACACTGTCTCACATGCACACTTAGCTAATAACAGTGACCATAATATTCAATGTTCAAATTAATTTGTTAAATATATTTTTACTAATTATAAAACAAGTTGTTTTAATCCTGGATGCTGATGGGCTGAGACCATATTCTACAGTGACAGGAAACCTGATGAAGTAACAGTTATTCAAACAGCCTGTTCGTGAACAGTATCACTCCTTGCACAAACCATTGCTTACAAATAATATTACAAAATAAATAATATTGCCATCATTGAATTGTTTCTATATCCTGTAACCGTATTATAAAAGCAATACGGCACTTGAGGCTGTGCTGTATCGTGAATACAGCCACGGCTACAGGGGGTTGCCAGCACTCCACTTCACGTCCTGCCTAAAAACACCCCCGCAGCCAGCTATTCACAATACAGCACTTTCTGTCATGCCGTATTGCTTAAATACTGATTAACTTACCGTGTGGGTTTGGCAGTTTTGATTGCATGGATAGTTAGTAGTTAGTTAGCTAACTAAAACAAACATGTTTTACAAGATGTAAGGATAATAAGAACAAACGTATATGTTAGTGCAGATATCAATGTTTTATATCCAGAAAAATGGTGACAGAGCCATATTTGTGACCCGTAAGCCCCTGCCACAAACCATGTTGTTAATAATACAAGGTGAAGCCATGATTCATTGCTATTTGAGCTGTTTTGTAGTATAACATTGTCCTTGTTGTCACAGTCTATTCAATGTTTCAAATAGGGTTGCCAGTAAGTTAACACTCCCAGGTTTTCACAAAATCACAGTTCTATATGAACAGGACCGATCACACCACTAAATACCATTTTGATTAGCATATGTTCTCGAGCATTCAATGAAAACGAAGGAATGGCTGAAAAGTAATTTTTACTAAAATTCTGATTTGACCCATTTCTTATTTCATTAGTACATCCAAGAAGACACAATTCTAAGGTTAATCATTTTAATCCTTTGTTAAAGAGGAATCTGAGTATGTTTCTGGAATCTCATTTGTCCTAAAAAAGGTCTAAATATAGAATTTCTAAAGCTGGGCAAAGAAGAAAAACTGATGACAGTCGCAAATGAAAAATGAATTGGTGAATGAGCAGAGCTTATTCTTCATTGACTTTTTTAAGAAATACATAATTACCATGCATAATTTACACAGTTAAGCTGACAATCAGTTTTTCCCCCCATCATAACTTTGTGGTGTTCGGAATCTGCAGGCTATTTGTGGGAAAGCAGCTTTTATGACGGCGTCGCCTTTTCAATGAAAATATATGGCTAGTAATAATTCCGGTTCACATCATTAACTTCGCTTCATTAAAATGCTCGCAGGAACCGGCTCAGAGGGTTCAAACTACATTTACATGACATTTTACTGGCACAGTGACTAACAGCTTAAATTCCTTTCATGCAATCCATTTATACAGCTGGTTATTTACTGAAGCAATTCGGGTTAAGCACCTTGCTCAAGGGTACAGACAGTGCCCACCTGTGAATCAAGCCTAGAGCATTCGAGTGACAAGGCCAGTTCCCTAAACCAGTATGCTGCCCTGCCTCCCCATGCACACATTTGTAGCATATCATATAATGTGCACTGTAATCACACTCTAATATTTACCAGACTGGCCCCTGAAGGAAGAACACAACCTGGTGATTAGTTTGATCACCTGCAACAGTGTCATTGCTCCACCAAAAATATCTAATTAAAAGCTTGCTCTGGACAAAAGAACAAATAGTTCAAACAAGAGAGTACAGCATTTGCCAAGTAAATCACTTTCCTTTTTCCTTTCACCATATTTACAAATACACTAAATTACCACACAGCGCATGTGCAAACATGAAGACATCTTGTTGACATTTCCATCACTGTTCAGTTTGACAGATTAGATCCATCCGATCAAACAATGAAACAAGCACACAGTAATCAGCCTTTTCAAATTAAAAAATTTAAGCTTGGACCCGCTGTGACCTAAATGAAAATGGAAAGCTTGGGACAGCCCCTAAATGATAACGATGTGTACGGGAGTGCGGTCAGTGCTCAGCTCCTCCGACAGCTTACCCAGCAGGCCTTCGCAGAGGTAGATCCTCATGCTGACGTCCTCCAGGGGCATCACTGGGGCCCCCCTGCCCAAGCTTCCACGGGGCTGCTTTACGCCTGCTTTCAGCTTGTGAGTCTTGCCCTGGTTAAAACGACCGGGGGGCGCCCAAATATTTCATTACATCCTCTCGCCGAGGTCCACCACGTCCATACTTAACTTTTGACTTAACATTACTCTCTGACCTAGCCTATGCTAACAGTGTGAACTGGACTTAACGTGTTCATGGCTATGTATAACGGTTATATAATGAGTATTGTACCTTGTCAGACCTGTGTTTTGTAGTTGTTCTAAAGACCTTCAGTATGCACTTACTGTACGTCGCTTTGGATATGCCAAATAAATGTAATTATACGAATGTGTGAAATCTGACTACCATTTAACAGTTTGCACAGGGGCCAAATCAACTTAAAAAAACAAAAAAAACAAACAAAAAAATAATCTTAAGAAAAATTACCAAAATACAAATAAACATACCAAAGTTTGTTAGGTACTGATAATCAGAAAATGTATAATTCTGCAACAAAGGAAAGGCGTATGAGGAACCAAGCTCTAGTTCTGTGTGATCCGTTGCTCCACATGGCAGAACACTCACAAACACAGAGCTGGTGGCTGGGTTGGTCTCGATCTCGCTGTCGGAGAGGGTTCCCCTGGAGATGGTGAGGTGGGGGGCTAGCCTGCCAGCCGGCCCGTCCCCTGCGTTGCTGCTCAGGTCGCTGTCGGCCCCCAGCGTCTCTCCCGAGCTGTTACTCACCTGTGCAGGGGAGAAACGCAACCCAAGCCATTCAGACACACATCCCCCTGGTCCTGTTCATAAGCGGGGGTTGTACTCAGAAAACCTGCCTGGACCTGGACTCAATCAACGTATGAACTTAACTCTGACGTAAAAGTAAATGCGTGTTGTTTTCTTCTTTCACAACAAAAACAATTTAAGTTAGTTTAGGTCAATGTGCCAAACTATGTCTGAGGAAATTTTTACGAGTTATTGCTTCTTAAGGTCAAATTTTTAAAACTCAAGCTCAGGACTTCAATTCTGCAGGCTTTCATTAGCATCAGTATAAGCACTAGCTTCTTTAGGCTGGAATCCGTTGCGAAACATCAGCCTGGTCAATTAGGATTGCGCTCTACTACACAAAGTAACATAATTTAAAATATAATTGGGCACTCAAGGACTAGATTTTGAATTTGAATACATTACACTTACACCTTACAATTATCTTAACAAACCTTTTTTATTTCAAAATGAGTGCTTGCAAATTAAACATTCTGTGCTATAATTGGGCCAATTTTCATGTTCTCAACACACCTAATAATTTATGAGAACAAGTAGAATAAAACATCCCTCTCAGGGCTTGTGTCCAGGCCTATATAACTTTTAAAAGGCATATAATTTCTCAGTATTCATCATCACTTACCCTGTCATGATGACAACAGGGTGAGTGGAGCTGCACTGCACTTATAATAACTGCTGCAGCAATGTTAAAAACACACAAATGTAACCTGGTACGATTATAAGAACGTGCTGAGTAAAGAGCAGTCATCAGCCCGCACAAAACAAACACAATGTTGATTAGGCCCCACAATGGCATCGCTTCCTTGTGGTTAACATTATTGCATAATCACTTACGACTTCTGCATTATTATATATTCTTTTAAAGCTACTACATGACATTATTGCTGTATGTGTTACAGGCAAGGTTGTTGCAATGCCTGGATCACACATTTTCAATTTTCCATTATTTTTCCTTGTTAACTGAAGCCTTTCTTTGGTATCTTATTTCTTCATGGAGAACTAAGCCTAAAATATGGGCTTTTGTGACTGGATGTAAAGCACACGACACCAAATGGCTCTCCGGGTTGGGCGTGCCCTACCACTGTGCTGGCCTCCGAATCTTGGCTGGTGCTTCTGGTGAGGGCTGGGGGTTCCGAGCTGGCCACAGACTCTGAGTCGCTCTTCTGTGGAGGAAGAGATGGAGGGGAAGAAAAAGTAAGTATTGGAACAGCACAGATGAACAGCAGATATGTGAGCAAACTGCACGTTACACTATCCCTTGCACAATCAGGTTAAGTTTAGCCCAGTTATGTTTGGGTTGAGTTACTTAAATGGCTGTGGCAAATATCCAGGTATACATAAGTCATCATGTTTAAATTGTTGTGAGCCATGCAACTCACTAGACAAGGGCAACTGCTACGCAAATAAATAATGTAATGATACAGTGTTCATGCTTTGTTCAAGAAATACCCTATTGGACTGATGAAGCTCTTGTAGAACTATTGAGCGCATTAATTTATAGGCCTTGTTGTTGGGTACGGACCTGAGAGCCAGAGGTGACGCTCAGTCCACTGTCAGCACTGATCTGGGACTTCTTCTCATCAGTGTCCCCGAGGTCAACTGCCTGCTTGGCTCCCTCCAACCCTGCAAGAGAAACAGTTAGAATGGCAACCACCATCCCCTCCACTCAGCTACCCAGGACCAAGTCACATGACCAACATTACCAGGAATAAAAATGGACCACCGCATTTTTGCAGATTAAGTATTTCTGCTTTGGAGTAAGATGCCTGTTTTCATCAGTAAATCAAATATGGGTGACATACAAGATTTTCAGGCAATCTTGTGTTCAGATGAGTATAGATCAAGGCTACCATCTGCCAGTGTTTAAATGCAGCTCACTCTGATTGCCTTTCACTTAAATTTCACATTCAACCAACTGTTTTGCTGTGACAATTCAGAGGGAAAAGGATTTTCAGGATTGAGAGTACATTTATTTTCTCCAACTGGGTCCCCAATGGACAAATTTCCAGCCTGGTGGTCATGTGACAATTTTATGGGAGAGGCCGAGATGGGAGGGAAACGGACCAGAGGTGAGCGAGGGACGTTGACCGTCAGCGACCGAGACCGGATTGCAGGGAATCCCACTGGGCCGTGACCGCAGGCAGTGCGTGATGCCGGAGAACTCCCCGAAGACAGACGGGACTCTCTCCTCGGGCCTCCTGGCGTTTGGTCGCCGCGGCGGCACTGATTCGCGGGCCGGCCGCGGCGATCAAAGCGCGGGACCGGCCGTCGGCCTTTCCCCAAAATTCACTCTGCCGCCATTCAGCTACGGTGCTCGCCATCGCCCGAGCCACACGGGCGGTCGTGATTTGACTTCCTTCACAACGTCCCCGCAGTCAGAGCTTGCGGGTTTTTACCTGCTTGCTGAAACTACAGCCTGTTCTAAAAAATGACCAAAAGTCTTTCTGCGTCTTTTGGAATGAAAAAAACAAACAAATATCCATTCTGAATGTTTGGTCAAAGGTGGTTCTGAATTCGCTCTGTGGAATGTCAAGTGGATCCTCGTGCAAGCAGAGTGAACTTCCTTGGGTTTGCTTGGGACTGCACTATAACTGCTCCCCCTTGGGAGGGCCTAAAGGGTCGGGCAAGGAGGAAGGGGAGGGGTGGGGCTCCATGCTAGTGACTGAGTGAACAGCAGAGAGTAAGAGACAGAGACAGACAGACATGCAGCCTGTGTGGAGGCGGGCATTTAAAGGTCACAGGTCGGGTGCAGGGAAAGTACCCAACTGCAAACTGTCTGGGGTAGGAAACTCCAGTCCCTACCTCTGGTTTTATCGACACATTTGAATTAAATCTACAGTCACATTATGATTTTACCTGTTGTCCACAACCTACAAAATCAACCTGGGCTTCAAGAACTGGAGTTGTCTGCCCCTAGTTATGTTAATAGACTGTGAAAAAGAAGCAAAAAATATCAGGTGCCTTCTGGATTCCATAGCTGCCAACCAACATGCTAAGTGCGAGAAGGAAGGACAAGGAACAGGATGGCAAGCTACACTGGTGTACTAGCATAGCTTTCAACTGAATTTCTCTGCCTTTGAATTCAAAGACTTAAAACATCCAATTTTTTTACATGTGGTCTACATAATATACACGCTTCAGTGCACTAAGCAAGACATACTTCTTTAAGATCATTTGAAACCTTTTTAAGAAAAATGTAAGACAGTGGGCACAGATATATATGATCAAGGAAAACAGGAGCCAGCCACAAGGTAACAAATTACATTTTCGGTACACTGTGCAACACCGTAACAAATAAATGTTCACCTGAATTAAAAAGAAACACACTGAATAAAAGTTCAGTTCATAAAACCTAAAAAGCTAGTCTAGATACCCAGAAATCATTAATCACAACTAGTATGTATGGAAATATATCAACTAGTCCATACACTAATTAGACCACTTAAACTTAATCAGTAATTTAATACCAATATTTAGTTGGTATGTCCACACCTGCTTCTTTTGCACAGTTCTGACATTTTTCATGAATAATGACAGTCACATCCTATAAAGCTAAGTCAATTTGGAACCATACCTAAATTAAATGTATGAATCCAAATTTATACTTATCTATACTTAAGTCTATTACTGGACAAAGCTGCTGAATCTGGTAACTTATATTCTCTCAATGACAGAATTTGTTCATGACAATCAGTCACAGGAAAAAAAAAATGTTAAAATGTTCCACCCAATCAGATGAAGCATGTCATAAAACTTAAGACTAATTCACAGATAGATTACATTATTCCAACTGGGTTCACAAGGGGCAGGTTAAAATTATTTTAATCTACCCCTCACAGCTCAGAGCAATTGTTGGAGGTGATATTAGGAAACAGCATAGCTCCAAGACCAGGGTGACCCCAAAAAAAGACCAATTCCAATTTATAACACACAAAACTAGTAAATCAGTGATCCGGGTAAAAATATAAGACAGTCACTTATAAATTTAAGGGCTAAAGTTCTGTACAGCTACTTTTTATAGAGATTATAAGTAGCTGGTTAATTATTTGACAATTAACTATATTAGTGCATTGGCTAGCTTAATTTTTTATTACAAGTACTAACAACTCTGATTAGTCATACTGATAAATCAGCTAGCTAGCTAGCTGATCCGTAAAATATATAAAATGAGATGCAAACATCTGATACCTTCTTGACGGATCACATGAGAAAGTATAGTAACGATGTCTCCTTGAGAGCTACAACGCTAGTTTATCAAGGTAAGTTTTATCCTCTCCTGAATTAGAGGACTAAAAATGCAGAATTCTCGATTTATAAGAAAAAAAAGAGATTATTTATCATTTTCCTTCTGTAATATCATCAATGTCAAAGTACACACAATCTATGTGTTCCATAATTTGCTATTTTAACCATTGTAGGCAGTCACTAATGCATAAGTGCACCTTTTGAAACATTTGGACAGCACTGAACAATGATAGCTGCCCCACAAACATGGACACACTGGACACCAGACATGAAGGTAAGCATGACAAACTTGTACACACTGTCTAACAATCATAATCTTTCCTCACTCATCTGCACTCATCTTGCAACTTTAACAAAAAATCTAATAAAACGTACCCACAAAGCCTTCCCTACATTTATGAATTTCGAGAAAAGACTGAATTTCACAGGATCGATTGAGCCACATGCTGTTCTTGTTCTGTTGGCCCACTCAGTGACAGGAAAATGGCAGGTGTAGGGCGGGGGTGGGGGTGGGGAAGGGGAGGGGTAAGTGTGAGATTAAAAGTTGGCAGTTATGTGAGACCCCAGTCTTTTTTGTGTGAAACGTCTTACTCTGTTGTTTTTCCATAGCTTTTTGCTTTCTGTTATCCTGGTGCTTGCTCCACAAATCTACCCAAGATGCATTGCAAGCAAGGAGAGAAAGACAGAGAGAGTCAGAGAGCTTGTATGATAGGCAGGGATGGACGATGGGCATAAACAAGATTAAACAATAATGAAAATTTAAATAAAAAAAAGACACAAAAATGACCATTGGCCAACTGGAGATGCTTTGCAATGCTGAAAAGCCACCACTTTTATTCTGTATCTGACACATGAAAGCACATTGCCTGTGTGTAAAACTTCAACATCCGAGTCCCCGCTATAGAAGTCACATTGCAAAGCATTTCCTGAGCCCCAGCCAATGGTCCTGGAGGACATCAGTCCAACATGGCGTCCACATCCCTTCAAACCATACGACACAACGGTCCAATCAAGATGATGCGCCCACCGAATTGGATGTTTCAGTGTTTTGGGTGGAGCCAAAAAATCCTGGCCTGAGGCCCTCCAGAAGCATAACCTTGAGGAGCTCAGCCCCAACTGAAAAGTGATGGAGAGATGGCAACTGAGCGGCTGACCAGCGTTAGAATGGTGTTCAGCAGAAGCGAGGATGCAGGCTCTGAGACGGTCCATAAAACTTAAGATGCATCTTCCAAAAAAAAAAAAAGGGTGTGGAGGCAGAACCATTTCCATCTACACAGACCCAGTAGAAACGTTTTGCTCTGAAAATTAGTCATGGACAACGCTTCCAGTGCCTAGGTGACATGAGGTTAACAAGGACAGCCAATTCGCATTTAAAAAGTCTGCACCAGAAGTTAATTTGAAGAAATCGTTTTGTATTATCTGTGGATCTGTTTAGATGGGAAAACGGGGCCGCCTGCAGTACTGAAACGAGGTGCTAACATCCTATCGCACCTCAGCTGAGAAAACTGCAGTAGTGACTGTGTTCACATGGCTGGGCGCTTTCATTTAATTGACCAATTAATTTTGGGATCTTACTCAGCAATGCTGCCAATTATAGAGGTACTGCAGATTTCACTTGAAAATTAAATTTAAAGGCTAATAAAAGCAAACAAGCATGCATCAGTGCTATTTTGTTGAGGGAACAGACAAGGGCACTTATCTGCAAAATGGAACACAACTGAATTAATTAATACAGACAACACATCATCACCACTTCTGAAATAAATAAATGAAACAAATTGGGGCCACGGTTCAACCATCAGGTCTCAAAACTATTAAAGTACAGGAGCCATTGGTGGCAGATCCACAATTTATACTTAACCAGTCTGACTTAAAACTCTATAAATTCTTGCCATGCTAACAGTGCCATGCTCGATTTGGCAAGTTGCAATGGCATACAACTTTGACACGAGTTCCTGTGGACCAGTTGCATTTTTCTGATTATGAGTGAGTATGTCCATCATCACGTAACAAAATAAACAATTCATTCATGCCTGAAAAGTACATGAATAAACCTGAATTTGATCTTTCATTCTGATGAGAAGGTTTAAAGCGTGGATCGATTGGTGCAGAAGTTCAGAGAACTGGGGTTGTAAAGCAAAATGAAACAAATTAAGAAGGCTCTAACTGTGGGTGCGGGAACAGTATCCCCCTCTTTGTGGAGGGTGGGGGTGAGGTGCAAGTGGATTTGGGGTTGGAAACATGGGCCTTTTCTTTTTTTTCAAAGCACATGCAGGGGAGGGGGTGTACACACCAATAGAGGCAATAAAATTCTCTTCATTCAGACTTCGGGTGTCAAACTGGCGGGCCCCCTTGCCGGTGGAGGACGTGGGGGGCTGGAGCTGGAGCCGAGGCACCAGCAGAGGGCCCAGGGGCCGGGCGCTCTCCCCCCGCGGGGTCAGGCTGTCCTTACTGCCTGGGCTGCCGCTGCCCCCGCCGTCTGTGGGGCTTCGCTTACGTTTCTCGGGGTCTTCACGGAGGACAGGGTACAGGGGATGCAGTCACGTGAAAGTGCGAAAGGACGGAGAGAAGAAAAGACAGGAAAGTTCAGAGTTCATGTTGATGAACAGACTGTTCCCCAAAAGAGACACTTCTCAAAGAACTACACTACAGCCTGTGTTGGCATCAATGGGCTTTGTTTACTAAAAAACTCTCAGGTGACTGGTGGTGGGGGGATTAAAGACCAAAGAACTCTGAGGAGGTACATTCCTGCTGTCTCCTCCCACTCCATTTTCTGCCCTCCATCTTTCTATGTGCAGCTGCCTCACAAACCATTCATGGTTTCATCTCACTTCTCTACCCAATAGTCAATGTGGCCAAACAGACGCTACAGTTAGCCCCAAAATGTAACATTGTGATCTTCACGGTCAAGTAGGTTTTGCCACACAGTATATTGCCGGCAACTTAACGATAAAAAGTACAGTACGGAGTGAGGTAAAACTCAGAATATTCCGTTGCAACAGCACTTAAGTGTGTTTTACAAATGTACTGGACGGGGAGAACATCTTTATTTGGCACAGTGTAGAGAAAACACATTCAATATTCAAACGTTCATGACTTTGGACTGAATTACTTATTTGTAAGAATTAACACAATTTTTCACAGTCATATACTGTTTTTTGGGGAAGTGTCTCTTTAGAAAGGAAAGTAAAGATCAAGATAGTGTACAGGTTACCCAAGAAGAGCCTTCACCAGCTGCAACCCAAGAATATAACATTTCCTCAAGCAGTTATTAGTAGCTTCCTCACAAGCTGAAAAAGAAAGTCTCGTCTTGAGCCACCTGGCTGTCCCAGCTAAAAGCAGAAGCGCTTTGTCTACGACCTTCCACCCTCAGGGTGCTCTCATGAGTCTCTTCTCAGAGTCAGCACATGAGTCAAACGGAAGTGAAGCCTTATGCTGGATGTATTCAGAGCAAAATGTTATCATTTCCCTACATTTGACCTGCGAGGATTCATAAGAGGAATGATATGCTACATATGGTTTGGTACGTTATGTATATGAATGATGCTACAACACCTTTCGTTTGGTAATGTGCGTGCATGAAACGATGCCATACGACCCCAGGTTTGGTACTATGTGAGTTAATGAGTGATGCTACACTATCTTTGGTTTTGTATGTGTGTATACAGAGGGAGTGATGCTACGCTAGCTTTGGCTTGGTATGTGCATATACCGTATGAGTGATGCTACGCTGTCTTTGGTTTGGGATGTGTATATGAGTGATGCTATGGTATTGTTGTTTTGGTATGAGTATATACCAGTGATGCCACATTATCTTTGGTTTAGGATGTGTGTATACGGTATGAGTGATGCCACGCTAGCTTTGGCTTGGTATGTGTGTATACGAGTGATGCTATGGCATTCTCGGTTTGGTATGTGTGCTTGTGAGTGACACTATGCTACCATTACTTTGATAATATGTACGTATGAGTGATGCTACGCTACCTTTGGTTTGGTAACGTGTGCTTACGACTGATGCTACGCTACCTTTGGTTTGGTAACGTGTGCTTACGACTGATGCTACGCTACCTTTGGTTTGGTAACGTGTGCTTACGACTGATGCTACGCTACCTTTGGTTTGGTAATGTGTGCTTATGACTGATTCTACGCTACCTTTGGTTTGGTAAAGTGTGCTTATGACTGATGCTACGCTACCTTTGGTTTGGTAACGTGTGCTTATGACTAATGCTACACTATCTTTGGTTTGGTAACGTGTGCTTATGACTGATGCTGTGTTACCTTGCGGTTTGGTAATGTGTGCTTATGACTGATGCTACGCTACCTTTGGTTTGGTAATGTGTGCGTGCTATCTCCAGCAGGCTGAAGACACTGGCCATGCCGCCCAAGCCTGCATTGGTGTAGGAGTGCTCCAGGCTGGAAACCGTGCACTTCAGCAGGTCCAGCATTCCCTTGTACACCTTCCGGCTAATTTCCTGGGAACATGACAAAAAAAGAATTTACTGTCCTGCCCATTCTGCTGCATAAAACAGTGACGCTTAACCAAACATTTGCTGTTGCTAAAAAACAATTAAATTACAGTGAGGTCCTGATAATCAATAGGAGTGAATTGGGAGCTGACAACCGGGAGGAATGGCAAAGCCTGTTAACAGTTAACATGGGCAGATGATGTCGCTGGTATTCATGCTATTCAAATACAGTGGGGTAGGTTCCACAAAATCACTTGTGTTATACCAAAGTGAAATATCTCTTCAATGAGTTGATGTACAGCCATACACACAAGGATAGTTTAGCCAAGGTGGATGAACTCACCATTGCCAGTGACTTTATTCAGCAGAATGAGAGATGCAAGAATTTCTTTGGGAATTTTTAAGAACGGGGTGAGTGTTGACAAATCATCACATGGGTTAAAATAAGTGTTTGGGTGGCGTGCCTTCATACTTGTCTCAATTGAAAATGTGTTCCACAGCCTATGATTCAGACCAATGTACCTTAGAATGGGACATTTACATTAGTTCCAAAACAGTGGGCAGTGAGAGCCGTTGAGGTCTGGAGAAGCACTAATCTCACTTCATGCCCTGCACTAGTCGCAGTGCACATCTGGTGAAAGCATTTAAATTCCACAACATTGTTTCAACATTAGCTAGCTACCATATATTGTTTTTCAAGAAACAACCTTCAAGTAACAACAAATGTGCTGCCTCCCTCTGGTAAAAAACCAGAATATTATGTCACATGTACCTACAAGTTTGACTTAGTAAATGCAAAAATAGACACTTATCAATATTTATTGATCATTTCCAATTAATATATTGATGACTAAAAATTGGTGAGCTTTGTAAGGTGAGGTCTTACCACGTCATGGATGACCTCCTGCCTGGCGTCCTCCTCAGACTGTATGGCCCTATTGAGTTTGCTCAACACAAAGACGCGCAGCTGCTCGTTCTCCAGCAGGCGGCGCACTTTCTTCATGTTGAGCCAGCCAACGCCCTGTCCCTCCAACACGCTCTGCACCACTTCCTTCAGGAACTGCTGATTCTCACTGGGGACAAATCAAAGACAAACTTCAATGCGACTCAGGGGGTCTGTGGCCAAAAGCCATGAATAGTAGAGCAGTCTCGACCCTAGATGCTTCGTCTCTACTGCGTCTGGAAAGGGAGGATAAACTTTGTGAGATTGGTTTCCTGTAATGTGATTGGTTCTAGCACAAGTCACCAAGCATTTTGTTATAGGTCAACTTTTTTTGTTTTTTGCAAAAAATTCAGCACCCAACGCAGGGCTGAATTCCCACCCTAATTTGCAATGTTCAATTATCTGCAACCACAGCCGTGTTCATGCACGAACCCCTCTGCCGATTCAGGAGCAAGCAGATATCTGCAGTTCTCTTCAGAAACATGTGGTGTCACAAGCCTGCTTCTTTTCACACTGCAGCCTACAGCTAAACTCACCACGAAGTGGAGCCAGAGGACGACGTTTCATATGTGGCTTTTAACATGCAGTCCACGGACGCCCAATGGATAAGTGGGAGTTGCTAAATAGTGATGAAATGCAGACCACTAACCGACTGAACCCTCCCATTAAGCGAATGGCTGAAGTAGCTAAAATCGTCACCTCAAATTGGAAAGCCATATACACGAGTCATCATAAGAGGTAGCTGGTCATTGGTTTATTAGCCAGGGTGGACTTATCACAAATCATATTGGCAGTCTGGCCAGGTTCCTATCACTGCAAGCTTAAAAGCCTGACAAATGAGGCCATCCCTAGGGTCACTCATCTGTGGGCAGTGACTGAGGAACGGCCCACGCTGTCTGATTCACCACATGTTGCTCTTCACCTGGTGTTGTTGGCCCGGCCTTGTGGGGAAGGAGACTCCTTCTTGACCGTGGGGCTGTGCTTAATGACCGAAGACTTCTGGTCCACCAGGGCCCTGGGTGGGCGGTTTCCTGCAAGGGCCAATCAGAACATCAGCACTCCCGAGATCACGAGCGTGCACCCAACACAGAGCAAAAAATGATTTTCCTATTTCATGATTTAGGACTACAATAAAGACCCACTTCACAATAAAAAAGGCTTCCGTTCAATTCATTTTTGTACCGCAAGAGAAACATTCTAATCTGGCTCCCATTTTTCTCCATAAAATTCTTGAAATAGCAATTAAAAAATGTGCTGAAGAGAAATGAGTCAGAAAGAGAGAAAGTCTTATGATGAAATAATTTAATAGTTTTTAAATAATCTGTTGTTTGAAATATTTTAGAGAAAATTATTTTTTGCAGTTCACTCAAACACACACTGAATAGTTCCAAAAAAACAAGTACGGTGACCTCGTGCAGAAACAGTGCAAGAGGCCCCCCTCCCCCCACACACACACACAAATGCACGTATACCCATACAGACACACAAGACTGACTTCTGACACTAGAAAGTCTGATGTGACTAATGTCCAATGACTAACACTACTGATAACAACTAAGGAACAAAAAATACCAGTACAAAAACAGAGATGACATCACTCTAGCATCACACATTGGCAGAAAACAGGAGTAAGCTCAAAAACCGAGGAACAACAAAGTGAACATGGGCAAATACCTGTGAGATAAAACACCATTTCACAATGTTATCATGCAGCAGATGGCAAAAAAAAGAGATGATGGACAGTATGTTATGTGTGCATATATGTTCAATATATACACACATGCATACACGTACAAACAATGTGAATAATGTATACGTCACAGCTACAGCTATAAAACAATACATTTTGTGATGTGTTAATAAAAAAATGAAGGGTGTGGTCTAGTCACGGTTAACAACAGAGGTCTGATAGGCTATCGCGGATGGCAGGCGCCAGGTGACTTTCACTGCCCAACAACAGAGAGGAGCCCGGCAAAGCGAGTGCAGAAGAGGATGCTGGGAGATGACCGCTGATTGGACTAGGAAGCATGCAGCTAATGCAGGGGTGAGACCCACCTTCACCGCTCGCTGGGCTGGCTTCAGTTATTATCTCCATTAGAGAATTTAGCCCAAATACTGGACACAAAACCCACAGTTAGTGCAGGGAATAAAAAATATCCAAAAGATCAAACCAAAACAAAAAGAAAAAGAAAAAAATACACCAAACCGAAACAGAATGGATCTGCGTGTCGACAAAATCTGCAGTCTGAGATGCCTGGGGGAGATAGAGCGGCTAGGCCCAGAAGAGAAGGTAGGTGCACCGAAACTGACAGCATACCAGAGTGAACACAACCGCGGGGGGACTACAGTCAAATCCTGAAGGGCACATTTCAGTATCCCTGCTTCTAAAGAGGGCACAGCCCCCTACTGTACAAAGTCCTCCAGGGAGAGACGGTCACCCAAAAACCTTTTCATTCACTCAGTTCCTCACAAAGCGCCTTTAAATGACAGGGCAAGAGGTTTGCCTCTGAGGGCTGGCCAACACTGGCCAGGCCCAAATTGGTGTTGCTATACTAGTGAAAGGCCAGGTAATTCGGTATGGCCTACACCCACTGGGGGCGTTGTGAGGGCGCCCCCTTCAGGCATACGCAGGGAAGTACTGGAATGTGCCGGAAGCCGGAGTGGCGTGCACCCCGCCGTGCAGCTGAACCGCAAGGTCCCTGACTGGAGTGGAGCATCTGTGAGCAGCAGCACTGCGTCTGCCATTGGCGTCGGAGGTGGGATGGTGGCTCTGTACCCGTACAGGGTACTGTCAGAGCCCTACAGTTCACGGACAAGCGACTCACAGCACGCTGGGGCTGGAATGGCTCTGCTAAGGGTCTGCACCATGGCATTTTCAAACAGACTGCAGTCACCCGCGAGTCTGAAAGAGGACTTTAGAGGCTTTCAAAACCTGGTACAGACCAATAAGCAGACCCATACCAGACAGCGAGACTAGAGTTGCAGAACCTTTCTGCGAGGCCTGACCCGATCTGTTCTGTACGAATTTTATTCTTGGGAAGGGAGGGGGGCTCGCCCCCACTCCCATGGCTGCTGCCAACAGATGACAGGTCGGAAAAACACAAAATGATCCCATACACAGAAACACAAAAACGGTGGACTTATATGCAAGCAATGGAGAAAACTGGTGTAACCAGAAAAAAATGAAATGAAACTAATTTTCAAAAAAGAAGAGAAGAAAAGAACTCCGTTTTCTTTAAATGTGTGTATGTTAGCGTAAAGTATCTCGCTTGTATAATAAAAAAAGCACAGTACTTCACTGGAATATCTATATTTTATACAGGGATATCCATCAATGTTTTAGCAATTGAAATGTACAGCAAACTACCACACTTGAAGAGGGGCGTGGAACACAGACACAGCAAGACTGTCAGGATCAGCTGAACAATAATAACATTCCACATCAGAACAGAACATCTAAAATGTTGCTATGGCAACTATCTGATGAAGCATGAGATGCAAGTCACTTGCAAGTAAACCCATTTATTTTTCTTTTCAAGTCCAGTTTTTATAAATGAAAATGTTCGGGGTACACAATACTAAAAATAAAACATTTTCTTCAGTTTATTTATCAAAAACTGAGCTTGTGACACAAAAAAATTAGTTTCAAGTACTCGGTCATTACTTCCTGAATAGTGCCATAGTCCGTAAAGACAAAGTTCAGGCAAACAAGCTAACATACCAACCTGGTTCCACATCTTGTTCTACGTCAAACTTAAAATATTCTATTTCCAATAGATAATTTGTTGCAAAAATAATGGAATAACAAAAAAACGGGAAAAAAGAACAAAAAAAACAAAAACAAAAAAGAAGCAAAACTTAAGTCGCCACATGAAAACGTAGCAGCAGCAAAAGTGAACAACTTGATTTGGACAAGAATCACTTAAGACTACTTCATGCTAATGAAAGGCGAATGGGTCCAACACATCGAGTGAAAATTAAATCCTTCTCATTGCCAACAACACAATAAAATGATTAAAAATACAGAGAATTGCTCTTCATTTAAAATTCTGAGCATTGGGATATGATTATCCATGGCTAGTGTAAGTCATACATATTATATTTCACCTCATGATTTTTTTTCCCCATTAAAAATAAGATCTATCAATTCCTCCTCAGTATTACACCAGCCCCCATACATGCAAGATGTGCCTGTTCTATTGACTCGATTAAGACTTAATTAAGATCAATTTAAAACATGCTAGTACTGTTTTGGTTAACTGTACAATCATAATCAATCATTTAATACCTTTTTTTGGCAGACTACAAAAAACAATAAAACTATGATTCCCATTGAGGAGACCAACATGCCAGGTATTAATAAATCTTTAGTTTGCATATTTATTTCCTGAATGTTCTGAAATGTGTAAATTACTTCATCGGTCAGAAATACTTTCATATTATGAGTTGATACAAACTACCAAATACAAAGTGACAGTAAATTCGGAACTAAAAAGTACAAGTACAATATTACCATGTATCTTCAGTTCTGAATAACAGTATGACACATTAGAATGCAGACGGTATCATACATCTAAAACCTTAAAATCAAACTAAATACCATTTCATATTCTTTTGTACAGCATAATTATTATAAGCCTTATACGTTTATCCAATGTTTATACCAATGTTTACACTCAACAAGGTCTATATTTTTCCCATCTAGAATTTTGTATCACATACTTTTTGTGCACTCCTGACTCCATTCACTGCTCAGAATTTAGTTATTTTACCCAAAGTTCCAATAATTCCATTTTCAGATTCATACAAAATAAACCTACAAAAGACAGCTTGTTTGAAGTTACAAAAAGCTGGTTTTCCATCCTACTGGTAACTCACTGGTACATGTTGAGTTACAGTAACTATGACACTTATCAAATCCACATGCGCCTAACATGCATTTTATTTACATTAATCTGACTGTGCTGCCTTTCCCAGTGTTCATGAACACCGCCACATCATCCAGAGAGGATTTAGAGCTTTCCAGCTGCTGTTTGCCTGGTCGTACTGCATCAGCTTGACTCCTTTGTCATAATATAAAGAGTGGATATTCCACATGCATAAATACCTAGGCTTTTGTTCTGTCAATATTTGACATGTAAATTACCCTTCAGTACTGTTTACTTTCAACCTTAGAAAATGACACAAGGGATTTTCCAAGTCATATCGTATTATGCAAATTTTTCAAAGCTCTCCAAACGTGTGCTATAGAAATCGATGAATAGTTTTAAAGGACAATGGTTAAAGAAGATAGCTCCGTACTGTAAAATGCTAAGATAATAAAGCTAGCTAAATGGTCACAAACAATCTCTGTAGTTGTAGTTGGTATCTACATAAGCAATGATTCAAAACACATTTCAACGTCCTTGGATGATTTGACTCCGCAATGGGAAGAACTAAATGATCTGTCACCTCAGAAATGCAGTAAAGCTAGAGTCAAAGTAATTACTTAGCACCTGGTACTTGTCTTTTCTGACTACACCACATAATGTTAGAGAAACTGTATTCAGTCAAAACGATCTGAATTAAGTGTAAAGGGCAAAAATAGCAACATTTTGTGAAGGCCAGCTGGGAGATGAAATATCACTCAAGCATAATGACCAAACACAGCTGGGAAATGAAAAAAAAACCCATGATTCAATTATCTCACATTGGATTGGCAATAAATATATCATCTGGGTGGAGGGCTGTGCAGAAATAAAGGACAGAGGACATGATACCTTTCAGACTGGGGAAGGGAGTGGTCTTATCCCGGGCTGCCTTGTTGGGCAAAGCCAGGTTGGAGAGACTGAAACTGGTGCCATGGTTCTTGTACAGATTGCCTGTGAAGGACAGAAAGGCATGTTGGAGCCAAAAACCACCCATTTACAAACCACCAAGCATTTACATATATCAAAACTCACCATAAAATGACTATTTTTGGGAACACACCCAAGGAACCTCATAGAGTGCCTGCGGTGGCCTACTCACTGGCAAAGGACATGAGTCCCCCGAAGCCGTCGGTGCTGTTGTTGGAGACGGTGGAGTTGGGTGAGCTGGCGTGCGAGTCCGTCTCTCCATCCGAGTCGCCGGGCAGCTTCAGGCTGCTGGGGCGCGGAGGCTTCAAGGCCCTGAGGGAGATGAGAGGGCCGTCAACGAGAGCGGGGGCGTCGCTGCTGGAAAAACTCACAGCCGCCCAGAGTGGGCCTTACCTCCGCCCGCGCTGGAACATCACGAGGGCCACTATTGCTACCCAGGGTTTAAAACGACTGAAGGAGAGAGAGGAGCCAGCATAGCGGTTAACCGCTTTCTAGTCAACCAGAAAGCAAGGGGACAAAAATCAAAACACTATGATGAAAGGAGAAGGCAATGAGCAAGCCCTGCTAAAGAAGTGGTCCACCTTCCATTAGGATACTCAGGGCTAGACTGGCTGCATACTCTATGCTATGAGGGACCCCGTCAGAGCTACGACAACCTATACGCTTTTAACCCTGTCTGTGCTATAAGTGTCTTGTGACTTACCAAACTACTTTCTAATATGCATTTGCCATGATACCTCCTGAGGAATACTTGCCCGTTACTGTCAATGCAATATCTATCACACTTCAATGACATTTTCAGAATAAATGTACAGTTTTGGAGTACTTAAATACAACCAGCAGTAATATTTCAGTGATATTAGGCTGTTTTGAAAATTTTACTGTGTGAGGAATTACTTTTTTGAGACAAATTACCTTAATACTTTGTGTATGCATGATTACACACTCGTGGAAGCCTTCAATGAAAAATACCGGTCACCTCTAACTTTAGGTAGCAGCCTTAATGTACAAGCCAGCAGCTAACCCAATTTGTTAGAATGCTGACATTATAAGGCTTCATAGTAAATGACATTGAATGGGTGAGCTTCACAGCTGTAAAAATAAAAAGTGAGAACAAGCTTTATTTCTCTTAGATTTGGGTGCTTTTCTATAAATGAAACACTTTACCTCTCAGTGAGTTTGCCAGATGAAAATACTTTCTAATGTGAATGTCTTTTATAATAGTGCACTGAAAATAAAAAGGCACATGGAATAAAGAAGCAGTGGTTTTGAGGAAGATGGGCAGCGAGTGTGTGTGCATGTTTTGGAGTAACTCACTTGTTCCCGTTGAGATTCTGGTTGAAGCGGGGGGTGTAGCTTTCCTCCTGCTCCCCCTCAGCGTCGCCGTCGTCCTCGGTGGGGAAGCCGTACTGCGGCTCAAAGTAGGGGTTGTCGTACTCTCTGCGCTTTGTTGCAGGGTCCCCAGGGGGCGGCATCTCACCATCCCGCTGCTCAGGCCCCACCTTGGGGAAGGGCTGCGGCCCCAAGCCCGGCACGTGATTGGGCACAACAGCGGCAGCAGACACCTCCATGTCCCCTGGCTCACCCTGCTCCTGAGAACCAAATGCATTGAGATGGGGTTCACACATGCTTCCAGAATGGACGCTTGGTCTTTCCTGCATATTTCCGACTTGACATGGTCAACATTTAACATTTGGAATCCTTGAAGAGAAAAAAATTTGCAAGAATTAAGTCGGATATGAGAGGTGCAACAAACTATGAATATGCATTTTTCTACGGAATACAACACAATAACATTTAGTACAATGTCAGAGAAAAGAAAGATCTAATTTCAAAGTAATATCCTAGTCTCTGTCACTAAGTAGGGGCTGCAGGCAATTATGGAATGGAGCTTTTTCAAAAATGATTTAGAAAAAGTTTGAAAGTTTAAGACTGATTATAGGTTGTATTGGCAATGAACAACTTAATAATAACTAAATGAATTTGTTTTCTAAATTAGCAACTAAAACAAGTTTTATAACTTTTACAACTATTTCACAGATATTTTATTCTGTAAACAGATATTCTAGCAATCACTATTAATATTACAGAGTGACAATATTGCCTTAGCTAATGTCAATACATTACACACACATTAAGAAAAGAAAATGCTTCTCCGAGTTCTGTCTACAGTGTCAAACCCATCTACTGCCTTCCCATCATGAAAGGAGGTTTGCTCACTGTCACCTTTTTTTTCTTTTTTTTAAATCAACAGCTGTGCTTTAGCATCTCCCTCCATCTGTTGGTAATTGGCACCCCAAAGATTGAAACAAGTGTAAAAACACTGGGAATAAGCATAATGGCCGCCGTATCCTGACACTCACGACACACCATTGATTTTGCTGCAGGTGCAAAAGTGCCCAGCAACGAGGTTTCTCTCGCTTTCTCATCTCAAAGACTCCTCTAAAACGATCACCCTTTGGGCAAGGACCCCACTTCAATAAAATGATTAACTTTTTTCCAACGGCGAAGCAACAGTACACCCTCCTTTTGTATTTTTTATTTTGTTTAGATGGGTAGAAACAATAGAGGATAACACAAAGAGAGAACCACAGTTCAGAAGGTGACATGGGGGGAAAATTCAACCCCAGCCAGCGTGGGGGGACGAGAATACTGCTCCGGCCAACAGACTGTGCCACACATCTCGCCAAAACGCACACCGACCTCCAATACCAAAAACCAACCAAATAAATTTTAATGGAATCATAGAGAAATGTTGCTATTTAGCACATTATTAATACTTCCTGATTATAATGACAATCCTAATATTACCAAAGACATCTGAACTAGATCAGGAGAGTTTGATCAAAAAAGGTTTAGAATATTTCATCAATGAGACACAGAAATATAAAACAAAATATATGTTTTGCTGAGAACCCCAATTAGGGAAGTCCTTGCAGGAGGCACGTGTGAGGCTCACATGATTGGCCCCCTGGATGATGGTGCTGGGGCTGGAGCTGGCTGTGGTGGAGGAGCTGGACTTGGGCTGCTGTGCATCCAGGGAGCCCTCTGTTTCCAGGGGCTGGTCGGAGGCCTCCATCCGGTACTCCTGGAAGTCCTGAAACTCTACCTCGCTGGCGTCCCCCAGGGCAGCGTGGGTAGGGGGGTCTAAGTCTGCGAATCACAGGAGAGCGGCATGATTAGCAAGCTGGCAGAACATTGAGAGGAATTCCATTTATATAATGTAAACACATAGTTAAGAGATCATAGTTATGCATATCAACGTATCAATTTATCCACTGATAGTGGGTGACTGTGACAGCGTAAAGTTATAATAAAAACATATATATAGTTTTTTTATACTTATACATATATATATATATATAAATACATATATGGCCAAAAGTATGTGGACACCTGACATGCCACATCTCATCAAAGTTTATGGGCATTAATATGGAGTTGGTCCACCCTGTGCTGCTATAACAACTTCCACTCTTCTGGGAAGGCTTTATACTAGATGGAGCACTGCTGCAGGGATTTGCTTCCATTCAGCCAGATGAGCATTAGTGAGGTCGGGGACTGATTGGGTGATTAGGCCTGGCTCACAGTGGGCTTTCCATTTAATCCCAAAGGTATTGGACAGGGTTGAGGTCAGGGCTCTGTGCAGACTAATCAAGTTCTTCTATATCATTCTCAAAAAAAAAAAAAAAAATTTCTATATGGACCTCGCTGTGTGCCCAAGGGCATTGTCATACTGAAACAGGAAAGGGCCTTCCCCAAACTGTTGGGGAAGTACAGAATCATCTATAAATTGATTGTATGCTGTAGTGTTAAGATTTGCCTTCAGTGGAACAAAGAGGCCAAGCCCAAACCATGAAAAACTTCCCCAGACCAAGGGGTGTCCAGATACTTTATGTCATATAGTATATATACAACATCCTGGCTGAATACTCAATTCTGATTGGTCCAAGGGTGTGCATTCATTCTCAGTAAAGGGACACCTCGGCCTTTTAACAGTTCTAAAATCAATGCACTACAAAATCCAGCATTCTAAAGCAGTTAAAACAGCAACATAATTCTTTCGATTTTGATTTGTTGTTACATCCTCTCCCCTTTTCAATGTCCAATTTCACAATTGATGGCAAGTTACTGTTTCTAGCTTTATTTAGGGTTGCCAACCGTCCCGCAAAATATGGAATCGTCTCTTATTTGCACAGTAAATAGGCGTTCCGTATTTAACTCATGGCTACGGGACGCATTTTCATCCATATATTTGTGAACAATTGCATTTGTAGTAACCACTGTTTTGAATACAATTCAATAGTTAGCTAGCTATCTAGCTGGGATAACAAGCATGCCATGAGACCATTCTGACCTAAAACCCAGAATTTTAACAATGGTTAGGTGACAAGTGACTGCGAACCTATCATAAAGCTAGCTGGCATTCAAACTGGGTTTCAGAGGGTCTTAGAAAGATGCTATGTCTACACTGCAGGACCACACCATTTTAAAAATCAAGACAGTGCTGGGAGATGAATTTGATTGAGTTATGGTTTCATGCAGTTTTCTTAAATAATGTAATGACAAAAATGACCAAAATTGGTGCTAACTGTATGGTATAAAATGAGAAGAAACTATTTTTTCTTGATAGAATCATTGTTTTCATAGAAATAATTTGCTAAACAACGGTACAAATAGAACTACCAACCAGAGTTTTGCTTGCCAACGGTCCAATAATATGCCAAAATGGCCGCAGAAGAATATTTCACTTATTATTTCACTTTTGCTGATTAAGTCGATAAAAATCAATAAATATAAAAGTAACCATATATAGTCATTGTTGGTAACCCGTTGTAAAAGTGAAATAAACCCCTCCAGGCTGTCCCGTTATTGGAAAATAATGTACTTCGGTGGTGGTTAAGCGACCCCCATCATACATTATTTTCCAATAACGGGACAGCCCGTCGTGGTTTATTCCTTACATATATGTATATATATGTATATCCTTGGCATATTGCAGTATGGTCCTGAGCCACGCATTCACAAATAATCGCTTTCTAGAAGGGACACATCTGTATAAACAATGAGGTCCCTGTCAGCAATCCCTGAAACATCACATGTCTGCGGGGGAGGTATTTTTTGGTGAGATATTCAGTCTTGAAAAAGGTCAAGACTGAATATCTTGTCAGTAACATCGATTTGATCCAGCCAATTCATTTCGGGCTTTCTCCCGGCTCCACAGCTCTCCATGGTGGTCAGTGTAGTTAAAAGTAAGCACTATTCCGCGAAATAACAAGAATGCGCATCATTTCCTGCATTACTTTCTTGCATTATTTCAATTATTTAGATAATTTAGATAATCTGTGGGACCTTGTACCCTTGTCCCCAGTAAAGGGTGATTGGTCCCAGGAGGCTTGGACAGGGCAGTTCATCACTTACTTGGTGTGTCGCCTTGGATGTCACACTTCATCATTTCGCTGACAAAGTCCCCGAGTGAGGAGTAAGAGGAGCTCGAGTCATCATAGTCCACGCTGTCACTACCACTGGAAAAAAAAGATACACTATATTTGTGGAGTTTGTGACTGAAGCTCTCCTGTGACCCTGTAGTTCCGCTGGTACACAAAGACTAGACCGAGGTCAAATCCACTTTTGAAATGACTTCTATTTTAAATAACTCCTTAGATGCTGGAAAAATGTAAAAACACCACAGCAGATGCCTGACCATTTTCAAAAAACATGGTGCTAGCCATGTCTTACAAAGTAAACCTCTGGTATTTTCCTTGTGTCCACAAAGTTAATGAATGAGCATTTGACCCAGGTCTGTACCATCATTAAAAAAAGTTCCATTCTGCAAGTACATGATAGTAAAAACCAACAGAAACAGAAACCAGTCTGTTTGGGTTTTTTTTTTTATTAGGAAAAAGCCACCACTGAGAACCCACGGTGAGCATGTCTGCCTGTCTGTAAACAGAGATAAATGAATCAGGAACAGCAGGTAGGCATGCTGGCTTAGCTCTCTGACTTTGAGAAATAGAAGTGAGAGTTGGAGCAGGTGGATCTGCCAGGTGCCCCACTGTGGAAGGCATTCTGCCAGTACCTCCAAACAAAGTTCCTAAACCATGAAGGCAGGTATGGCCTCTGAACGTTACACTGCTTACATTTGGTTCCTACATGTTCTAGTTCTGGCGAAATATTACAACTAAAAATAATCTTCCTAAGCATTCTGTGATCTAATCGGTAATCCATTTATCAAGGCTGCATAGGATAATAGCATTCAATCTATGTTTTGATCCTGCCCACACTCAACAGTCCGGAGTGCAGTACTTGATTCATTACAACACACTACAGTCCAATTAGGAGACCACTGGTGTTAAGCTCAAAGCAAACAAGCTCTAAATAATGACATTTAAACACATAATAATCTCTTATATTCATAATTTCAAAATCCTCTTCAAAGAAATGTCCACTTGAGGAGAAAACCGGGGTGTTTTTTTTTGGGAAGGCCCCACACGCACCTGTCATCAGTGGGGTCGGAGTCCACCTCCCTCTCCATCTCCTGTGGCACACTCATGGCTTCCGCAAGCTGGGAATTGGCGTCATACACGCGGTAGTATATGGGCTGAAGCTGGTGGGCGTACCACTTGGGCTTGTCGCCAATCAGGGAGGGATCATACACATCTGTGTGCAGGAGAGCATAGTGGACGTCCTCAGTCACAGGACGACGTAATCATTGACCAAGTAAACCCCAAACACGCAACCTAAACATCGACTTCCTGCAGATTTTATACACAGTGAGCTCTATAATGTTAGTATATACATACTTTTTCTTGATTTGGCTCTGTACTCCACAAGTTCAGACTTGTAATCATACAATTTACACATGGTTTATGTGCACTCTCTCACTTTGTGCAAGACCAGTTATATACACTTTTGTTACACCATATAGAATTTACAGCACATTTTCTACAAAGCCCTTCCATTTCAGGGCACCATAATATTTGGGTCATATTAATGTTATGTAAAAGGAAGTAGTCATGTTTAGTACTATGTCGCATATCCTATGCATGCAATGACTGCTTGAAGTCTGTGACTCAGACATCACCGGGTGTTGAAAATCTTCTCTGGTGAGGCTCTGCCAGGCCTGTACTGCAGCCAGACTGGTTGAATGACTTGGCTTGTCAAGAATTCTCCAGTTTCTTGCTTAGAAAATTTCCTTTGTTGCTTTAGCAGCATATTCGCGATCATCGTCTTGCTGTAGGATGAAGTGCCGTACAATGAATTTTGCTTGAACTTAAGCAGATAGGAGTTCATTCTGCTGCTGTTATCAGCAGTTATGTAATCAATGAAGACAAATGAGCCAGTACCTGTGGCATACACAACATACATGCCCAAACCATAACTCCTGCACCACCATGTTTTACAGATTAGGGCCGTGCTTTGGATCTTGGGCAGTTCCTTTTGGCCTCCAAAACTTTCTTGACATCACTCTGATACAAGTGCCCACAAGACCTCTTGCAGAAAAAACTCTGCAGGCCTGAAGTCTTGACTATGACTTTTTTTCTTTTCTCCGTCTCAAAAGGGGATGATCCACTTGGTTAGAGGCAGAAAAAAATGCTCAGCTTTAACAATTGAAAAAATATATTATTTTCCTATTCAGGAAATATTTGTATTTAGAATCTAAATCTGACAGACCAAACACATACGCAAGTATACATACAAGAACTGTAGAAACATTAACAACTAGTTTTAGAAATAAGTTCAATAATTCCCTTTTCTATTTGTTGAATTAATCATATACTTGAAGCATAACTCCATCTGCTGTGTATTCAGCATGAAGTTGTACAGATTTTATAGCTCAGAACATGGCAGGTGTGAAATCTGAATCTGAAACCATGACAAGAGTTCTTCATTTTCAGTTAGCCTACTAGTGATAACAAGCATCATCTTAGCTTGTAGAGGCTTGTTTCACTGCCCATATTCCAAATTAAGCTCCACTTCATGCCGTAGACTTAGTTCCTGTCATTAATGCATTACATTCATTTAGCAGACACCATGATCCAGGGGGACTCACAATGACAGAATAGATAACCTCAGTGTCCAGTTATATGCACAGCAGTACCAGAACCTGGGTAACATTCCCAGACTAGTGAGCGTAAGTTCAACATTGGTAAAGCAATAAATGCAAGTTAAAATATCTTAGAACCACAGTACAGTACAGTCACAGATAAACACAGCTAGCATACTATCACATATAGCATGTTAGTTGCATGCAATTACATTTTTAAAATAATTATATAATAAAAAGGGATTGGGGAGGGAATAGGAAGGGAGCCAAGACGTAATTTGAAGAGGTCTGTTTTCAGTCTGTTTGAAATTGGACATTGATTCCGCTGCCTTGACCTCCCTCTTAGGAGGTCTAAGCTCCATTTCAAAGTGGCTCAAAGGGGTCAATACAAACATATCGCGTTTAAAAAATATATATTGATTTGAGTGCAATTAAAGTCATGCGTATAATTTTCCTACATGGAACTCAAAGGAGATCAATGTGTAGACCTTTGGTGGTTCTTCAAAATGCCCTGACCCTTTTCCAATTAATAGCTTTTTTGAACTTCAACTCCATATACTAGTGCCTTGATTTTCTTTTCTACCAGGAGACCTTGATTTTCAAGCGAGTGAGTGCGTGAATGAGCGAGTGAATAAGCGTGTGAGTGATCCACAACCCCAAGCAGACAGCAGGCTCTTACTGTTATGGATCCTCTGGAAGGCCAAGTTGGTGGGGTTCAGGGACCACTCCCCAAAGTACTCCACCGCCTGTGTGTGCGAGAGCTTCTCAGCGAAGCCGGACTGCTTTGGCCGGGAGGCCAGGAAGGAGGTGGCCTGGAAGGCTACAACAGGCCGGGGGAAGAGCCGCAGGGTGCGCGTGTGCATCTGGAACCCCTGCAGCACGTTTGGGGAATTAAAAAACCTCACCATGGCAACCCTGCGACAGAGGGGAAGCAAACAAATGGGGATAAGAGTTGCAGTCTTAGAGAGAGGTAAAAACACCAACAAGCAGAATATGCAAGTGTTTGCAAAGTAATGCTATATTTTAAGCATCATTAGATGGTAGTAAAAGTGGTAGGAGTCATCTTTTAATATAATTCAGAAGACATGCGGATTTTTAATTCTACGTCTGCTCACTTCTGAAGTTGTGCTTGACTGAGAATACAAGGACGCACCAGACAGTGTTTCACTGCATATTCATCTAAAGTCCACACCAATCCTCTTTTACAAGTGAGACAAAGCCATGACGCTAAATGTATGGTCAAACACGTGGTCATTTCTAAGTACTGGCCTGGTAGTACAGTGTCTGTTATGCCACTGTCACATTGCACCAAGTTGTGTCAAACTGGGGTCACTCCGCGTTAGCTGGGTCAACTCTGAATACAGCACGCTGTTAATCAGGCCATAATCCAGTGGAGGCGGTACACAAAACAACATCATTTTATTTGTATTAAAAGCAAAGGGCCCAAATGTTGCACCTGCAAGCCATTGTTCAATATTTTTTTTAATTATCCATTTATTTATCCGAGTGAGTCCCAGTGAGATTAAAATGTCATTTTCAAAGGAGCCATGGCCAAATGGTCTTCCAAACACGTGGATTTTTGGTTTAAATCCCATCCTATCCCACAAAATAGCTGGGTTTAGCCAGCTAGGCTGAGCTAGAAAGACTGTGCAAAGCCTCTTGTGTATTACCGTGACCCCAGTGCAACTCATCATGGCACCACAGTATGAAAAGGCCAATAGTAGGAGTGTTAATCTGGGATCAGTTTTGCCTTTTAGCTCATGACAGACAAGGTGAGCACACGGCCAGTGGAAAACTGATCTGAGATCAGCACCCTTTAAAGGGCCCCGAGGGGTTCGAATTTATGCCTTGCCTCGTGGCTACGTCCACAGAGTCCACGTCATTCCCGTAGATGAGGGGGTTGAACTCCGTGGAGGGGGTGCAGGCATTGTCCCGGCCGCTCAGAAGGGGAATCTCCTGGCCCTCGTGGAACTTCTCCAGGTTGAGGATGGGCTGGGTGTTGAGACTCATGCTCGCTAAGGCCTTGAGGAAATCGGGAAGCAGGCGGGGTGGAGCCGGTATTAAACTGTTAGTGCGTTTAAAAGCAAGCACAGGCACTTCCATCTCAGGCGGGGGGGCGGTAGGCATCTAAGCTACAAAAACACTCACATTCAAGTGAGGTCTACAGTAATGACATCACATAATAGGAGAAATGTATGGTTGTGTGCTCTAAGTTGACTGAAATATGTTGAAATGGGGAGTCTTTACTAAGGTGGCAGACAAAATATTTATATGTTAAAATTTCAAAACCAGGCAATGAATATGTAACCAGTTAGAAACTTGGTAATAGGGTTGGACATCATATCCAGATTTTCAGATCAGCATTCCCTGGAGGGAAAATGTAGTGCATAACCTTGAATGGTCATTTCCATTGGAAATGTGCTACCAACATCGCCATACACGGGTTGCATGACTTTAAATGATTTTGTCATTGATAACCAATACAGGTAGCCATTTAGTGATGTCATCGCTGAACTGAAACAACTTGTATGTGAGCGTTGGGCAACCGCAACACCTGAAATGGAGGTGTAACTTAGGGGAGTTGCAGTAGAGGAAAGGTCACGGGACGGCAGTTATGAAGGAGAGGACTGATCAGAGCAGCTGCCTTTCATTCAATGCGTGTCAAAGGAGGACGGGTTATTTGGTCAGTTTGATGTACGATGCAAACGCCAGAGACATATTTCACTGCATTTCCGACCTTTTGTTCAGAACAAAGTTTTTGATGATTTGCTGTCAGTTTAACATTCCATCATGCTCAAGCCAGTAGCACCACACTAGCAGCGAGAGAGGACAGAAGTTCTCCATCTGTGAGGTTCTGTATGAATGTCTTTGTTAGCTGCGCTGACTTATGGCTACTGATGGAAAACTCAACATCTGAAATGAGTTGCGTTTAAACATCCCACTACTGATGGAAAAGTTGAGAAATCGTATATTAAAAAAAACATACAAGCAAAAGGACAAGCAAATTCTTCAGGTTCCTGAAATGTATCCGTGCAAAAGCATGGCAAACTCAACGTAAAAGAGAGATAGGAACCTTTTGGTCAGAGGCGAAGATCTGCCTTTGTGTGATCGCAGTCAACCTAACCAGACACTGAAGGACAAGAAAGATGGGAGGAGGTCACATGACAGACAAGGGCCAATCACGGTAGTGGGGGGAGAGGGCAGGTATGGGGCGGGAGAATGGAGGAGGCTGTAAGACCAGATGGGCACATGGAGAGAAGACAAACGGACATACAGACAAACGCACAGGAAGCAGACAGGACAAAACGCCATACTGATAAAGGACAAAGACACAAAGCATCACAGACAAACAGCGGGTTTACCAGAAGGACACAGCTCCTCCTCTTTGCCCTTCAGCGAGGCCAACATGAATCACAGTGGGGTTTCATGTAACATACGGTTACAGGTCAGGGGAACCATTTGGGAAAATGGTTTTCCCAATGAGGCAACTTCCCCAGTATATCTAGGGATCCCACCAAAAAAAAGATCTGATGCCACATGCATGCGTATGTCTTCCTTAAATGAAACCTCTATTTTACCAGGCAGGTCACTCATCTTCCTTAAATTAATTAACAGAGTATAATCATTAACAGAGTTTCATCCATAGAGAACCTCCCACTTCCACTGGCAGTACAGGCGAATGGCCAAATTCCAAAATCCCACAACAAACCTGACAAAGCCATGTTAACACGGCCAAAGAACCACAGAAATGTTTGTTTTTGGAAAAGTGTTATGATAAAGATAGTTTGAGAGAATTCTAATTCCTATCATGCCAGTTAGCCTCTACTAAATGCTGATGCAATATATGGCAATAAGTAAGGGAACAAGGCAGAAGAAACAGGCAACATAGTAGCAGCTTTCGGCAAGCTTATTTCACCCCTTTTTGAACTTGCCCCATAACAACGGACCTAGATCAAGCACGGACAGAGCCAGTAATAACACTTGCTGGCTCTCTATCTTCTATTGCATTAACATTTAAAAGGAAAGTCAATTTTAGTATATTGAAAACTAGCATAAGAAACTAGCTACAGTATCTTTCCTGGAAAAACATATCACCACCTCGCCAGGTGTCTAAATAGAAAAACTTTTTTTTTTTTTTGCGAAGGGGGTACTATAGTCATTCTTAAGGCTGTAATGCCTTAGTAGGTAACAAAATAATACAGTTTCTTATATTCTTGCAAAAAAGAAAACCCTTGGAAAGAACATGAACACGATTTCTCCAGCAAAGGAATAAAAGTTTGCTGTACTGCGCCTCTAAGTGTATCTACAAGATGTTTTTTTTTTCCAGCTATTCATACTTTATTGAGTAGCTCATGAATTTACTCAAAGTGAATTCATGATTTATACATGACATCTTGTACATGCTACAATTCAAACCCTTGATGTCCATTCACTCTTCAGGACGGCTCGTCCTCTGCACGCTAATCAGCTGCCTGCGCTAATTTTAGCACTACAGCTGGCACAGGTGCACAGAACCTTGGGCAGAGGAAAGCTTTCGCTGGATGCTTCGTGTTCAAACTTGCAGCAAGGAGCATAGGACGCTCAGATCGGCTGCACTGTCTAAAGAGTGAAGCGTCCTTTCTGACTTTTATGTGGAAGAGACAGGAGAAAGCTGAAAGAGAGAGAGAGGCATTTCAGCCCCAGAGGTGGGAAAAAAAGCAGCCGGCCATTTTATCAGCGAGGTTCTATTAATAGTCAGATAATGCAGAAGAGGCTCTTTTCCTGAGGGGAGCGGGGAATGCATCCGCGTTCTCCGTTTGTTTCCCCTGTAGTCTTTCTCCCTGTCAATGAGCATTCGAGGAGCTGGAGGGAAACACTGCCTTTGCAATGTCAATGCACGACCGCCTACATTAGACAGCAGCACGGGAACAGAGAGGAGCTAGCACAATGACAGTGTTAAAATACAGACATACAGACACGCATGTGAATAAATGCACTATTAGCACAGGGCTATCCTATATGCTACAGGCATCATATGGGCAGTTACACGTAGGGAAGGGCGATATATCGTGAGGATAATTACTGAATGCAATAACGATGGTAGCCACCCTGTGGTGTATTGTGTTTCTTTTCATTTTTTTCCTCTTTAATTATACCCTGTAGTACACAAGCACACTTCAGAGACAGAGAGAAATTCTTCCAGAAAACCGTCACCACTCATCTATTGAGGGACCATAAGACAGCCAATCAGCAACAGGCCTCACAGCTCCATGTTATTGAGGAAAAACACATCACATGATCACATGGAAGCTGTACGACCTTGATGCTGATTGCCTATCTTATCAACCTCCAATTGATACCAGTGGTTACATTATTTTCTCCAGAAACATTTCATGCAGCCTCTTTAATTTGGCTGTTTACTAACCTCTTCAGGTACAATTAAAAAGAAAAAGACAAAAGGAAAGATAATGGTCCATATGGTGACTACAACCATCACTGCCTTCAATAATTAGCACTGCGATATATCGCCCATCCCTGGTTATACGTAGCGCTAATCATCTACTGCGTAGGGCCTGATTCACAGTTCAATAAAAGTTTGGAACCATGATACCTGCACATTTATTTCTAAATGCGATTCATCAGTATTTAAACAGGATTCTGTTTAACACAGCCATGGAGGAACTGCGCACTTCTGTTACCCACGGACAGTACAACAGTTACATGGCAAAACCCCTGGTCAAGGGGGATAATTGCAACATGTCTGCAAAGTGGTTTTTGTTTTATGCTAAACATATATCAGCATTGTTTATGACCCCAAATCTCAATACTAATACTGAAATGACTCAGTGTAACTTGAATAAAATAAAATGTAAAAGGATGAAAGTCTTTATGAATCAGGCCCGGAAGGTTCTCTACTTCAGGTTTCAGAAGGGGGAAAGGGCAAGTGAGAGGTTAGGAGCCGTTACTGAGATCAGAGATGAACCCCTGGCAGTAACTGTGTTACCTGCATAAGCTATGGGATGCAGATTTAAGGGAAGATAAGATGGAGAGGGGAGATAAGATGGAGAGGGGAGAACAAACACACATGATCATCAATGTATTGCAGTCACTTCTAAGCCACTCAAGAGTTTTGACTGGTTCAAGCTTGAGTGGGGAAGAAGGTGAGAGGACAAGAAATGCAATCAGTACATCTTTCATCAGCTTGCTTCAAGCAGGCAGCATCACCACTGCGACTGGAGGCTAAATCAGTCACACATGCACTGTTGGATTTGCAGTTCAAAACTCAGCCATTGAACACTTAAAGCGCCCATGTAATTGTGACACTTGGACCTGCAGAAAAAATCCAATTACAAGAATAGATAAGATGCAAATAATATCACCAGCAGCCTGTGTGGACCGCAACAGACTGAAATTTCCCAGGTAGACGAGACGGCTGTTCCCTCTCGTCACTAAAGTTTCAATACAATCACTGGGCTGCATTGACAAATTTAAAGCTAAAAATATGAAACACTTTTCTATGAAACGTACTCTGCGTAGGACCACCATGTCAATTGAAAGACTTCATCAGATATGTTCTTAACATGAGCATAGAATCGATGTGAAGCTGTGCTAATGATACTGAGATTCTGGCTTTACCTGCTTCAGATGTTTCTTCAATTCTGTGGCTTCAGGCTCCGAGAGAGGGGGCAGGAGTTCCGCATTGCTGGGCTTAATGACCTGCAGGCCAGGAGAGAATAAGTCACTCTTCCCCGACCTCCCATTACTTTTCCACACCAAACCGTGTGCTGATTGTACCGAGGGCAACGCCAGTTGAACAAGTTCTGGGGTTCAGGCCCCCGGGCCATTACCAGAATGCATTGCTACGGGACTGCGGAAGTTCCTGGTGAATGAAATATCAGCCGGGTCGTTCCGAGCTCTAACCTTGTTACAGTCGAGATCCACCAGCCACACGTCGTCAGGCATCTTGAAATCGGATTTATACAGGAAGAAGCTGGCTGGCACGCCGATGATATACGGAGTGGGAGCCAAAAGAAGCTGGAAGGAAGCGGACAGGATATACTGGATTGCTTTATGTAAACAGTTACACTCTGTTTCCATAGGAGGACAAACACTACCGCTAATAAAATTAGGGGGAATTTATAATACTTTAAGAAAGCTACAACACTAACAAAAGGGCAACTTAAACTACACGTGATCAGCTTTCAGGATGTAGAAACGAGATCATGGCACTTGGAGAGGGGGCCTGAGTCATGGATAAGACCTTTGACATACAGCATCACAGACTTATAGTTGCTGCAGCTGTTACCTGCTGCTGGTACCACTTGCTGCTAGTTCTGCTACTACCACTGCTAATGCTGCTTCTACTAGTATTAATGCAACTGCTGCTGCTAATAACAACTATGCAACTAAAGTAGTCCAATTATTACAAATATTTCAATGGCTAAGGCTACAACAGCAATTACTACAGCTACCATGACCTACCTTTATCTTCTACAACTACTACAACTATTACTACTACTACTACTACTAATAATAATAATAATAATAATAATAACTACATTATATTACACTACAATAATAATTATATTATGATCTAACTTAGTTATTCTAGCTATCTAAATTCATGGTGTTTACAGACTCACTATCATGTTATGGATTCATATCGTATTGCTAGCTAGCTACACTAAATGTATACAATGTTACATGTATGTTGTAAATGCACCTTTGTTTGATGTTGTAATAAATTTACTACATAATGCTGTCAGCTAATTGTATGCTCATCATGAGAACAGCTAAGTCACGTCCTCAAAATGGCTTAAGATTCAAACCTTCTCTCAAAGAGCCTAATTCATAATCCTCAGAGTAGTGAAAACCATACAACTGTGAGGATTGGTTTTAATAGTGTTAAATATAACATTGCCAAGGTGGTCATCTGAAATGGCCTTACACTGTACTGGAATCAATAACTGTTAAGAGTTTGTATTTAGTTTGTGCAGAACTAGCCTTAATTCTCTTTAATACCCAATTATTTCAATGGTATTAAGATGACAGCTTATTATTATTTTGATAAATTCAGCAGATAAAAGATGAATTGGACCACTGCAATATGTTACATATACACATTACATTATAACATTCATTCCCCACAATGAGAATCAAAGTGATTTGTGGGGGACTATCACTGAGTGACTGTGCATTCACAGTAGTTAGCCAGTGAATTACATTTGGACAAATATGAATAATGATGTAGAAATTGGCCCAAACATGTAAATACTGTATATATTTACTTCTCGGCAGACACTTTTATCCAAAACAACACAGTATATGTATGCGCAACCAACTGAGCCGTAATATATTGTAATATATACTCTAATGAAGGATATATCAATTAATCACACCAGTTCAAAAACTGTTTGCTATGTACCAACAAAGTTTGTGGACAAGCTCTGCTAAAAAGAGTGACAAGATATGTGGTCCCAAATAGGACACATAGGCATGTTGGAAATGAAGTGTGCTTTATAAAAGTGCAAAATCTGTCAGTATATTGCCTCCAGCTTTAATTTCAAAAATTGACAATATACAGGACAGAGCATACCTCCAAGAATATGAATCAAGCTCTTTGAAAAAAGACTTAAGCAATCTGTCCACTGGTGAATACATGTGGTTAGAAGTACAGTAGGTATATATGGGCTGTAGCAGTCGTCAAAGATCAGTGCTAATACAACTTGATAAGAGAGCAGGCTGATGTTAGCGTTAAGGCTGCTCAATTTTATTTCCTGTCTTTTGAGGATTTCGGCAAATGGAAACATTTCACTTAAAACATAGTGTGATTAGTAACAATACGCAGAGAGCGCACCTGCTCTGCGGAGGCCATGCAGGTGGGTAGCAGGGGGATGACGGGGAACATGTACTCCAAGGGGTAGATCATGGCCACGAAGGCCATCACGCTCATCGACAGGGCGTTGTAGTCCCGCGACTGCAGCACCACCTGAGGAGCATTCACACACGGTCTCAAACGCGCGTCTGCACGTGCACACGCTCTCTACACGCCACTGCAGTCTCCTGCATCCACCATTCCTCATCTCCTGACGACCCTGGGGAGACTGTGCTCCAAAGCACGTTCTGTGAGCAGCCCATAAAATGAACATGAGCATCTTCTTTTCTACAGGATATAATAGAATAGAATAAAATACAATAGAATAGAATAGCCTTATTTTTCTCAGGGGGAACTTCAGGTATTGTATGTATATATATATATATATATATATATATATATATATCGCATGTGAAACTGTACACTATGTAGGTCACTCGCTTGGAAGGAGTGTGTAAGGTAATCGGTTCTGAAGCTTATTCTGGGACAAAGCACAATACCAAATTGCTTCCATGACGAGACAAACATTAGGGACAGATTATATGCCTGAGACCATACTGAAATTATGTAACTGTTGCGGCTGATGCGGTTACTGAATCAGGCCACAGGGTGTCTCTGTTCGCATTGCTGGTGGAGATGTAGTGTTGCTGAGATCAATGAGACTCACGACTGAGGCTTGTGAGGAAGAGATTGAGGGAAAATATGTGTGCGTGCATGTGTGAGAGCACGCAAGTGCGTTTGCGTCTAAGTGAGCGTCTAAATGCGTAGAGCTTTACGTCTGAATCGAGTGTGTGAAGGAGAGAGTGCATGTATTTTTTTTTAGTATGTGCGTTTGTGTGCAAGACAGAAAGAAAAAGAGATAGAGAGAGGTGAATGGATAGAGCTTTGCATCTGAAATGAAAAGGGCACAATGCTTTATGCCTGAAATGAAAAGGGCACAACATTTTAAAACCAGATAAATGCACTGGCCAGGAACAGAGGAACAATCTGACCCACTTTTCAGGAGACCAGCACAGGGTAGAATTCAGAGAAGAAATGAAAATAGAGACTTCATGAAATAGAGACTATGGGCCCAGTGAAACCCAAGCTGAGCAGTCAGCTAGGGCGCCAGGGCACACATTAGCCAGTGGGAGGAGACAGGTGTAATGGGGCGGGGCCTACCTTGTGCTCCAGCAGGATGCAGCTGAGCACTTGCAGGCAGGCGTCCACGCCCAGGAGCTCCAGCGGCAGGTGCAGGGGGAAGTCCACCATGGAGAAGCGAGAGGAGTCCGGCAGGGCGAAGGTGAGGGCGGGCTGCAGCTCCCGCGGGAGCACCTCCACGTCCACCCGCTTGAGCCCGGCCGCCGGGACCGGGGAGCGGAGCAGCCGGTACACCCACGACTCGATCTCCCGCAGGTCCTGCAGGAGCGCGCTGCTCTTCTCCTCTACCAGCAGTGACCCGGTGAACACCCGCCACATCGTGTCCCTGTAACACAGTGCAGCAGTGAACACCCTCCACATCGTGTCCCAGTAACACAGTGCACCAGTGAGCATCCGCCACATCGTGTCCCTGTAACAGTGCACCAGTGAACACCCGCCACATCGTGTCCCTGTAACACAGTGCACCAGTGAACACCCTCCACATCGTGTCCCTGTAACACAGTGCACCAGTGAACACCCGCCACATCGTGTCCCTGTAACACAGTACACCAGTGAACACCCGCCACATCGTGTCCCTGTAACACAGTACACCAGTGAACACCCGCCACATCGTGTCCCTGTAACACAGTACACCAGTGAACACCCGCCACATTGTGTCCCAGTAACACAGAGCACTAGTGAACACCCACCACATTGTGTCCCTGTAACACAGTGCACCAAGAACACCCTCCACACTGTGTCCCTGTAACACAGTGCACCAGTGAACACCAAACACATTGCGTCCCTGAAACACACCTGCCACATTGTGTTCCTGTAACACAGAGCACCAGTGAACACCTGCCACATTGTGTCCCTGTAACACAGTACACCAGTGAACACCCGCCACATCGTGTCCCTGTAACACAGTGCACCAGTGAACACCCGCCACATCGTGTCCCTGTAACACAGTACACCAGTGAACACCCGCCACATCGTGTCCCTGTAACACAGTGCACCAGTGAGCATCCGCCACATCGTGTCCCTGTAACAGTGTACCAGTGAACACCCGCCACATCATGTCCCTGTAACACAGTGCACCAGTGAACACCCGCCACATCGTGTCCCTGTAACACAGTGCACAGTCTGAACACCCTCCACATCGTGTCCCAGTAACACAGTGCACCAGTGAGCACCGCCACATCGTGTCCCTGTAACAGCGCACCAGTGAACACCCGCCACATCATGTCCCTGTAACACAGTGCACCAGTGAACACCCGCCACATCGTGTCCCTGTAACACAGTGCACCAGTGAACACCCGCCACATCGTGTCCCTGTAACACAGTGCACCAGTGAACACCCTCCACATCGTGTCCCTGTAACACAGTGCAGCAGTGAACACCCTCCACATTGTGTCCCTGTAACACAGTGCACCAGTGAACACCCGCCACATTGTGTCCCAGTAACACGAGTACTAGTGAACACCCCCACATTGTGTCCCTGTAACACAGTGCACCAGAACACCCTCAACACTGTGTCCCTGTAACACAGGCACCAGTGAACACCAACACACTGCGTCCCTGAAACACACCTGCCACATTGTGTTCCTGTAACACAGAGCACCAGTGAACACCTGCCACATTGTGTCCCTGTAACACAGTACACCAGTGAACACCGCCACATTGTGTCCCTGTAACACCAGTGCACCAATGAACACACCGCCACATTGTGTCCCAGTAACACAGGCACTAGTGAACACCCACCACATTGTGTCCCTGTAACACAGTGCACCAAGAACACCCTCAACACTGTGTCCCTGTAACACAGTGCACCAGTGAACACCAAACCACATTGCGTCCCTGAAACACCACTGCCACATTGTGTTCCTGTAACACAGAGCACCAGTGAACACCTGCCACATTGTGTCCCTGTAACACAGTACACCAGTGAACACCCGCCACATCGTGTCCCTGTAACACAGTGCACCAGTGAACACCCGCCACATCATGTCCCTGTAACACAGTGCACCAGTGAACACCCGCCACATCGTGTCCCAGTAACACAGTGCACCAGTGAGCATCCGCCACATCGTGTCCCTGTAACAGTGTACCAGTGAACACCCGCCACATCATGTCCCTGTAACACAGTGCACCAGTGAACACCCGCCACATCGTGTCCCTGTAACACAGTGCAGCAGTGAACACCCTCCACATCGTGTCCCAGTAACACAGTGCACCAGTGAGCATCCGCCACATCGTGTCCCTGTAACAGCGCACCAGTGAACACCCGCCACATCATGTCCCTGTAACACAGTGCACCAGTGAACACCCGCCACATCGTGTCCCTGTAACACAGTGCACCAGTGAACACCCTCCACATCGTGTCCCTGTAACACAGTGCAGCAGTGAACACCCTCCACATTGTGTCCCTGTAACACAGTGCACCAGTGAACACCCGCCACATTGTGTCCCTGTAACACAGAGTACTAGTGAACACCCACCACATTGTGTCCCTGCAACACAGAGCACCAGTGAACACCAAACACATTGCGTCCCTGAAACACACCTGCCACATTGTGTTCCTGTAACACAGAGCACCAGTGAACACCTGCCACATTGTGTCCCTGTAACACAGTACACCAGTGAACACCTGCCACATTGTGTCCCTGTAACACAGTGCACCAATGAACACCTGCCACATTGTGTCCCAGTAATACAGAGCACTAGTGAACACCCACCACATCGTGTCCCTGTAACACAGTGCACCAATGAACACCCTCCACATCTGTGTCCCTGTAACACAGTACACCAGTGAACACCTCCACATGTGTCCCTGTAACACAGTGCACCAATGAACACCTGCCACATTGTGTCCCAGTAATACAGAGCACTAGTGAACACCCACCACATTGTGTCCCTGTAACACAGTGCACCAAGAACACCCTCCACACTGTGTCCCTGAAACACAGAGCACCAAGAACACCCTCCACACTGTGTCCCTGAAACACAGAGCACCAAGAACACTCTCCACACTGTGTCCCTGTAACACAGTGCAGCAGTGAACACCCCCCACATTGTGTCCCTGTAACACAGTGCAGCAGTGAACACCTGCCACATTGTGTCCCTGTAACAGTGCAGCAGTGAACACCAAACACATTGCGTCCCTGAAACACACCTGCCACAGCGTGTCCATGTAACACAGCACCAGTGAACACCTGTCACATTGTGTCCCTGTAACACACCTGCCACATTGTGTCCCTGTAACACAGTACACCAGTGAACACCCGCCACATCATGTCCCTGTAACACAGTGTACCAGTGAACACCCGCCACATTGTGTCCCTGTAACACAGTACACCAGTGAACACCCCCCACATTGTGTCCCTGTAACACAGACCGCCAGTGAACACCTGCTATATCGTGTCCCTGCTACAAAGCAGCTGATTTTTAATGAGCCATTACATCCATACAGTTGACAACAGGGATTAATGAGATGATACAGAGTATTGATTCAGTGTATCGATATTTTGACCTTGCAATACATGTCTTATGTTTGTGAGTTTCCTGCAATCTGACAGGTTCCAACACGTTTTTGCCAGCGCTACGCTGCACAGGCCATATAATTCAGTCAGCTTGAATTGCTGCCCCCAGTTGGAGCCCCATAGACACAAGATCACAATTCATCAGAAGTAGAATCTGGTCACTGGTTTATGCTCAAGTCAAATCAGAATACTGCCCTGATCAGGCTCATAGTACCATAAGGTTAAGTCTGATAAGTGAGGCTAGTTTTTGACATTTTAAAGGCTAACATTAACCTTTGACTCTTTTCCAAATGGAAGGTATCATCTTTGTTTAAGTTTATATTCACTTATTAAACAAAGGGCTTGACTCCATACTGACAGAATTAATGACAAATCACTGGGGAAGAGCTGAAAAAAAGCTTAATTAGTGCTGCTGAAGAGCATAAGCTCCGGAAGGTTCTAATTTCTCCATTGGGCATCGACCCTAGAGTCACGACAGAGGATGTATCCTAGTAGCAGCTGGTGGGGGTGTGGCAAGAAGCAGGGTGTATTTACGAGGGAGGCTATGAGACTGTTTCTGCGTCAGATACAGCCCCCCCCCCACCCCGCCTTCCCCAAAGACACGCTACCAAGGAGGCAGACAGGAACACCGATCTGTCTGCCATTTGTGGAAAACAGATTAAATGTGCGTAGTGATGCGGGAATCTTTTGCTTGTTACCATAGCTCCTGGTGAACTGATCTTCCCAGGCCACAACTGACAGTAATTTCTACTTCATTAAAGCAATAAAGCTTAGGCATCAGTACAATGGGAGCTTACAGGCTACTATTGTCTGACATTTTTTTCCAGAAATGACTCAACTCAGGAATGCGCGTTGTTCCATCTTTTTCCTAACACTAGAAATTATTACTCAAAACATAAACTAAAACTCACATAGGTACAATACAAAAATATGTTGCGATGTGGAAACTCTACATTTTGGCATTTAGCAAATATGTACTTTAATCCAGGGCTACTCAGACAGATTACAATATATTTATAAAGCTTGATATCTTCTGAAACACTTCCAGTTAAGCATCTTGCCCACCAGGGAATCAAACCTGCAACCTTTCACATACAAGTCCAGTTCCTGCTACACTACCACCCTACACAATCAGCAGGTAGAACATTACTTGGTTCAATAAAGACATCGATGAGTTCAATCAGGTGGGTTGATGAGGCACCTTGAATAAAACATCTCTACAATTGGGTACCACCAACACAAATTTTAACAAGAGGCCAGCCATTTATTACTCAAGATTATAATACCATAAATTGCAGAAATTCTCTCCAGCAAAGTGGGAATCTTTCAAGTCGTTGCTTAAAAAAAGGGGGACTGCTAATCTTACTTATTATAAACCAAGAGGCAAAGCCTTTTATCCAAGATCCCCAATCATACTCTGACATGCTTTATGAACACAAGCTGTAATTTCAAAGAACTGCAACTTTCAGTCGATCCACTAAACCTTTTCATGTTACCATACCAACTCACAACAGGATGTCTGTGTTATATAATAAATTCAATAACACTGTTAGGCCTCGCCTTCTGTTTCCCTAGAAAGCACCATCAGCCACCTGTTCTTGCCAAATTCCAAGACATTAAGAACAGGAGCAAATCTATTCACCTTTGGGTTTATGTTCGGTTTTGAAAATACTGCATCATTACCTTTCTATGATAAATACTGCATCTGAAAGCATGCAAGAACATTATCCTTATGCATAAGGCATACTTTGACATCAAGCAGCGGTTACCAAAATATTACATGACAGTTGAGAAGCACAGCTATAAGACGAATGTCAGGGTCTTGAAAAGCTATATAGTCTTGCATAGGGGCCACCTAACAGCAAGACAGGGCCCCCTCACGAGACCAAGTAGCAGCAGGCTAACAACAGAGGCCTGACCATCTGACCACGATGCCCTCCATCTGGCCATGGTAGCCATCTGATGCGCCAATTGCATGTTTGTTTGATTAAGAGCCCTCGAGGCTAATCAACGCCGGTCGCGCCATTCAATTCCAGCGCATCTGCTGCGACTAGCAAAAACAAATGACAGTTGTGTTGTGTGCTCGCCTGCTGCGAGCGATCGCGCGTCCGTGGATCGTCGGGGCTCTCAATCTGCTGCGAAACCTTCTCAGCCTGCTGTTTAACGACGTTATGCAAGGTTTGCCACTGCTGCCAGAATTGAAATGTCACAAAGCTGCGAGCTGGCAGTTATTTGAACGAGGATACGGTTTTGCGTCTCGGCCCTCCGATGTAACCGAGCCTGCGCCAGTGGGAAGGGCATTCTGCGCTGTCCTTGGACCGACAAATGGCGATCGCAGCGGGAATTAGGAGCTGCTCCGATGTTGAAAATCATGACCGCCTCCGTCCTTCCAGATTCTTCCTAAATAGACATGGCTCATCAGGCTGAAGGTGACAGAGGCCTGGCCACAAGAAAGAGCCGTATATTAACTTGAATGGAACCAGATCTATCCCAAAAGTCCCTCCATTGTCTTGCCATTCCAGCAGCCAAAGGAGCAATCTAACAGCCTCCAATGACTCTGTCTTTTCATCCCATTACTTATAATTTCACATACAAAACTATTACTGTGCAATGAAGCAAATTAAGTAGCCTATCTGTATTAACACTTAAATTTGCCACTTACAGACAAGCAGTTAGCAATCTAAAGGGGGAAAAAAACACTTCCTACTTCCTAGCTTTCAACCTACCTCACTGTCATACAGTAGAAACTTCTACCACTTGCCTTTTGAACTGGCCTTGGAATTCAAAACCACTGTAAATATGAACATCAATGATCTTATGATACCCTGCAGAGGAAAACATGGGTTCTACCACTTGTTTTGTTTTCCTGAGCAGTGCCTCAGACCCAAGACTAGCAGATGGCCAACCTTAATTCACTCTGAACTGGCAACCCCCTCTTTTGATGAAGCCTAAAATGGCACCTGGGGCCATTCTCTGGAAAAGAAGGGAGGCTGTTACTGGAGGGGTGCTCTAGATCCCAGAGATCTAGAGCACTTAAGCTTTAGCTTAGGGCTGCAAAACAAGGTCCATAATTCAGAACAGATGGCACTCCTGTCATTTCTGAGGACTTCAGTGAGTCCATCGAAAAGTTCAGGCACTCGTTTTTTTCAAGCAGTAACAAGTTTTTTTTTTGTGATTATAGATGAGTGTCATATTCATAGTCATTTAATTTAAAATATTCTTAATTGCTTTGGAGTCAATCGGGACATGACATCTGGGATATCTAAATACATGTACAATACTCAATGCTTGCATGAACACAATGTGCCTGTATGGATGCATGAAAGCGATATAGCTAGTTTTTATTCTCATTGCTCTCTGAATCATCACTAGTACTGTACTGAACATTTCCCTCTGTGTATTTTATACACAGTTATGCATGTATACTGCTGGAGGCAAACCCAATGAGATTCATGAATAATCTATTTACCAACCTAAAACAGTAGTGGTTATAATTTCTTCAATCATTATAAAGGGACACATTTAGGAGTGCATACATTTTAGAAAGCCTTTAACCATGTAAGCAGTGATGAAAGCTTCTGAAATATTTGCTTTTGCTTTTTTTTTCCCCATTCTTTCCCTTTCCCATCACCCTTCTCTCTCTTTCACTTCTTTCTTTGTGCACCCTGCCCTTATCGGCTTCCAAATAAGAATAATATTTTTGTAAATGTTGATTTACCCTTTTACTAAACCTTTACCTAACTTTTCTTTGACGTCAAAATTTATTTTATATTTTCAAAAATAATATTAACACTTGAATATTTGAAAACCCAAATGACAGAAGGCACAGCATCTGTTATCTTAGCTATATTACATCTGGGACTTGGGAGTTTCTGGTTTTCCAGAAAAAGTCAATAAGTATGAGGCAACGAAAGGCTTACTGTACCGAGCAAATCAATAGCTCTCAGAGCAGATTCATCAGTGTTTTGTGCTGCCAGCAGGCAAACCTTTTCTCTGCATCTTACATTCTCAAAGAAACACCCTCGGAGGCTTTAAAGCTGCGCAGAGAACCTGCAGACCATAGAGTCCTCCAGGCACTTGCATAACAAAGGTCATGTGAGCATAACAACCGCACATCTGCCTCTGCCATGCCATAGATGTGAGGCTTCTCACTAAATCTGTTGCATAAACCGCACCTGTGAACACAGGCTTCTCCATCCTCATTTGAGAAGGACATCAGGACATTTCTGCATGCTGAGCAGCACATTTACAGGCGAATACTCTCAACTGGCACTGCACCTAACATGGCCACAGCTCACCTAAAATGGCTACAATACAGTACAGCACAAACCATGCAAATACCCAAGGGGTTCAGCTGGCAAAATATTCACAAAGAACATGCAGCTAAATATACTAAACGGAGCCCATTTTACCATGTTTGACTGGCAGGGGAGTTGTGATCCAGCCTGATTCTACGCCTGATTCTCAACAGTCGGCACGAGTTGTGTCTTCATTAGTCAGCGTCTGTGTATGTCAGTATGTAAAAATGACAGTGTTTAGGTTCGACTGTATGAGCCTATCCTCGTTGAGCATGTGCATAGTTGTGACTGATCAGTGTATGTATTCATGTGCACGTCGTATGGGTACCAGCAAAAATGTGAGCATGCGTGTGCCTGAAAGAGATCATTTGTATGTTCATGAATTAATGTGTGCGTTATGTCATGCACGCATTTGTGTTTGCATGCATGTCTGTGTGTTTGTACACGTTTGAGTACGTGAGACCGTATGCATGCGAGACTGCATGTGTGTGTGTGTGTGTGTGTGCACATTGTGCGTGCAACATGCGTGTGTTAATTCATGCATGTACATGAAGGTATATGTGCATCTGAGAGTGAGGGGGGTAGACAGAAAGAGGGCAGAGTGAGGAGAGAGACAAAAAGAGAGAGAGAGGGGGAAGAGAGAGAGAGAGATTTCATGTGCTCTGTCATATCCCCTCCCATGCTCCACTAAATATAGTTGAGTGAGAGAGAGAGAGACAGAGAGAGAGAAAGAGAGCGAGAAGGGGGGGGAGAGAGAGAGAGAGAGTGATTTCATGTGCGTTGTCATATCCCCTCCCATGCTTCACTAAATGTAGTTGACAGTCATGATGAAGCCATTTCAGACAGACCAGGCCTAGAGGAAGCCACACCATGAGAAAAGGCAAGGTCACCCTGGCTCACTCTGCTCTGCCTAACAGCATGCTTTATTTCAGCTCTCCTTACATCACATTTATGATCTGCTCTAAAACTAGAGGTGTGCAGATATGGCAGAAGTGAAAATGTGCTTCAGTGTTTAGTCCAACACAGGGCACTCAAGGAGACCTTGTGATGACAGATTATAACCTCTTCATGCACCTTATGTAGTAGCCTACATGGACTTCCCACCTGGCTAGCAGCTTAGAAAGTGTGCCAGCTAATATGTAGCCAACAGTATTCCTGGGCTTTTTTGTCAGGTTAGCAAATTCACTTAGGCCTATCTGATCACAAACTCTAATACCACTTAACCAAGGCCTATGGGTCAATGCAAGATTATCGCACTCCTCTTTGTATAAATCAATAGTTTCTTCACCATACCAATTTATTAGCTACTGTTTGGTGTTTCTGGATTACCGTTAAATGCTATTGACATGACTTTTAACTGAATGTTACATGCCTGTGATAAGGATAGAAATGACAGCACAGCAGATGAAAATAGAAAACCATTTTATGAAAAATATAGCATCTGCAGCAATCGTCCTCAAATTTGTGTAAATGTACTTACATTATCACAGCCTCTTTGGCTGAGAAAAAAAGATAAATCTCAATACAAGTCTAATCCATATGGGGGAAAAAATGAAATATCTGCCAGTGGTTCAGTGGGTGTTTCAGTGACCTCCCAGTATGTACGCTCAGTCCTTGACTAAAAAAGTGCTCTCCAAGGCACTGGTTCCAGAAACACAGTTAGGGACCCACTGGTGGGTAGGGACAGTGGTTAAAGTGGGTCACAAGATATATCCGATACACAAAACATGTAGCCTATACACAGAACACATTTTCCACAGTAATTCCCATCAGTGTACATCCAGAAAAATACTCTCCATGCAGTTTCTGCATGTCATGTTGAAAACAATTGAATTACTAACTTGAATTACTCGCATTAAGTTACACTTTAAGAATGGCTGGGTAACAGAATCATAGGCCAGCAGGTTTTGGCAACAGTGAGTTGACTTTCAGTTTTGCGGTCGTCCGTAAGACAAAAGTAACATTCACAGGTAGCTTTCACTGCCCAGAAACAGCAGGACAATTCTGTAGACTAAGCCCTAACAGCAATTTGACAGCACGCATTTTTTAAAAGGCCGTCTCCACGACCGTATATATGTACCGTAATAAATTCAAATTACCCAGCTCCCCGTGGGACATTATGCATGAGAATGTGCTGAAGAAATACACGGTTTTAACCGCGATATATCTGAGTAAACCAGGCAACCCTGGCACAGCCAACGGGGCGTGAAATTGCCGCTTCCCGATTAAGCCGGCGCCATAAACACTGTTCTGATGGGAGATATGACTCCAGGAACAAAATTGACACAGACAAAAAACTGTAAGCAGGTTTCTTCACCCCAACACACACCTGACTGCTGAGTCCATAAATACTGCAGAGTCAAACACTGTTTCTGCCCTGTTTGACAAGGTGCTTTAATAGCACAGCAATTTCAAGAGTTTTTACACTGAGTGAACCATAAATAATGCACATTCATGAATGATATTTAATAAAGTGATGTGAAAAAGAAAGTACACCCTATTTCAATTCAATGCCCCACATACAAGGACATAACTAACCCAATCCTCAAATCCTAACAGTTGATAAATCTAACCTCAAATGATAAATATCAGGAAACATTTTCTTTTGTCATTATGCACTAGGGCTGTCAAAAAATATTTGAAGTTCGAAAAAAAATGTTTTTTTTTTAAGTTTGAACCTAAATTTGAGCATTCGAATATTAGTTTTGGATCCCGCGTTTTGTAATTAACATGAATATACAGGCTTTAATTAGGCGAATCATGTTCAGGCACGCAAAATTCATTTCCTGTGCTAACGTTACTTCCTATGTCAACAAAAAACATTTTGCCCTGGACCCAGAGCAAGTGGATCGTCTGGTTTTCCGTGCCCCCGGTGATACTTTCAGCCCCATGGACACCTAACGTTACTGGTCAGCTAGCCTCGCGAGCCAGTCTCTTTTTTTCACTTCGTTGAACAGATCTGGTCAGCTAACAATTTCGGCTAAATAATGTTCCCATGGCATGTTTATGTTGTTTTAGGCTACAGGTATTAGCCGTTTGAATAGTTTTTTTGTGTTAAGAAATAAACAGGGAATTCCTATAAACAATAATTTATTATTGTGATCAATAAATGCCGAGTTGTGGCAAATAACATCCACGAGAGTATTTTATTCATTTGCATATTAGGCTATAAAAACTGCAGGGGGCTCATTTATAAAATGAACTTGCGTGCATACGCCAGTGAAGACATGACGTAGAGCCACAACCGTTTCCACGGTCAAATCGAGTCATGTTGAAATTTTATAAATCACTACCTTGCCATGATTTTCTACATACGCGCCACACAGTTGATCTAAAATACGTTTTATAAATGAGGCCCCAGATGTAGTAACCTAGTATGAAAGTTGTCCTCTATTCTACTGCCCGCTTGTGGAAAATAACGCGCAGGCCAGTTTAGAGGGAGCGTCACGTGCATATTGCGCCTGACAATAAGCAGCTTATTTTTGTGAATTATAGGCAAATGATATTCAAATATACTCGAACTCTAACTAATTACAAAAGCTAATATTCAAACTCAATTTCATGGCACTTTTGACAGCGTTATTATGCACTCAACCAAAAATGAGCCTTCTGTGCCACAAGTCTTCTGTACAAAAGTAAGTGCACCCCATGATTCAGCTGCTTCTAGAACTCTCTTTAGTAACAAAAATCTTAAAATAGACCGATCATTTTCTTTACAGCTTTATCATTACATCAGTCTCTTACATCACATGGAAGGAATTCTGGCTCACAGCTTCTAAGAAACTGCTTCAGCTCATTGGTGTTTGAGGGGATTTGTTTATGCATAGATCTCTTAAAGAGAACATCTCAGTGGGGTTGAGGTCTGTACTTTCATTCAGGAATTCCAGAACCCAGATACCTTTCTTTTTCAGCCATTAACTGGTGCTCGTAGGATCATTGACCTGTAGCATAATCTACTTTCAGCCAAAATTCAGTGGTTGGAGAGATGGTCTCACATTTTCCTCTACAATGCGCTGGTAGAGAGAGGAATTCATGGTAGATGCAATGACTGTGAGGCATCCAGGTCCTAGGGCTTAAAAACAGCCCCAAACTATCACCCCATAGTGCTTGACAGTTGGCATGAGGTTCTTGTGGTGATGTGCAGCAAACATGGTTGTGCATAACAGCCAACTACAATTCAGTCTAATCTGTACAGTCTTGTGGTTCATACAATTTTGCATAGCTAAACCGTGCTGCAATGTTCTTTTTGAAGATAAGGGGTTTTCTCCTTGCTATCCTCCCAAGAAAACCATACTTTTTCAAAAAATTTCTGTATGACCCTGAATGTACATTGCAGTCAGTAAGTATTTGACAGTGACGGAATTTTTGGTTTTCTGCGCCAGCACATTGGATTTAAATTGACACAATAAAGGTTAAAGTGCAGACTATCAGCTTTAATATAAGGGTACATTTGTGTGTATGAGTCACATGGAGTTTCAATTACCTACTGTTCGGAATTGGTGAGGACTAAATGAGGGTTAGTTATATCCTAATGTGTAAGATCATAGAAATAAAAGACGGTGTCCTTTCTTTTTCACATCACTGTATGTGCGTTTACACCTGCTTGGATCAACAGTTTTGGATTTGGCTGATGACCATATATATGCACAGGAGTATTGCTTAGATAAAGTATACCACATGGTAAATCAAGTTCAAGACAAGTTCCAAATTAAATACTCCTATGGAATGTTTACTTCTCAAATTGAAAGCTTAAGTTTACTCTACATCAATATTCATACTAAAACTGCAGTTGTACCCTTGAACAACCTAAACCAGAATTGCTTCAAGTAAATATCCAGCTGTATGAATAGATTGTATATAAAGAATGTGAGCTGTGTGAGTCCCTCTGGATAAAACCATCTGTCTAATTACTAAATGCATCTCATGAAATACAGTCAGGCATCCACCACTGGTGCAAGACAAGATAGACAGATAAACCATCTCAAGACTGACAGGATGAAAGAGTTCATCTACCAGGATATGATGATCTCAGGGAAAGAGGCATGCATTTCATGAATAAATAGGAGGTCAGTTAACACAATAATAAGCAACAACACAGATACGATGCCATTGGAGAGAAGTTAACAGCAATGAAGGAGAGTGCAGAGATGGCAAACCAAGCAGATAGCATAGGGCTCTTGGCACAAGTGCGCTCTACACTTAGCTCAGGTGCAAACAAAGGTCACTCGACCGCTTAGGTACACAACCCGAGACCTACACCCAACAACTTTTCCCAGGGCAGCCACTGCCCTTAATTGCTGACCTAGGATCCCAACCAAAATCATGATCTTAACTATATAATCTTCATATTTACAAGGCCCAACTGACCCCAAATCAGCACTTTAGGGCAACTTCTTCCCACAGCTGTGGGGCTCACCTCTGAACGCCCTTGGGGATGCCGGCCTTCTGGGTGAGCCTCTCGCTGCAGCAGTCCACCAGCCTCTTCAGGATGTACAGGCACTCCCGGAAGGTGGAGAAGAAGGGGTAGTGGCTGAGGACGCAGAGGGAGGTCAGGGTGCTGTTGCGGTTCCTGGGGGCCAGATTGGCGTTCCGCTTTGACCGGGGCGACCTGCCTCCATCCGGGGCGGGGTCGGCGCCGGGGGGCGCCAGGGACGAGCCGCTCCCGGAGCTCTCGCTGCCGGCCTCCTCAGGCTCGGGCCCCGCCCCTCCCGCTGCGTCGCCCCCGGCGCCGTGCTCCGGGCCCTGGGGGGCCGGGGCGGCCTTTGGGGGCCTCTCCTTGTCGCGGCTGCGGTGGCCCTCCCCGCGCTCGGCCTTGCCCAGGCGCCTCTGGAAGGAGCGGTAGAAGTTGACACAGATGCCATAGCGCGTCACGCCCGAGTCCTTGTCGGTGAGCGTGAAGACGAAGGATGTGTCGTCGCGGAGGCTCATGCGCTTCTGCCGGACGCTCAGGCACCCCTCGGGCTGGCAGAAGAACACCACGTCCGGTGGCAGCGGGAAGTCGTGGTGGTCCTCCAGGGGATAGCGGCGGAGCAGCTGGGGGGTCTGGGCCACACTGTCACTGCTGGGCTGCCTGCGGGGGTGGGGTGGGGGGGGGGGGGGGGGGGGAGGAGCAGCACTTCGTCAGTAACAGTAACCAGACTTCCACAGCACCAACAGGCAGCCTTACACTCAATACAGGCCACGCTCTGGCCTCTTCCAGACTATCATATTTTTAGACCTGCCTTGGATCTTCCCATAGAATCAGATAAAATTACATTTCTGTCAGCTGTTCAATCACTTTGTAGTACTATTTGCTTTGCCCTCTTTAACTTTGAATATCAAATTAGCCATTTCAATTTTCAGTTTTGTGTATCTCTGCAACAGTTAAACAATTTGTGTAAACATGGAAGAAAACAACTCACTTAATCAATTACCAAATGATATTGTTAAATCAATTGGTTCAAATTGCTAAATAAATTAGTTCATATTGCTAAATAGATTACTTCATATTAAAGACTATCACAAAGCAGGACAGATAAACATTCAGACCAACTGTGCCTCCGATTTATAGCTCTTGTCCTTATGTGGTCCTGTGTATCTTGACTTCCGTTTTTTTCAACTGATCCCTTAACTTAATAGATGTCAGGACGTGTGTAGCAAAGGGATCTGACCATGATGTGTCTGGTTCAAGTATAAAGTGAAATAACTGCTAGGCGCGATACTGTTCCAATAAATAACAGTGAACTGATAAAACCAAAGCCATTTCCTACTTCCTACTTTGGGACTTACATTCCAAACATTACAACTCAAAACTACGACTGGGCACAAAGTAACAGAGGAATGAAGGAGAGTCTAGTATCACCTTCACCTTCAAGTTCTTAACAACAAAAAGAGACTCACAACAAATAACTTTAGATTTAACACCAGTAGAATCCAGATCAGTGTTCAATGAATGGCTCATAAATGTTATTGTATAGGTAGTGGGCTGCCTCAGGACAAGGTCTGACAGATGCTGCATTGTGGTCAACTACTGCCCAGAGTTTGTTTGCCTTGATGCAGTTTAATCACTGTGCCAATCTCATAATTTCTGTGAATGCTTCCCTAAGCTTCCCTACAAGTTCCCTAAGTGGTGTAATATAGAATAATATAGAATTACCAAACAGTTATAAGCCTTTCAGCTTAAATGTATAAACCTTCAGTGGCAGAAACTGATAAAGGCACATAAGATGAAATAACTACAAAGTGATACATTAAATTATAACATTTTTTTAAAAGTTGTAAACCTGGGCTAATTCTACTGTTGGGCTTATCTTAAAGGATAAATTAGGCTTACCAAGATAGCTGAACAATGTTTTAGAAACATGCACTTACGAACCTACATTACAAATCTAAAGCATGCAAGGACTGGTAAGCTTATTGAAAAGGATGAATTTTGGATGTGCATACAATGCTGAACTGGACAACACCCACCTGGCTCCGACTACCACCAGGTAGTCCAGTAGGCGGGGGCATGGCTTCTTTCTCTCCATTTTGAAAGAGGCCCTCCTCTATGTCATTGCAGCCTGGGAATAATATCGGGCGGCCGTCCAATCAGGAAGCGAGGGACCTAGGACTGGGAGGGGTTCTCAGTCGTCCTGGGAGTCATCGTGAGGCAAAGGGAAAACTCGCTGTCGTGGAAACGACCTGGAAGACAACAATGACAAAAAAGTAGGTGTGAGGTGACTTGTGAGTCATTTTAACATCAGTAACCATATCAATACATTAATGTCAAAGATTACATCCATAGACATTTCAGTATGAACAACATAATTAGGAACAACCCATAAACATTTGCCTGTGAAGGATTATTGAAGCGGCAGCAAGTAAGCACCTTTATTAAAGACAAGCATACACAACATATTAAGTGCAGGATAGGACCAAACAAAAGGCTGCATCTTTTTGGATACCAATCATTTCACTGCTGAAAGAAACTAAACAGTCGCACTCTTCCCACAGTGTACAACTGGCAGTACCCCCAGCACTAAGACTACCTTACTTTGCAGGATCTTGAATAAAAAATAAAAACCGGTCCCCACAGACTGGTCGAATCGTGCCGGAGGTAGTCGGGGCTCTTACGGGCTCCTTAAAGCAGCTTAGCCTCTGAGCGCCAAAAAAAGGGGAGGGTCAAAGCGCTCACAGCTCCTGTGAGACACGTGTCACGGTGCAGTGGCCTGGCCCGGGACTGGGGCCGGGGCCGGGGCCGTTTGGCGCTCACATGTGCCGGCAGCCCTTTCACCGGGCTAACGGGCCCCTGAGGCGGGGCCTCCCAAACATAATCTCCCTCACGCAGGAATTCACCATGACGTCCGCTGGCCCGCCCTGCAGGGAGCCGCTAAACCAACTAGCACAGACTGTACCAGACCAAAATCAGCTTCTGAAATAGCCTGTATACAACACCGCATATCCCGCAATGCTCTGTGCGTCGTCAAAGGAGTGGCAACAGAGAGGGTGCGTGAACTGTGTGGGGGTGGGGTCAGGGGGCGTGTCCCCAGAGGACCAGCTGACCTCATGTCATCGGGCCACACAGCCAAAGCAGAGGGTGATAAGCTCTGAATCAAGGCTCAGCTCCCAGGACTTTCCCACAGCAGATAGAGCTCTCTTATTCACTCAAAACAACTGTGCTGACACAGCGGACAGACACAAAGCCACTTTGTGCACCTACTACTCGACTCAGCTTCTTAGCTAATTTTACAGAGTTGGTTGTTGGTGAGGGTTTTCGTTGCCTATGGGAAACTCCTGGTAGAATTGGAGACCCTTCAATTCCAATAAAAAACATCCCAGGAAACTTCATTAAGACTAACGACAGAGGATGACCACGTTGGACTGTGTACCAAAACACAACCACACCACCCACAACTGTACCCACCATTTTCAGGTGACAGGATAATTTGTATATATCGTAGGCTCTGATATTCCCTTCTTAGAACTGAGCTGAAAACAGCACAATGTAATGAGACGAAGCACAGGAGAGGGTCTGAACCAAGCGGCCAAAACTCGGCTGCGTTTTTGAAGCTCACTTCTTTGTCTTGTTGAGAGACATTGCTCACTAACACCAGTGTGGTTGGCTCCAGTATAGGTGCTTCAGCTACCCGTTTTAATGTAAGTCAATGACAACAATACGATCAAAATATGAAGTCAAGAAAAAGTAGTCACAATTGGTGTTTTTTCTTAATGTAATGTCTCCCCATATACCGATTTGTTAAGTTACTGGGCTATTTGGAAAAGCCGGCAAAATTTTGTGGATGAATCTGGGACAGTCACAACCTAGTCACTGTATCTCTGGACTTAAAATCCCTACTGCGCAGTCTCTGGCTCCAATTTGCACAACATGGCGGCGCCCATCCCATCCACAATCCAGACTTCCTGGGCTTCAAAACTCTTTTCACCAAGCCCATGGAGAGTCAATGGGTGATGTCACAGTGACTTTGTCCATATTCTTCTACAGTCTATGGCCTGAATGATAAGAATAAACTATGTGAATATAGACCAGCCTGAAACAAGGACAGAACACTGAGCAATAAAGCAAAAAAAAAAAAGTATCACCCACAGGGGGACACGTTAAGATCAGAATTATTCACTGGTAGTTACGTGTTTTTGAAAAATCGTGCTCTTGTATTAGCTGGGTATTCAGAATAAGCAATGAGCCAAACAGAAACACAAACTCAGTTATTGTTTTTGGGTAACTACAACAAGCGAGACCTTCATCTTCCTGACCATGAGGGTGTTAAGAGTAGAGGGTAATCCTGCTACTCACTTCCATTATGTCAAAAACCTCTCTAAAAAATAACATAACCTGCCCGTGCAGGGTAGTGATAATGCACTTTCCAAATATTCAAATACCCTCTTTGATCTGCGGGCTGGCTTGCCACAGGTTTGCACTTCAGTGCGATATGAAGAGACCGGCACCCAGGGCACCTAATTAAGCATAATTTTCTTCTCTCGCTCAGTCTTCTCGACTGCCGTCCGCAGCTAAACGCAACTTTGAGCTGGCCTGTACATGTGACCGAGTGAAGGCTAATAACGGGCCACAAAACGTGAAGGCTGATAACGGGGGACAAAGTGATGTCCTGGCAGAAATTATGCATTTAGTACAATTAGCCACCCAAATCATCTCGCGGCGTATTGATATTAAGACTAAAATTTTGAACAAGAAACTTTACCTGTGATGTCACCGGAGAAGCTCCGCCCACATAATTTCATTGAGACTCAGAAGGTGCTCCTGATTTAAGACAGCGGTGAATGAGGTCCAACCGAGAGAAGCCAGCCCAGGCCTGGCCCTACTGCCTGCCATCTACCCAGCTGCTCACAAAGCAAGATGAGGATCCTGAGGCCCCATGAGTCACCTGCACGCTTCTGACATCTGATGACCTCATTAAAATTAGAGCACCATCTGTAATGGCTACAGTGCAGAATGGCCATCTTCAAATTAGGTCAATGTAAATAATTTACAAGGTAAACAGTAAATATATTTCAATTTAAATATATTTCACAGGAGGGTAACAGAATGAATAGATCGCTCATGTAATCTTGTATTTTTAGCCATGCTGAATCCCTGGTTCTGAGGGAAGTCATTGTCAATGTAAACCATGGAAAACCATATGACGTAAATATAAACATGGCCTGGGTCAATACTGAGGATTTCAGACCTTTAACAAGTCATTATCAGTCATTAAATTGAGTGAGCTGAGTCATTGCCTCTTTGTATGAGATACAAAGCCTGTATCCGCCAGAGCTGTAGACTGCAAGGCCTATTCGGTCTAATAGCACCGCCATGGAAACAGCTCTCAGCTCAATGAATGCGCATAACTATGTGGTTGCAAATCTGTGAATGCACAAATCTCGTTAAAAATTCATCTTAGTCTAACAGATGACTCGGTAATGGCTCTTAAATGATGCCTGTCCCCAACAGTGAAATCTGTGCATTCCTAAACCCAAAGGCGTCCCATTTTCTGACGGCGAGACAGTGCGGAATCCATCAGAATATATCAGCCCTCCACCGCCCCTCGCTCTAGATTGCCGCATCAATCTTTGACCCTGGCCTGCCGTAGCCGAGACGAGCGCTCAATCAAGCGACGCCTCTGCCGCATTTCCATTCTGCTGAGGCAGCAGTTTCTGCGCGCAGCCGAAATAAATAAGGATTCGACGCGCCGGGGCCGACTGGGCAAGAAGGCGCAAGCGATCACGCGAGGGAGACGGGAGCTTACGGGTGCCTGCTTTACAGAAAACTCACTCGCTCCTCGCTCATGAATCACCACCCAATAAATGCTGAGAATCACAGACCAACATAAAGGCAGCCATTAAGAATACTACATTTCAATTGACCACCCGTTCAACGTACACTCTGCTGTACCATTTGCCTCAGTAAACTGAGTGACTTTATGAGAAGACTCTTTTAGCAAACATCATGGGGTTTGCTAAAGCCACCCTTCCCTCTTGGCTGCTGTGATTAGCACTCATAAACCAGGCAAGACTGCCCACATGAATGAATCAGGAATTTATGACAAACCTGTAATGGCAGAACAACTGTGTGGTGCTCTGTGGATGCTGGGCAGGCGGTTCTCTTATAAAGAACTGCACTGAGGGGTCAACAAACATCAGACAGTACAGTCTTTATTAACGCCACCCTACAGGAGTTACCATACAAATGGCCACAGACTAAAAAGCTACCACATCAACTTTCATTTTCTTTTGGGCAGAGCAATAAAGACTGTATTTGGCAGGAAATTTATTAAAGCAAATGTACATAAGACTTTAATCAACAGAGTAAATGAAGCATATCCATACAGTTCAAACAAAAACAGTGCCGCTGTAACACTAACAGTTCAAAAGGAGGATATGGAAAGGCAAACGCTGCTTACAAAAGAGCAGGAAGAAGATGAATGAACACCTTTTCTAAATGCTTCCCCAGCTCATCAGTTCCCCTGGTACCTGCAGATCTGCTTTGCAGCTGCTGGGTAAAAATGTCCGCCGGTGTTACGCTCCATTTCTCTACAAAGTAAGGGACGTGCTCCTGTGGCTGGCCAGGTGAAGGACAGGAAGGAGACTTGCGTCCCCAGACAGCACTCCATCGTCTGCTGCCCTCAGTGCAGACAGGTCATGAGAGCTTGTCAAAACAAGAACGGCGCAGCTGGTGTTTGACTGACAGGAAGAGCAGAGGATAATCAACAAGTCCACACGCGTGCAATGTAAAGATTCCGATTAGCTGGGCAGCTCATTTCCATCTGTCATAAAAACTAAAAATAAACAACAGTATCTAGCCTAAACATTGGCTGGGACCTGATTTTTCAGGGGGCCAAACCCTGAAGGTGAAGGAAATGCTTAAAAAAAAACAAAAAAAAAACATTGCCATTACATACAATATATTTGCAGAACTGATACCAAAAAATAAAACAGGCTACAAGTACTGCTTCAACAATATAGCCTATATATTTTAACTTGTCCCTGGTCCCCTTTATTAGCACTCTTACAACTGAATGTTCATCAGTAGAACTACCCTGAGAAATTTTTTTCTGAATGACATACAACTTGCCATGTACCATCCTTGGACCCTAACTAAATCATGAAAGAAAGGTTGGTATATCAAAAAAGCCTGCTATGAATGTGAGTTCATACAATGTCACTTCGAACACATGAGCCCAGGAAAGGCTTCTGTGAGAGAATACTGAAATGAGGGTAGCGTTCTGCTGATGCACAGGCAGATTCTGTCCACCTATTATTTTAATTGCTTCTAGCTCTAGCACTGTTGGTGAATATATGTCATGGACAGCACGTCAAAAAATGCATTAGATGGGCTTTATTGTACACAAGAAGGTACCATTGTTTCCTTTTATAACCTGGCAGATAACAAAAAATGACAGAAAAAAAAGAAGTCCATGAAAATGTGATTATTGACTGGAATACAATTGGCCACATCAGATTTGGTTTTACATTTGTTAGGACATGACAGTCAGTCAGTAAACAAAATCTGCAATGCAACAACAATGCATCATATCAACAGCATGAGCCGTGGTGCCGGGGAATAATCACTTCCCTATAAGGTAAGCAATATAAAAAGGAAATCCATATTTTTATGCTACGTTTGTTTGAAATAAAACCTTGACAGCAACTCACTCCCACCACTTTGAGCATTTGTACCAATTGCTGGTCTGTGGTAGACATATAATACTTTTAAAACAAGATTCAACAACTTTCTGATCATATACATCATACAAATATGAACTGTTAGAAAGAAAGATGTAACCACACAGACAAAGCCTGCTGACATCCCAGCTGAGCTCTTAATAAAATTATTAAAAAGGACTGGTTTTACAATCTGGTTTTCAAACACTTTTCAAGAGCTCAATGGCCACTTTATTAGCTACACCTCTCTAGCACTGGGTAGGACCCCCATTACCTCCAGAATAGCCTGAATTCTTCATGGCATGCATTCAACAAGGTGCTAGAAACATTCCTTAGGGATCATGGTCCATCATGGTCACGCAGTTCCTGCACATGTTTTGGCCATACATTCCAGCTGCAAACATTCCTGTTCCACTTCAGCCCGAAGGCGCTCTATTGAATTGAGATGTGGGGATTATGTAGACCATAGGAGTAAAGTGAAGTCACTGTCACGTTAGTAGAACCAGCTGAGATGAGGCGTGCTGAGAAATGGTACCTTGCTGAAAATATCCATTTAAAAAATGATAGACTGTGGTCAGGGGATAAATTGGGATTTGGGAGGTGGGTGGACCCTGAGATCCGGTGGGAGGTGGGTGAAAAAAGGTACAAACCAATGAATGTCTCAGTCAAAATAGTTGTATCTTTAATGTATTGTGCACATAGGCTAATTGTAATTAAGGAAAACAATGTTTTCAAAAGAATGTAGGCTATACTTGATGCAAGCTTTTACATAAAATATTTCAAGCTTATTGAGTGTCATTAATGCTGAAAATATTTCTTTTACCAACAAAAATAATCGGTCATCCTCCCTTTTTTCCTCCTTTATCCATCTTTCTTAAACTGTCGAATTGAAACAAAATAAAAAGCGGCGACTGGTGATCTGAAAATTGGTGGGGTGCAAAACTTTCCTTTAAACTAATCATTGATCTCAAAACTGTTTTAATTAATTTTCAGTGATTAACAAGCATGCAAACGATCGGACTAATCAATTGGAAATGGACACACGGCTTCTTCGCATTGTGTTAGAGAGATTAAATGATAAATGCGATTTAGAAAAATCCGTTTTAATCACTAAACAGTGGCAGAATCTTCCCGATTTTCCTTGAGTATCAATTCAATTAATTCACAAAATAGGCTACTCAATACTATCATATAGCCAGCTCTCCCCAAATAGGCAGTTTTAGCGAGTAGCCTAGGACTTAAAGCCTACATTTATTTTCATTTGCAGTACGAAATTGTGCATTTTTTATGCGCACATTAAATTTTTAATATTTGCGGATACATGCACTTCTTTCTCCGCACTAGTATTCATGGCAAATATCTGCAATGCGTAGACTGTAAACAAAATTGAAGTTGCAGGTTTTGTTTTTGCTGGTTATTCTGAATGCTAACATGGTAGATAACAAACAAGATACACCAGTCTGTTAAGTGTAGACGACTTGGTGATTAAAACGGATTTTTAACGGATAAATTGAATTTATGATTTAATCCCCCTAACACAGTATGAAGACGCTGTGTTTAGGCTACTTGCCATTTGATTAGTCCGATCGTTGGCACACTTGATAATAAAGGAAAATTACTAGCCTAATGAAAACAGGTTGAGATCAGTGATTAGCCTAGTTAAAAGGAAAGTTTTGCGCCCCACCAATTTTCAGCTCACCAGTCGCTGCTGAAACGTTATGTAGGCCTATGTGGGAAATATTCAATCCTAGCTTAGCTGCTGACCAGCAACCTTCTGATTTTGCTCAAGCAATCAACGTTGCCGTTAATAATAGCCGGCGTTCGTGGGGGTTGCTTATTCATCTCTCTTTAAAATGTTGCATAGATGAAATTACACGTTAATGAAATTACCTACCGCGTCCGCTTCCAAACAATCAAGACAACAATATTTTTCTTTCTGTGCCATGTCTATATAAACGACTGTTCCTCCTGAGTTTTTTTTTTCTTCAGATTTTTGATTGGTTGAGCGAGTAACTGGCTAGAGGGAACACATGGACTGGAGCATACGGAAAATGGACTGGATTGTCATAGTTAGGCTATTTGTAAAACTCCTGGAAAAAATTATTTATTTATTTACCAAAGTTGGGTGGATGCCGTCCACCCACGTCCACCCCCAATTTAACCCCTGACTGTGGCTATGAAGGGATTTACTTGGTCAGAAACGGCCCCTTTCCACTGGGTTGTAGGAACTAGAAGCAGGCAGGAAATGGCCACATCAGAAAGTAAAACAGTTCCTGGGGCACGTTCACATTTGGTGTCCCACTGCAGTTCCACAACTGTGAAGCTCTGGGGCGGCAGGGTAGCCGAATGGTAGGGTGTTTGGCAACTGTAGTTGCTGTGAGTTACTGGTTCGAGCCCCTGGTGGGTATATAGAGATGCTGGCTTATATCTGAAGAGATGAAGTTGGGTCACAAAATGAAAGAACTCATTCACTCAATCAATCAAATTTTATTTGTATAGCGTATTTTACAGCAGTTGTCACAATACGCTTTACAGACAACCCTGGCCTAAACCCCCACAGGAGCAGGCCTAAGGCAACAGTGGCAAGGAAAACTCCCTGTGGCAGATGGGAAGAAACCTTGGAAGGAACCAGGCTCAAGGGGGAAACCCATCCTCCTCTAGTCGGCTCAGGGTGCCGACTGGTGACCAGCATGTCAGCCAGTTTTATAAGATATGTGATGTGGCTCAGATGATTGTCATTGGGTCCTTGAGCAAATCCCTTAACCCAAAGATGGGGCTTTAACCCCGGTTCGTTCTCTTCCCCACTTTCTTTGGGCAGTTTTTGAAAAAGAGAAACACATTCCCAATGGACCTTCCCTGGTTAAATAAAGGATTTTTTAAAATGATGCAAAGAACCAACCTCTGTGGCCAAAAACTACATTCACTGATTCTAACTAGCCTATTCACTGGTCCGTCTATTTGAGCCGCTCTGGTTATTGTGGTCTTTCATTTTTTTGTAATTCTGCTTCAGTTTTTTGTTTTGCCACTCTTTAGCAGAGTGGTCTATCTCCAGTTCACAGAAAGGCAAAGAAATCTTTCTTGCACCTTTTCATTAAGAGTCGCCCACTCAAATTCCCTCTGAACGTAGCCCTCCGACCAGAAAAAAAAACTGCTGATGGAACAAAGAGTTTTTTGAAGATTGAATCACAATGCCGAACATGCAACAAAAAAAACAAACTATCTGCCGTAGGTTCAGCTGAGGAGAGATCCTGCAAAATTTTGAGTCAGGGATCCAAATGCTAGTAGCTTACATGCATGCCTTCATTATGTCCAGGCTGGATTATTGTAAAGTTCTGTTTGTAGATTTACCAAACTATATTACGACACATAGTACAGAATGCAGCAGCCATCGTGCGTACCCAAACGTTACTCAAAACATATCACCCCTGGCCTTAGGCCTTTACATTGCTCCACATTAAATCCAGGGTTATAGGCTTTAAGTGCTGATAGCTGCCTATAAAGCATCCAATGGCCTTGAAGCTTCATACCTGCAGGATGTGACTGAACTCCATGGTCCTAGCTGAACCCTACACTCAGAAACAAGTTCATGTTGGTCCTCACAAGTCAATTAAACCCAGAGAGGATAAGAGCTTTTAGCTATTCTGCACCTCACTTAAATTAAAATACAGATGCTCAGAGGTTCAGTTCAATTGGGTCATTTAAATCAGGTCTTCACACAGAACTTGTGTGCTTACAACTCTTAGTCTGGACTATTTAGCAGATTTTTAATTGCAATTTTCTTGTAAATTGTTCAGGGATGCACAAAAAGAGAGCTGTGTAAGAGCTTTTTGTGTTGCATTTCATCTAACCAACAACATGGCGGAGGAACCTTCCGCCAAATCGACATACTCAACACCACCCCCAAACTCACAGAGATGTGCCTAAAGTCTAGCCAAGACGACGCTGTCAAAAGATGACAACGGCGACAAAGGACATTGAGGAGTGATTCAGTAGGACTGGCATGGTGACGCAGACAAAATGAGTTATGGCTGCAAGCTGAAAGCACTTCTTTAAGATTTGAAATATTCAGTTAAGGAGAAATTGTTTCACAATAGATGTTTGATATTTTCAGCTGCCTTTCTCCAATTCACTACAGTTTTTATTACCCATTTATTTTTCCAGTCCATACAAATTGCCGAAAAAGCCTTAGTTATGAATACTGTTGCCATTAGCAGCGCCAGCAGCAAATTACAACCATTTCACACTGACACTCAAATATCAGGGCAGCGTAAGTGCCTCACCATTATCTGCATTCAAATGGGACTCCTGCAGAAGGTTTTACAGGGGGAAGAAAATCAGACCCATGCCTATCTCAGCAGTCTTGAGCAAGAATAACATGTTATTCAACTGAATTGCTCATAATTGCTTCTGTGAGTTTGACTCTTGACTTGACCAGAGCATGAGGAAAGGAAAACAATATGCATTAATAAAGGAACCAGAACCCCTTTAGGGGGAAGACACTGAAATGTTCTGAATGAGTCCATGTAATAGGGTAGGGTGGGTTTTAAAGTCATAGTTTCTCAGGTTACTCTTGTGTTGGCACACCTAAACAGCGAACCAGACAGCCAGCTGATGCCAGAGGGAGATACATTTCTCCCGTCACTGGTCCTAACTTTTTCCAGTGGGACCGTGGAGCGGAAAGCAGCTGCTAGCTTGCAAGGGAAGCGTGTTGGAAGCGCTCGACTGCAGTGCTCAATGCACAGGACGCGGGGAGCAAAACCTAGCAGCACCAGCCTGAGAGAGGCAATTGCTGGCTTCAAATTGAGGTGAAAATTAGGGGGAAAAAAGGAACCCAGATCTGAAACCCAATCAAAAAACCCTTGATTGAATTACTGTGTCCGTGCAATTATGTAGGCTTTGCTGTTGCTAAATTTGTTGGGTCTGTGGGTCTGGTCTTTAAAAGCTCCACTTCAAAGCTAAGTAGTACAGGCTTTCCAGATTGGAAGCATTTGGCCAAAACTGCACACTTACCACCCCCGTCACAGACCATTGAAAACTAACATCACTCGATATGATTCATTTATAACCTTACTGAACCAGCCAACAAGCCTACAAGCATCCATTTGCAACCTCCACTAGACCGGAAAGCTAGGACTGGATTGTGAGGCGGCTAAGGTGTCAAGAAGGAACTGCCAAGAAGCGTGACTGTTCAGGGCATTTAACTGGGTTTAATACGTAGAGAGAAGAACATAAATGGTGACATACGTCTGTGATCTTCGATTTAAAGGACAGGCTGTATCAAGTCTGAAATTCTAGTCCTTCGTAAGACTCAATTCACACATGAAATCAGCAGAAACAGGTGTGTGTATGCCTCAGGGGAAAAATGGCAGTTAGGATATTTAGATTAAATTACCAATAAGAAAAAATTTGGGACACATAGAATCACCCTACCCATCGAATTAAGCAGCCATTCTCCTTGTAAGAAACAGTGTGGCTGTTGATAGGTGTTATTCTAATAAAAATAAACACTATTTACACTTTCCATGCAAATACAAGATATTTGTTCTTCACCTCTGACCTGTACTAGCCAATATAGATTTTATTTCCAGAATAACATACACTACAGCTGAGACACCAAAAGCTTCCATGCCAGTCAGCAGTCAAATCAAAATGTGACTGTGAATATTCTACTTGGTGAATTCTGAAACTGAAGCAACTGAATAATATTCTACAGTGCTTATACAACCATTACAATCAAATCTGGAATATCAGCAGCTCCAGAAAAAAAACACTCATACAGGAGCACAGTCAAGTGACAAGAAGACATTTTTTTTTTAATTTCCCCCTTTTTGTTTAAAAAAAAAATCAACATCTCTTTGCAATTCTAATGAGTCTTTTAATGCGTGGTGTCCTGCACCCAAAAAAACACCACTTTGTGTGTGCGGCAGAGGTCAGCTTTACTGACTGCAGCCTTACACAAGAACACCACCCAAAGCTCATTCATCATGAATGAATCACTCACATGTGTAAGGTAAGGAGAAGTCCTTATCTGATCATATGGGTGCTGCACACACCAGGTAAACTCAACATGACCCTCCCTGGATCTTCCCCCTGCCCCTCCCTCAGCTCAGTTTAACAGGCACATTCTACAACTGAAATCACTGCAGAAAGGTATGCAATGCAACCAAAGCATTGCTCTCCACGTTACTGTTCCTGAAGAGAGAGAATGAGAAACCCGGGAATGGTGACTTCCTCATCCGCGTACATCACATGACCTCCCCAAGTACCATCCCTCCGCCCCGAGGTAATCCGATTCGGCTTCGTCGCCATAGCAACCCAATCTGCTTTCTTTTCAGCCCTGGTGCGGGCTGCTATTTTTATCAGAATTGCCACTGACCAAAACATGGGCGAGGGAGGAGAGGGAGGGGGCAAAAAATGACTCTTTTGGTGATTCTGTCCATGATACAGCCAATACAGCAAATAAACCCATACCAAGTGTAAGCTCCCACCAGTTGACAGCTTCCACAGACTGACATAAAAACACAGATTCAGATTCTGAGCGATAGACTGATGCCTGATCACTCGTGTTCATTACTATAGGTTGCAATTAAAGGTGCAGTATGGAAGTTTGGAGGAACGAGCTAGATTTTGAAAAAAATTAATTAATACATTAATTCCACCCCTCCTCTCAGCACAAACACATTCACACGTGCTGCCTGACATACGAATGCTGGAGAGAGAAGACAAGAGGGCTGAAAAGAAGGGAGAGGACATCATGTCTAATTCACAGTTGGAAAGAAAACACATAACATCATTATAATTAATGAAAACAATTAACATAGCTATAGTTTTTATTTGCAGCTATGGGCTATATCAAGCATGATATTATTGGAAAAATGACTGAGCTTGATGCAGTATTGCTGGCTAGGGTAGCAGTTACAACAGCGATACTGCACAGCCAAATTTTATTTTGAATTAAATATTATGGGTTAAATGTTCTGTAACAAAAATAATATTTGTCGACAAAGTAGCTGCAATTAAGCTAAGTTACCGAGCTAGTAGTTACCTACGTGATGATTTATTTCTGTTTGCAGAATTTCGAAGAACTTCAAATCTCTCAGCTCTCATTATCGCTGAAAAGCCAAACCGATGTTCACTCTTGTCTTGTGCTCGATTCAATTTCTTTTTGTTCAAAATCTTTTCAGTCTTTCTTTTTTTGATTTTTTTAAAATCAGTGTGAACCATTATAAGTAATTCTGGCGGATTTTGCTCAGCCATTCTCATTTTGTTTACTACTACCTATCTATAGACGCTTTCAAAGGTAACAACATCAACAAACTTTACTGCGCATGTGCGTTGTTCTGGCCCTAACTATAACAACAACAATAACAACAGAGTCCCTCTAGACTATTTCTGATAACAAGCAAAATAAATAACAAGTAAATTATGTTAGCTAGATAGTTAAAACTATGGCAAGCCAGTATTATTTGGGGTTACCAGTCGAAGAAAAGAACCGTTACTTGGCCAAACTCAAATGTGATAACGTTACACTACCAGAAAAACAAGTGACAGAAACAGATAACTGTTGACAATATTGCACCTTGCTGAGCATCATACATTCCTTGCATAATCCATAACTGTTCTGGGTTTCATGCACATTCCTGTGTAAAAAGTGCACTCTTTCTATGATATTGCTTAAAAACGATGATTAGAGACAAAAACTGGGGCTAGTAGTGGGCAGCATGTGTAGCCAATGCAATTACTGTAGGTTATTTATTTGTATAGCATGCATTGCTGGAAAAACATTGTGGCTCTTAACAGTTTGGGTCATCTTGCTAGTTTACCACAACAAAAAATGATCAGGCAATGTAACACTGGAAACAGGTATCATAACGTTAGTTCGAAACGTAGCTAAAGCGTATCAACTACTAGCATTGATCTAACGTTACTGTGCATAATTTATACAATGTTAGCTACGTTTAGCTAGCTAGCTACAATCAACTTAGTTAGCTAATTCATAACTATTGCAGGCTTATTACTGGTCAGCTAGCTATTAGCTATCGCTTATCATGAGTTTGTTACCTGAAACGAAGTCAGTGCTAGAGTGAGAGCACCTATTCGACCACCTTCGTTCAACAGACAGGAACGCGTAAACTGATTTGCAACTATATATAAAATAGGCGAAATCGGTAACAACCTGTACCTAGTTATGTAGGAAAAAATGTCCTTGTTATCCTCCTGTGGTTATTTTTTCAGTACTTTCGAGATTTTTTTTTCTGTGTCGGCAAATAAGTCAGAGGTGGTCCAGTGCTAGCTTTTGGTTGCTAAGGGGACGTGTATCGACCACCCCATATAAACAAATGGAATTTTGACATAAATTTGCTAGTATCCTGTCGTGCGTATTTGACGTTAATATGAGAAAGAGTGGTCTAACAGCACGTCTAGGAATCCGTACATATTCACTGTTGTAACCCAAGTCGCAGTATGAAAAATAGCCGTTAGGAAAGCAGTTTGAAATTATGAAGCACCGTCTGCCCCATTGGCTTTAATGGGTCACGATAATTACGAGCGCGTTGCTTGTCTTAAGTTGATATAATACATAAGGCTGTACTAGTATTATTAAATGTGTGAAGGCGATTTTTAAAATACAGTTTATTATGTATATTTTTGCTGGACTTACATTTAGGCTAATAGGTAATGATGTCCAGTTATTTCTCAAAAATACGAAGTAACAACGGGCAAGCATCAGCTATAATAATCGCAGGGATTCAAGCGATTAGTTTCACAATTCCCTAGTGGGGTTACAAAGGTAAATTATGTATTTTTACAAATTTTCAAAATGTAGTTTGTTCCTGAGATCAGGTTGCACTCCACAGCACAACAGTCTGAGCCCAACATCAGTCTGCTCATCAGTTTAACTTTGTAATCGGTGTCATATTAAACACAAACCCAATAATAAACAAACACAGAGCGGAAGTTAATTTAGGGCCAAGCGCATAACCTTGGCAACGCGCGTGCGTCCGATGAAATCGTCTATAGCACTGTCTGCTCTGCTCTCATTTATGTAGCCACACCCTGCCTGCTCTGACAGCACTGTATACACACAACAGGATTGATTGGCAGCAAGGGAAGTCTGCTTGCACACAGCTGTCGTGATTGGTGGTTAAGATTCAGGCACAATGAAATTTGGAGTGGCTGAATTCAGATCCTGAAGCAGTCAGAGACAGGACTTTTTTTCTTAGAGCTTTTAATTTATTGATACCTGTCGGGGTATGAAGGAAATGTAACCACTTAGCGCAAAGCCCCTAGTGGTCGGCACGCCGGCCATTCAGACATTCAGTGCTACTGCAACCAAAGTATGAGTTAAAAACAAAAACGTGTTGTTTTAGTTTCATTAGTAGACGATACACAACAACTATGCCGAATACGCAGTTTCGCAGTGCCACCATTGTCGCTCTGGTTGTTCAATTAACACACACTCCCTCCCTGCAGTCTCATCTGCATGTACACCCCCCACCCATGACATAATGGGCAATATTCTCTATCTTGGCGTTCATAAAAATATACTTTCACCACTCAAAAATCATATTCCATCATAGCAATAATATAAACCCGACAATAGCCCTAAGACATGCTAATACAGCAGTGAAAATGCTGCTCACTGAATAACGAAATGAACGAGAAAAAGTTTTAAAAATTGATACCATGTCATTCTACAGTCAACATCTGGGACTAAATATTGAATAAATATACAACCTTACTGTTGGTTTTACGCATAGAGATGTCCCTTTTGAGACTGAGTGGTCATACATTGTCTTGGACAATCCGTTTGTGAAATATACACGCATATGTGATGCCTGGGTACCTTCCAAATTAGCTGTGCATAATACCACACGTGTTGTTTAGGGTGTTGTTGCCCTTTTTAGTACAGTCTGGCTTGATTGTCAATTCATTTATTCAGTAGGTGAGAGTATAAGCTTTCTAACGATGTATAACATGTCTAATTTTGCTTTTGGAATGGCGTTTTATAGGTCAGCGTAACCGAAAATGTTCTTATCATCGCATTCAATTACACATTCTCTGTGGTAGACGCTGCTAACAAAACGTCAACAATTTTTCGTAAATTCTTGGAAAATACTATTATTATTGAGGACTTCTGAGCATAGCTAAGCTATATGTTTGCGGATAGACCTAGCTGACATCGTTTTGGAGCAAAACAGAAGCGAATAGAACAGTATCTTTTATTTACTGTCTCTGTCTCCATCTACTGAACATAAGATTTCATTGCTATGTAAGTATTACTGCTCAAAATACTTATATTATATATGTTATTTTTGAAATTGAGTGTCTTTAAATAGGTTTGTGGTATTATATAATGTGGATTTCTCACACTGTAATGTAAGCGTTAGTTAGGACTGTAATAATTTTTGTGAACCATGCAACAGTGATGATGTGAGAGTTGGAACAGTGCCAAAACGTGGTGGACGGTTGAAAATTGTTTTCATGTCGTCCCATCCCCATACAAGAAAACATACGAGACTACAGAGCATAGAAATACATACAAGAGTTAGCCTAATTATTACACATTTAGGTACTGTACAGCATTGTGTGACAATATTTTTGCATTGTTTTTAAATCTGATATCATGTTTCATCTTAAACCTTCATAAGGGGCTCATTTATATGCTTTACAATGGAAAAAAAGCATTATATTCCTTTTTGGAGAAATTTTGGATAAGTTTCTGGACCCATACCTATTTTAGGCCACTGTACTGACGTGGAATATGTTGTGATTTACAGAAATGCGTGATTTAGACGTTTTGGGTAGATTTGGAGACGCTGGGTACACTGCTTAGTTTTTGCTTCATAGATCTTTAGTAGTTCTACATATCCACCCTTAGATTTTATGAACTTGTGGTCAAGAAGTTTTTGATCCAGGACATGTATAGTTTAACTTGCTGTATATATGCAATCTCTCAGTGTTTCACTGCGAACTAAAAAAGAGCAAATTCATTTTAGATTTTTTGCATAGACAATTGCATTTGTGGCACTTCATTTCTTCCAAAATTATGAATATAAAGTAATCTAAGCTAGTAAATGGTACAAATGGCTTGCTTCATTTAAGCCATTTTTCAAGTTTCTGTGCTGTTCACATCTGGAGTTATAAAGCTTTAAATAGGGCACCTTTGAATACTAACTTAGAATTAATGCAATAATAATTCAGCAATTCCAAAGCAGAGCTTTATTTCATACTTGCAATGGGTTGTAGAATAGAAAAGACACATTCAGAATTTTGTGAATTGTCAATTGCATCAGAGGTCGGAAAGGTTAACTAGATTATTGTCTACATAAAATTGAAAAAACCAAACGGTAACAAAATTAATGTCTCCACAGCAAAAATAGAATTGACAACAAAAAACAACACCTGACCTCTTCAATTAAAAATGAAAACACCAAGAAAATCCTAAGGATATTTTTATTTGTGTGAATGGTTTCAAATATGACTGCAATCATCACATGCAAGTGGGCATAAGCAGGCACATTAAAAGGGATCACACTTCTAAAAATACATTGTTGCAGACCTCCCACGAGCAAACAGTACCGACGTTTGGACAGGGAAGTTGCTCATTACTAGCCCAACATTTGGAGGCCAATGTAAATGGAGACATTCAACTGGTAGGATCAGAGTAATGTCAACTGTACACTAGAAATGTGCCATTTTATTTATATGCAACTAATTGCAACTTTTTGAAGATATAAAATACTACTGTTATTATTATTACTATTATTATTATTCTGAAGGACATTTGTAGACTATTTCATTTGGAGGACCATCTCTGATTTAGCCTAGCTTCTGTCATAGCCTACATGATGTTAACCAGGCATAAGTTACAAAAATCAATACAATACAAAGTCAGCAACCAGCATATGTGTCACATTTATCAGAACATGATAACAAAATGAATGTTGTTTTTCTGATATACGTAGAAAAATACTGGAAGTGATTGTCTACTTAACCTTTTTTTAACAGTATGGTCCAAAACTCAAGATCAAATTATTTGTGCTGTTTAAATCATAGATCTTTGCATCTAAACTGCCTTGGAAAAACAATAACAAACAAGACCAGGTCAAAACCTAGTAGGCTATATGCCTGGACCGAACCGGCCGACCAATGGTGTAACTTCATCACTCAGTCACAGACATGTGCAGTGTAACTTCATCACTCACTCAGTCACTCAGTCACAGACATTCATGTTTATAGGGCTGGCCCCGCTGTTGCGGTCCAGCCAAAAAAACACTACCAGATGATTCCATTGTTTACTTAAGGAAAACCTGTGTATTGGGTGTTTGATTTGAGACTGTGCTCCAGTACATTTTCATTTCAAATTATCTCAAGACAATATCCCCTATACTGCCATCTACTCAAATTTAATGATAGTAGCTACTGTCAAGGCTGACCTGAGTGCAAAACAATCCGTTCGTTCAGAGGTATCACTTCAGAGCAGGCATGTACAAGTAGATCCACATGGCCTTTCTTATTTAGATGGGCTTGTAATAGCAAGGCTTGAATTACACCGAAGCCATGCAGCCATTTTGGTCTTAATGCCCTTTGAGAAATGCGTACCTGCACGGCCATATTTGCGCCTTGCCTGATAATCGATATGGCTGTGGAACAAAAAGCTGGCCATCCCCATTATTAGGAAATAATTATTCAATTTAATTTTATTTGTACAGCGCTTTTTACAGAGAACTGTCACAAAGACACTTTACAGAGTAGTAAGGCAGGAGACAGAGCAAACACCAGGCCTGAACCCCCCAAATAGCAGGTACATGAGGTAAAAAAAAAAAAAAACCCTCAAATGGTGGCAAGAAAAAACTCCCCAATGGGAGGAAATCTCAAGAGCAACCTGGCTATAGAGGGGGAGCCCATCTTCCACTGGCCAGCCTGGTGTAAAGTAGTATTATCTATAATTATCCAGAACGTTTTTTCACTGAGCACCAAGGTGGTGATGTTCAGTACCATCTCCATGGAATGTCACCCTAGATACCAGCTTTGCACTCTGGTTGCAGTGTGGGATTGCCTCCCTGCTCTGTTATGTTGCACTTTAAAACATTCACTTCAACCTTATGCCTGCTATTTATAGCTAAATCAACTGTACAATGTCTCTGAAAGGTAAGGTCAGGTAAGCTTTCTAAAACCAGTTCTGAAATGACCATTTTCAACTGTTTTTAAATTAGATAGCTATAGCTAAAATGTTTACAAACAATTCAAAGATAACTGAAAAAAATTATCAATTTTTCACTGTCCAATTAAACTATCAATGAACATTAGCCAGCTGGTTATAGGGTAGAAACACATAGATATACATAGCCACTTTTAATTTGACAACATCAAATAGGCCTAGGTGAACTGAAATTTTATTTCTGCAAATCAATATAAACGTGATTACTAATAAAACCTTAAATGAACTGTGGAGAAAAATTGTTCTCGGGGATTTTAATATACTGACTTTTTTTTTTACTTTACTTTAAGACTCAAATTTCCCCAAACATTCCATCAATAATATGCAGCACTGAAAAGAGATAGTCTTGACTGAGTATTCCATTATTTAGGCTTATCGAATTCTGGAACATTGGTCTGTGTCCAACTTAACAATGACTCTTCTTGAATAGTTTAAAAGCCTCATTTCTGGCAGTTGGCTCAAGTTTGAAACAACATAATGCTGAAAGAGACAGGACAATATTTTACTGCCTTCTGATTTGGCCTTAATACCTTTCAAAATTTTGGCTTTGCTGAGGCCAATGTGGACTTGCCCTTAACAATTATGAAATTTCAACTCTGGAATAGACACCAATATTTACAATGAGATCCATATGATATGAGGACTGAAGGATGTTATCTATGCAGCACCTGTTCTAAATGTACCACAGGGAAGTTCTGTGTCTAATCTGCTAATAATAATGATACAGAACTGTTTGCCAAATTATGTTCGGCCTGTTTCCTACATATTATTACAGAAATTTATTTTCCATCTGAGCTGACTGCAGGTTTGACTCATTCACAATAGCCAAATTCAGTCCGTTATTTTTGTCAATTAAATAAAACATGTATGACAACACTGGATCATCTCACACACAGTGTACGGAGAAACACACTTTTGCAGCAAAATAGCCCCAGAATGCATTATCCTGCTCTCCTGACTTAAACTTCTGGAAAGGGAATTTCATTCATATGAAATATGGTGAGAAACACACTAAATCCTGCAGCACTTTGCTGCTGTACTCCACCCAGAAAGAGAAACCACCCTCCATCACTTTCCTCTCTCGCTCTATCCTGCAACTTCCACTGAGCTAAACCCCAACTAGTGCACCAACCACAACAAAAGCTTTAAGAAACCATGATCACAGAAACAACCACACAGACAGGCACAGCACTAGGGGAATGGCACAGATCTTGGTGCAGTGACAGATTTTGGCCTCTCAGCCATCACCTGATTAACTGCCAGCTAAGCCCTGCTGGTTCCACCCCCAAGATTACACTGTGTCTTGTGCAAAGAGTGCCAAAGAAAATGCATACATGCAAGAATAAGAGTTCTAAAGCCTATACAGCTTTCACAAGTCCTGACAACAAGGTCATCAGGACCATACCAGCCAGTGAAAGAGAAAGGTAAATTTTGCCAAGTGTCTGCACATAGAACCCTGAAGTCTGAAATTGCATTCCTGAGCCAATATGAGATGCAATGCGCATGTGAAGATGTGGCGCACCAATGGCATGTTTACCAGGAGTGTGTGTTGTGCTAGAAGCAGAACAAACAATCGTCTCACATTCATTTCATATGATGTCTCTGCGTTTGCATCCTGGACAAAAAAGCAAACAATGCACGGCTGATAGAGAAGAGTGGAGTAGGACCTGACGGTAACAAAGCATTAGCCTAAATGATAGCCCAAAATAAAAATGCACTAAAAGTGCACTTCCAAGTTAAACGATGCGGTTGTTCCCTGCACTTGGAACGGTACTTCTCTCTAGGGTTTTCAACACACACATGTTCCTGGTTATGGTTATACACTTTGTTGTACGTCGCTCTGGATAAGAGCGTCTGCCAAATGTCTGTAATGTAATGTAATATAAAAGAAAATATCTCATTAGAAAGCTTGGCTGGAAATAAATAATTTGCAACAGAGGGACAGCACCAAATGTACATGGCACACTAATGTCAGTCACCAGTCTGCCTGTCTTTTCCTCTCCAGCTTTGAGGAAAATGGTCATTGAATGCTAGTTAAAAACTGTGTAAAGAGGGTGTTTTTCCAAACATTCATGCCAAATGATAAATTCTTCCCTTCATTCCCACTTTGTTAATCCAGCCACTGTGCAGGGACACTGCTCTACTTCCGCAGCTGGCACAGGCAAATTGCAGGCACCCAAAAGACCAGAAACAGTTTCTCTGCAATGAGGCCGAGAAGATCCTGATGCCCGAAATCCACCTTCACAGGGTGATTCTACAATCTATTATGGGCCAGTCTGTGGGGTGCAGCAGGGTCCGCATGCAGTTCCAGAGAGTAGGGCACACTGCACCCATACAAAACACATGACCTCTCTACTTTAAAAAAAGAACGTCTTTTCATTAACTACTGCACCAGTGAGTATAACATATGGCACATATTAAGTTAATTACGGGACTTTGTAGATAATTCAAATGGCTGCTATAGCCAAACAGATAGCAGATATATCTGTAAGACCATTAATCCTATAAATATTTTTGAAATTATATTTATAGGTATATATTAAGCTTACTCAAATATCCCATCTTAGATGAGAAAGGCATAGTAAGATATTTTGATGATGCGGTAACAGTAAATTATAATCATGTACTGCAGGTATAATTATTAGTGAGATTACCAAGATAATAGCGTTATGTTATAATTTTGATCAATGCTAGCATCATTATAAAGATATTTTAGCATAGCTAGGTTTGTCCGAATTATAATGCCGACCGACAGCATAAGGGACTGCCATTCAAAGTTATAGTTCAGCTACATTTGCATTTGCCCACTCTTCGAAAAGGTAGAGACTCGCACACACTCAGTGGCAGGACACACGGTGTGCGAGACTAGACGGAATGAATGTCAGTGGTGAAAGCTAGTTATTACGGGCCCCCTCTCACCCTCAGACACACACAAACACTTTTGGCTATATTGGCACGTTTGATTACAAAATATGCATCTATGCAAGAAAACGTACATATGAAAAAAGTGTTTATTTAAATTTACTTTATTAATAGTGTCTTTGTTATACAGCTGTCAGGTGGTGATTCTCAACCCCAATGTAAAATCAATGTAATTTGGCTAACAAAGCTAACGGCTAACAGGGAGTGAGCTGTGCAACACACGTTCCCCAATTTATAACATAATTTCTGGTGAGTAGCTCAGCGGATGCTGAAAAATTCAAGTTACAGTTACCCTTACATTAAATTTTATGATCATGGTTCACTGCTGCTTGGCTATGCAAATCAATTGTTGAGACAAATAGCTGAGGCCAAATTCAGGCTGGCACCATCAGACACCCAACACCAATCCCCTTGTAAAGCACTCATTTGAAGGTCATCTGATGAGCCTACATTGACAAAACAATCAACAATCTCCTGCAAAATCGGCTAGCAAGAACTGATGATCTTGACAGAAAGTAGCCAATAGCCAGTCTATTCAGTCTCTCCTCCAGATGCTGCTCCTCAGGTAGTTCTTGATTAATTTAAATTTAAAAAGTGATTCATTAATTACAAGGGAGCTCTGCTGTTGTGACTGTGAGAGGCAATGTCATAAACAACCGCAGCAGCCAACACACCTCACCAAAGTTTGCCAGATGAAGTTCCACAATAAGCATTTTTCACAAGTTAAAAGACAGGTTCATGTTCAGCAATCTCAATCTTAAAACATGTCCTGAATGGCAGCAATTCAGCAGGTATGGTTGTTGAAATATCCCTACTGTAGTGGTCAAGCAGACCTTTTGACATGGTTGAGTTGCGGAATTGGCGACTGCTTCATTAAAAAGCCATCCAACTCTGGCAACTTGGCTACCGTTCTTTCCTGGTCCATTTTTTCTCTTCAAAGTTCCACTTTTTGTATTTATAAGGCATTTTGATATGCTTAGTTGTAGCTAGGAATCCTCTTTGCTCTCATCCTCAGCTAGCTCACTGACCTTAAAATTTCACAGTTATGAAAAAGAGACACTTGACACTGGACAATGGTATACACAGACATAATTCTCAGCAATCTTTGCTGATCAGAAAATAACAGTACCAAAGAAATGACCATAATTTAATTCAATAGTTTAAACAATACGTTTTTTGTAGAATTGGCATATAGGCTTGTCATGATCGCAGACTTTTGTACTAAGAAAGTGCAATAACCATGGTCGAGATGCGTTTTCTCATTGAACGATATATATAAAACAGATAGCACCAAGGAAATTAGCATGTTTTTCCCGATGTTTAACAAGTGTCTGAAATGCAAGGGCCTATGAATGAACAGACTTTTTTTTCCATGTAGGGCTAATTATCCATGGGAGGATTACCGGCCCACGCAGAGCACAGGGCCCAGTGCAGCAGCAACGTCTGTGCTGTCAATATCTCCACCACCAATGTATGTCCTGAATGATACCAGAATCTGCACATTTGTACAGTTATGTTATCTGGGACTAAATCAAACTAGTGTATCAGTCTATTTTATAGCCATTAGGGAAAAAACAAAAAAAGGTGCTGCTTAAAGGTACAGTGTGTAAGATTTAGTGGCATCTAGCGGTGAGGTTGCAGATTGCAACCAACTGAATACCCCCCCCTGCATGTTAAATCATAGAAAGACATGATGTGTCACAAAAACTACTATACTACTAACGCTTAGGCTACATTACAGTGTGAAAGATCCTCATTATAAAATACCACTAACCTATTTAAAGACACTCAATTTCAAAAATAATGTATATAACCAAAATATTTTGAGCAGTAATACTTACATAGCAATGATGAAATCTTATCTGTTTTCAATAGATAGAGACAGAGACAGTAAATCAATGATATATTTCTATCCGCTTCTGTCTTACACCAGAAAATGGTGTCAGCTAGGTCTATCAGCAAACATATGGCTTAGCTATGCCCAGATGTCCTCAATAATAATAGTATTTTCCAAGAAATTACGAAAAATCGTTGACAACGTTTCGTTAGGTGCAGCATCTTTTACTGCTACCACAGAGTGAATGCGGAAGTGAAGCGATGATAACAAAACTTTCGATTACACTGACCAATAAAATGCTATTCCAAAAGCAAAATTAGACATGTTATATATCGTTAGAAAGCTTATACTCTCACCTACTGAGTAAATGGATTGTCAATCAAGCCAGACTGTACTAAAAAGGGCGGCAACGCCGTAAAATACACGTGTGGTATTACGCACAGCTATTTTGGAAAGTACCCAGGCATCACAAATGCGTGTATATTTCACAAACGGATTGTCCAAGACAATATATGACCACTCAGTCTCTTCTTTCTTCTTCTTCGTCTTCCAACCGGTGCATCAAAATTAAAAATGCAAAGAAAAAAAATGCGAAAGGCCCTCTCTAGAGCCATTTGACCGTTTTGGGCTACTGTAGAAACATGGTGGTGCAACATGGCGGCCTCCGTGGAAGAGGACCCGCTCCCGATGTAGACATAAAGGGCTCATTCTAAGGTAACGAAAACACAACAATTCTTATTTTCATGGGATTATACACTAATTAAAACATACTTATGAATATTATATTCCATTTCTGCCAAGTCCATTCCCCTAGATGCCACTGAATTCTACACACTGCACCTTTAAGATTTCAAATTAAACATTAAACTTAATCATTGTAGTTACCTTTGGATTATTAAACATGTCGATGGAGTTTCATCGCGTGGGAAAATGCAATGCCTAAAGAAGGTATGACTTTAAAGGCCTCGAGAAAATGCTCTTAAGCACTCTGATAATCTATTTAGTGTGGATTATGGTGATGGATAAACAGTCCAACAATCTGCAATTACGTAACTTCACTTCATCAGACGCACACAAAACAAATTGCTTCAGAACAGGCTAACACAAGCTTCAAAACAAAGTAACTGAACATTTTCCTTTTTTCACCTGAATCATCAATATTCCAAGAAGATTAAAAAAAGAAAACATGATATTTGTTTTCCATTACAAATTTTGAAATACACTGCATGAAGCATGAAAATCTAAGGAATGACAAATGCTTTCAATTCTAGAAGACATAAGGAAAGAAACTATTCATTTCACACTGAGAAAACATGGACGTTGAGAAAACACTGAGAAAACACACATGTAGTGTGTAGTAATGTGTCTTCTTTGTTATAATGCAAAAAGATTATGTTGTTTCACTTCAGCCAAAACACTACAATGCAAAGAGCATCTCCCTTTCAGCAGTTGATTGCCAGTGATAGGATATCAAATTAACAAACACTCAAGAGTCTGGAATGACATCGGCGAAGGTATATGACCCCAAAGCGTACCAGCAGTTTCCTCTTATGACTTCCCTGATTAGATAAAATTGTGTGCGGTGATTACTTCCCAGCTGACCATTCTCATAAATCATCACTGTACAGAGCACCACCACTGGACAGAGCCACCTTTGATAAAATTAGTGTTATTCCTAGCTGTAAGCTTACCGAACTACCCACTGGTTAATGATGCCATCTTGTGACAGTTGAACGGCCTGGTGGTTTATGGTGAGACCATTTGGAGAGTCAGCTCGCTACTAGGATGCAAATGGGTAACTGATCAAGTTGTGTTTTAGTTCCTGTTCAAGAGGGCATGTTGCAGTTTCTCCAGGTGTACTTAAAACACTACAAATTGCATGGGCTGCTGGACGGTTCATCCTGTCATGGCACTGTTCAAATGTGTGTATGGCCCGCAAGGTCTGATACCAAATCTGGATCCTGTCATATAAAAATCTGACCCCATGGGGGGTGTACCCCCCCCCCAAAAAAAAAACAATTATGTAGCCTACATGCACGGTCATGTATAAATTGAAGTATGGTGTTTATTTTCTATAGCATAGTAACATGGCCCTTGTATTGTGCTAGGAAAATGTCCAGCAGTCATATATTTATTTTGGTATAAGGTCAATTTTCATGTATTGTAATGTAGGTTTTTGGGACCGAGCTATAGAAAGTATAGAAAAATCACCCATGCATTGTTACCAGCATTCCATAGCACAGAAAATTGTTTATATTAAACCATTGTAGGATATGAAATTGAATAAATACATGGAATCAGTGGGGTCACTTTTCTATAATAGAAAAATTGACCCCAGAGTCGCTTTTCCATGGGGGTCACGATCCAATCTGACACCAACAACCCCTCAAGGCAGTGTGTAACTGGCCATAGCATTGGCCGGGGGGGGAAGGAAGGCATTTTGGTCAGCAAGATATCCTTTTCTCATCATTCACCAGGGATCCCCACTGCTCAAAATGGTGCCCAGTCTGCACAAGCTACACATTCATGTCCCCTTCCGACTCAAGGTCTGTTTGACCGCTGGACTGCAGGGAGAAAAGCAGCAAGGACTGACATCACGGATTCCAGAGAACATGCGCTTGTCTGCCCTCTACCAAACTGACAGAGACAGCAGCGAAAATCACACAAACTGCAAACTCCAAATTGGGAAAAATCACATTGTTTTAAAACATATCAACATTTGCAGCAAATAAGTGGAAGAAATATTTGGTTTCAAGATGTGTCACATCTTTGACTTCGGTAAAGGATCGTATCTGAACTGGAGCCCCCAGCCTACCCCCTTGTGACTCATTTGATAGCCTGTTTAAATCACGGGTGTGTATGTTGACTGAGGTGAAACAGAACAATTACGCAAATATGACCATGTTCATAGGCATGTGGGTTTATAAGGTCACCTGTGCATCAACACACTGGCCCTCCTATAAACGAGGTCAGCAAGCCATACGGGAGGAAACCATGCGCAAAACGGCAAAGGGGGTCGGAAATTTTATGCGTTATCTTTGAGCTAATCCGCTTCATCGTATGAATGAGGCCCAAGGTTACGTGCTAAACACAAAAAGTAGGCTATATTGTGTGGGAGATGTGACACACCCTTCAGTGCTCTTTAATCTTGGCAGTGGCACTGCATCGTATCAGTATTACCCAAAAATAACTCAAAACAAACTTGTCAGAATCAGCCCGATGTTAAGATTGTGAAGGCCCGATATGACACAACATACATGCACCAGAGAGGCAATATATCTGATGCAGCAATCATGCAGTAAATTAAGGAAATGTGACATCCTCAAAATGTAGCATAATCATAGTCCCCTGAACCCATTTTATTCATTTTTTCAATGTATCATTTTTAACTGCTAATCTCACAGGCAAAGCTATACAGAGAAGCCTTAGCTCTCTAGCCTCATGCTCACAGTTTAATAATAAACATAGCATGCTGAAATATTTTGTTATATATACAAAAGTGCTGTGTTGCATTTTTCCTCCATAAGTTCATATCTGCACTCATCTATTTCTTCTACGAATGTGGGAACTTGGTTGCACTTTGCATTTGTGCTGTAATGTAAAACAGGAAGGCATCGGCATCGCCAGATAAATGTCTTATAATTGTCTCTGTATCAATATCAGCTCTACAATTTCCATGCTGTGTGAATAAACAACAGCCCCCACAACCTCTCCCCCCAGATTCAAACACGAGCCCTGAAGTGGTGCAGTCTGTACAGACCGTCCTCACCACCAGTGCAGGCCGGGATCTAAAGCTGCAGGTTCAAGCATTTGGTATCTCTACATCTGGCCCCCAACAGACTACCGGTTAACACCTGTGAGATTTCCCCTGATCCGGGCTACTCCCCTGTAATACTGTGTGAACCGTAAGGTGTAAAGCAGTCACTGCTGACTGCACTGCAGGAGTGCACACACCTCAGCCACAGACGCTACGGCAGGGGTGTCCAATCTTATCCAGAAGGGCCGGTGAGGGTGGGTGCAGGTTTTTGTTTTAGCCCAGCACGATGACACTTGATTCAACTAATTAAATGTTCACGGTATTCACTTAAGACTATGATAAGTAGAATCAGGCGTCTTAGTGCTGGGTTAAAATGAAAACCTGTACCCACACTGGCCCTTTTCGGAAAGGATTTGACACCCCTGCGCTACGGGTTCGAGAGTGCACGCAAAATAGCGGTAAAGGCACAATAAGCGATTCCAAACTGGGAAGAAAATGAAAAATAAACATAGGCCAAAGCTTCCTGGATACAAACCACTCAAGAATTACGTTGAAGGTAAATACACAGAGTGCAAAATGAAACTCCAGACAGGTGTAGATCGATGAAGCCTGCATCATGGAGAAAAATGGCACTCAACCAGTCCATGAGTAAGAAACATTCTACCTTCTGTCCAGCCCTGCTTCGATTTAATAATTCAAGCCGTATAAATAAATGATGCAGCGTCACAAAGTCAAATTAAATATTCAAATCCCTCTGCAGCAGCAGCTGACAAAACAGCAGAATTTTGAGTGGTGAATAACAAAATGCAATACAGATCAAAGAAATCACCGACAGCTGCAGTGGAAATCTACATAAGTGTACAGAACTTAAGCAGTCCGGTAAAATCCGAGTGTAACATGCAGGTCAAAGGCTAAATCATGGTACTGGTTCATTCAACTGCAGAATGTATGCAATCGCAGGCAGGGAGTTACATAAATGCATAAACTGCAGGTGCAGACAAGCCTATATTCCAGGCTGAAATGGAACCTCTAAATAAAACAGACAGATGGCTTACCACTAAACTGCCAATCAGCAGGCACCCCTGCACATGGGGGGCTGTTCTCCATGTGCAAATGGACCATCACTGCAGCCTGTGTGATGCGCAGCAGTGCAACTACTTTAATCTGAAAACCTCAAAAGCCCTTCGCCATTTAACTTAAGTACAATTAACAAATTAGGTGCAGAATGGCAATGGAGTTCTAGTAGTAACAGAATTAACTTGATTTGATTAAATTTAACTTTGAGTACATCAGCATACAAAATTAAGGACTTTATATAATTTAAGAGTGTTGTATGTCAGAAAATTAATGCAATTTTCAACAATATTGAATTTACAGAATGAGCTCAATAGTTCTGAATTTCTTTTACATCAGGAAAAATGCACATCTGCATTAATTTTATAATGTTGCAGTTTATCCTACTGATATATTTTGCTTTGTGTTAATTACTAGACAAGTATGAAGCCCGAAAATTACTAAACAGGAAGTAATATATTTTTATTGCATAGGTAACAATGTAATTTAGTATGAAGGACTATTAACACAAGCTGTTATAAAAAGAATTATTTTTTTACCAACAAAGTATTGAATTCACTTTGAAATGTATTCATTTCATTCGACAAAATTAAAAATCCATTGAACTGACACAAAAATATTCAAACACAATTGATATTTCTAATGATCCTTAAAACCAAATGAAACTAAGCTTACAGAAACAAAACTGAGTGTTACCTCACGACTGCAGTAAACAAAAACTATTCACTTTCATTTTAACTTAATTTTAACATCCCAATAGTGATTCAGGACTTACAAATTTCCAGATGCAAGAAAAAAACAGCACAATGAGCATAAAATGTGCCGACAAAATTACTGCAGGGATAATTCCATAGTTTTCAAGCCTATGTAACAATAACTGATCCAAAACACATTAAAATGATTCTAATATTTTTCATAAATATAGATTTGAAAAAGTTTTACACTGAAGTAGGCCTATTTTTAGGAACGCTGTCTCATTCTCATGTATTTCCTTGTAGTAAAATCCTCTAGTAGGACTGAAGGCTAGCAACACGTTTACAGTTTGCATTGTTTGTATGTCAAATCTATTTAACCTAAGTAGGCCTACTTCACAGAACACATCAGAAAAAAGACATCAGATTGTGTTATACAAGACTGTACTCTACTGAAGAGTATTACAGGGCAACTTCTAACCAACTATGTAACACAGTTTAGGTACATATCACCTAGGTAGGTAAATTTGTCAATGAAAAAAAAACAGCCTAAATAGTGCAGGCTTTCGTTAAGCAATCTTTTAATTTGCCAGGTATAAGGAATTTGGTTCAGAAATGGCATGTTTAACATTAACTCACATTGGGCTGTAAAACTATTGCAGAAGACCTGAGCAATGCAATCAACCTGTACATCTAATACATCATTGTTTTCCTACATTTGAAACCAGAAATATCAAAACGGCTTAAAAAAAGGAAGACAGTATGCTCAGTGCATATTCCAGTCGACTTCTGTGCTTGCATTCATGGAAGTGCAGCACCAAATACTTGTGCAATATAAAAATGAAGGATGCATAGTAGCCTATTTCTTCAAGATTGACAAACACTGTAAAAAGATGAGTGAATTCCTGTATGAGTTTCTTTTAAAATGCTACATTTCAGCCACAATAAATTTAAAATGGCAAACTCAACCAATAATAATGGCTTTTAAAATTTCAGTCATTTTTTTTTTTTTTTTTTTTTTTTTTAAACACCTCAGGTTCAAAAGCATTTGGTATAAACCCTTTCGCAATAAAAATCAATCTTATACATGCTTTAGTCTATTGCATGATCCACTTTTTCCCTTTACAACAAATGAGTATGTGTAGGAACTAGTGGTCCAATTAATGACAACACTGATATATCAGCTATATACATCTCTGTGAACTTGTCACATGTTCTGTGCTTTTAAGGATGAAGTTCAGTTTGAAGACGGCGTGTTGTTGGTGGAAACACTATATAGACTATTTCTCAAAGCTTTCCAAATTTCTGCTCTCAAGTCTCATTTTCTAATAAAGCGGTTTGTATCTTACCAAACTAAACATCCTTAAAACGAAGTGGGTTCAATCTGATCTACCTCTTCCACTTGTCATTTACAGACCAGGAAATTACTTCCAATTCAAGTTAATGAACTCGTGCCCCATTCAGATTTTACAATGGAAACTCATTTTAATAAGGGAATGCATCAACACACACTAGCAAATATACTGGCTTCTATTGACGTCAATAGCCTACCGCCTATATCCGGTCAAACACTCACAATTGCTATCTCCAATTACCCCTTATTATCTAGGATCACTTAAGCACCGGAGAGAAAAACCTAGAACCCATCTAACAAACAGGCCACGCACATTTAGTCTATTTTTAATTGTTTTCAGAGGCTTTCATTAGTGTATCCAGCCCAGGAGAGGGCTGTGCCAGATCAATAAGGCATAGGCTCATTGCGTCTGAGCCCTAAACACATTGCAGTTCCTATCCCTGATCTGTATCAGAGCAGTGCATGCCTGATTTAAAAAAATAAATAAAACATTTTGGTCCTAATCCTCTTCCGTACGCCTCTTCAGATATTAACCTAATGTTCAAACAGGCAAGCAAAACGCGTAAAGATACTACAGCACCAAAAATATAAGGTTGCATATGCGAGCTGTGTTTTATTCCAAAACACACACACGCACACATAACGTTGGCTAACCATTTCAAAACATAACATCGTCTTTTACGTCAACTAGTAGTACGTGGGTACCGTTCAGCAAACCTTTATTTAGGTACTACTATAGGTGTTCGATGATAGCATATTAAGACCAGATACTTACACTGGGTATGCAATCATCATAGAGATGTGCAGTCCTGTAGACCATCTCTGTTGGACAGCGGGCCTAACGTTAACCACAGCGTATAGTTTTCCCCACCAAAATGTCCACGGAACTCGTAATTAAAGGACACGAGTCTTTAGTTCCATTAGTCAATTGCACCTCGAGTCATCGATACGATAAAACAACTCCGTACTAGATGATGTGAAGATGAGTATGCGATTCTACCAGACGTCCGTGTTAGAAGCACGAACACGAACGATACCATCGTCACAAACCACGCTTCAGGTGTGAGGTTAAGAAATCCATACTAGTTCGTTTAGTCGATTTACGTTACGTGCAATTTGACAATATGTTGTTGTGGCTAACAAGCTAGCCGCATAGACAATAGAATATTGTCAAATTCCGAAGTGGTAGCCTACTGCAGGGTCAGCCCTCACTTTGTCCAATGTTACGAAACAGGTTAGCTAGCTGACTGCGAACACCCAGACTAGCTACCTCCTCTCAGTCAGTGTGAAATCGGATTACATAGCCAGCGCTGACCGACGTCAGCAAGCGAGCTAGTTTATTGATTCATTAAAACACATTTGTAAAAATACGGGTAAACGAATGAAATTATGAATGGCACCAAATTACGTTTGTTTTTCAAATGTTAGCATTCCTTGCCATGCGTCTGATTTTCCGTTTGCAACGCATGTTCCTAAGGTTAGCTAGCTAGGCACTGATGAACTCAGATAGGAGATGGTAGCTAGCAGCCAAATTAGCTAGCTACATTTTCAAACAGATTAACCACCAAAACGTAATTCTGGTGAAAGCGAGTGCTCGTTTTTTCACCTTAGACTATCAACCAAACGATTTCAGGACAGAACGCCCTTGCTATTGTGTAGCATCCTAGAGGTCCAAAAAGCTTGCTACCTGCAATAAACATAGACTAGAGTAACAATCGAGAAGCTAGCTACTGTATGTTTAGAAAAATGATAGCTACTATGGCTAACTCGGTGCCATTAACATGCCGCCTGTGTTAAACTAGCTCCACCTGTCAGTACTTAACCATACACCGATGTCAGCCAAAGCTGGTTAGCTATGGTGACCTGCCTAGACTATACTCACGATGTCCACATCCACGTTAGCTCGCTAGAGTTGTTAACGTTCTGGTAGCTAGCTAAATGGCGCTACTGCTGCACGTTAATATAGCTTACTACTAGCTCGCTACTACTACTAAAGATACCCAACGTCAACCGAAACCAATTCCAAAACGACAAGCTGGCGTGGCTGTTTACATTGTTTAGCTAACGTTACATACGGAAATATAAATCAATTTCCCCAGTTTTTCTTTTCAGTTCATTAGCAAGCTTGTCGGAAATATGCACATCCATCTCCGTAGGCTATAGCAATTTCCTTGTGCTTGTTTCTACATAAATCAACATAACTACTGCAACCATCTTGATATTTCATTAGCTGGCTAGCTACATATCAACAGAACAGAGTTAGCAAGCGAATTTAACGTAAATAGTCAGCTGCCAAAGTTATAACTTGACATTACAGCGAAATGTTAAAGCGTCATTCCCTTACCTGGATCGGAAGATGCTAGATCGCTGGCTAGGTGGCTTAGCCTCAATAATAGCTAGGGAGAGCCTAGATAATAATATTAGCTAGTTTGCTAGCTGGCAACGTTTAAAGTCGACCAGCTCAATTCAGGCGCCGTCTTTTTTTTTTTTTTTTAATTTTTTACCGTGGACACTTTGCTGATGAGATCGGTAGCGTCTTTGATGTCGAGTTATCTTTCTGGATGGTTAGCTACTTTACTAGCAAAGCAAGCTGGCTCGCTAACAACATATGAAGCCTCCACTCCATCGCCGAAACATCATCTGCGATGAGTTCCGCATTACTGTAGGGTGGGGGAGGCTCTACCATTCAACTAAATGGGGATGCTCATAAAAAGCGTAATTGGAAACTCAATATATAATTTATATATATATAACATTTTTCCCCGAGCAGTTTATGTTGATACCGTCATTAACATTCGTGGTGCGATGAACATTAGGCAGGTGGTTGGAATGACTTGCAATAGCTTAAGCGAATTTAGAATCTGAAAACATGACAAAATTTTAGTTTCTAAATACCCTGAGTATCAATTATTTGGAATTGTATCTACCATAGTAGTTTTATACTACTCCCCTTTTCGTAAAGTAATAGTACATTCTAAAACAATTGATTTAATGGAGGATTCAGAAGTTATTCGAGCAGTACTAGCCATCAACTCACTGCCTTCGATCAAAAAAAATGGATTACTTAATTTTTGTAATCTTACATTATTCAATGTGTTGTGTTTGCAGTGTAAATCTCTGAGTCTTGCCCAAAACTAGAATTCGCTAATTCTTCAGGACACAAAAGTGAGCGTGGAACATAACGACTGAGGAGAGTATTTTCACGACTCAAGGCCCCCTCTACAGGAATGGTACATTATCGACATGGTTTACATGCTAGATTTAGCAGGATCAAATGGAGAGATTATCTCGAAGTCTTTGGCCATTTTGTGGCAATTCAAACACGAGACTGACAGATTGCGACGTACACACAGCACAATCGTCGTATAACTTTTCAGGAGTGCTGAAAGGTTATACTACTGACAAGTTGTCAACTTTGTGGCATATGAACTGTAAACAAGGTACATGTCCACATTCTGACTTCTTGAGACCATGCCCTGATAATCCTCCACGGGACTGAGAAATCATGAGGGCAACAGCAACAAGTAGCCTATATCCTATGTAATTAAAATAAAGTGGCCACTAGACAAAGGGACATTGGTATGATCCTTGCAAACATCAAATGTGCTGCAGGGCAGAGAAAATGAAATATTTTATTTATAAAGCTAGATCATTTATCACTTCCTCAAAATCACCTTAGAGTTAGAACAAAACATTTTATAAGTGGTTTAACACATTAGTTCAACAAAGTTTGTGCAAAGATTAGGTTTGCATTGTCCTAAAGTAAAACAAAAACGAATATAGGCTGCATTTTGGTGGGACTATATATTGTCAGCATTTACTTTATATATATATATATATATATATATATAAAGCAGAACATACAAGGATTTAAGGCGTTGAAACATTAAAAAATATATGTTTTTCTATTTCAACATTTATAGCCATTCACCAGGAGGAGACATCAATTAAAATGGAGACTAAAGAAAACCATTAGAACACCATAGGGTCATTAATATTGTACAGTTTCAGTCTAGCATTTAAAAATATTTATAGCAAATAGCAAGTATTTTCAACATATTTCAGTTAGGATTGAAAGACAGATTATATTTGACTCCCTTAAAAAAATATTGGAAGGTGATTGCTAGGGGCTGGCTAAAGCTAACAGATGTTACAAGCCACTTTTTGGGGTTTATGTTCTGAATAATTGCTGATGTTCCCCAGATCTGAGTTGGAAAAAAAAATACTAGAATGCAGTTATGCAAATGCATCCATACAGCCCACTTGTAAATATAATTTCAATACAAGTTACAATATTCCAATTGTTAAATTAGAAGAGAAATCATAACACATGGTCAATTAATGCAATTAAGCACATGATAGTCATTACAATGTATGACTTCCCACATTTATCCAGGGTTAAATTTTCATATGATAACTTTGACGGGACCTGGATTTGTTGTATAGGTCCAAAATAAGTGTAGGTATGTGCACAAAATGCTAACGCCCCTGACCCTGCTGTAGTCATATTCCAAATACACTCAAGACCAGACCATATAAATTACAGGTCCACTTAATGACCATCATTTCCCTCTCATAATTTCACCAGACTTTGTTGGATGCAGCCTTGCAACAAACAAACAGCCATGTGTCAAACCGTGACTACAATGTTAGCGGAGAGTACAGTACGTCAAATTGTGCGTTACATTGCAAAATACCCACCACTCATACATTCAGTGGTGAAGCAGGCTGTTGAAGCAGATGTGAGGTGGCTAGTATTCAGTGGTTAATGGCAGTCAAATAAACCTTTGTTGACACTGGTTTTCTTTGCCTACTAAGCTCTCTTGTCAACCATGTATGTGAATCAGCTTTTGCAAATAACACCCAATTAGGAGTCCTTTTTCTGCACCCAATTCCATTAAACAGCTAGGACTTTTTGTTAACCATTGATTTTTTTCTAGAAAATAAGCATAAAATGGCAATGACTTTTACATTAAATTCTATTCATATTGTTAATTTGCATTGATAAATCTTGGCCACCGCCAAATGTAAACTGTTATAGCTACTGTTCCCTATATGTACATCCCTTATTACCATGTCATTATTACAAGAATTATTGTTATTGAGTTTGATCTGTCTCAAACCTGTAACACACATTTGTTTTTTCAAAGTCACAAAGGTAGAACATACAGTGCAAAAAATTTGATTGAAGACTCAACCCTCTGCAGCCTACAGCCTTTTGGAGTATTTGGAAATTCAAATCTTGCTTTAATCATTTAAGGGTTGCAATATACCTCCCTGTTTACCATGCTTTGTTTCTTTGCATCTATACAAAGACTTCCATGCCTTTGCAGACAGAAAATGTCTACTGGTGAGAATTAATGGCATTAAGTCATTTTAATACATTTAATCTTCCATAAGATTAAATCACACAGGACGTCCCATTCTGAGCCATATCACAATATGCTGCACATTAGAAATTATCCATTAACCATTGAGAAGCTCATCAAAGACTGACCTCTGTCAATTAATGACTAACTATAAATTATCTGATGCCTCAAGGTGGTTTACTTGAATCAAATTTCAGTTGGCTTCCTGTTGTAGTTACTATATTAAATGTCCATGTGATGGTAACCAGTAGCAGAGTGGTGGTTAGAAAACTTACTGCATCAATTAATGTGGTAAGATACATCACTGGTAATATGTGATATGGCAGACAGTATGAAATAGGGACTTCAATACTTGACTGTGTGTTAAATGGTGTGTGTGTGTTTGAAGCCTTCCCTCACATAGTAATGCTTACCTCTAACCAGTAGGGCATCTATCAAATGACTTATGGGATTGGCCTACACACCCAAAACAACTACTACTGGTTAGAAACCTAAACTTGTCACCTGTCTACAAGGTCCTGTCTGTCATCACCACTGATATGGTTTGGAGTTCGAAGACTGTCGTTGAGGCCAGTTGAAATGTTTCTGTTAATCATCTTAACAGTTAAATTTCAATCGGATGAAAATCAGTTTGATTTGCTGTTACAGGACAGTCCGAGTAAAAGGGCAGCCAATCGCAGCTCCCCTAGGTGCTGTTGCTAATGGTCCGCTTCCTACACAGTGGAAGACCGAGAGATAGCGAGGCCTGCTTGCATCACGGAAGTCCAATCCTGACCACGTCCAAATGAACGGAAGCTCTTCCCTCGGCATCCGCGGTCAGAAAAGTGTGTCAGCAGAACGAGGGAAAGCAGCGTCCGAGATGGATGTCATTTACAATGTTACGGTAATAAAAACAATCTTCCTCACTGCTGCCCCGTCAGCCCCGGCTTTGTCCATCGAGTCATCTCCCGCCCCACTTCTGCACTTGAGGGGTGGGGCTTAAGGACAGACCTCAACGCATCATTGGACGCCGTCCCAGGAAAAAGCAGCGTGGCATAGGTCCGTGCGATGCCATGTCTAAGCCCAGGTTAACCGAGGGACAGGGCCCGCCCGTTGACATGGTGTCCAGCCACTCGACGGGGCTCTGGGGAGCTCAGCAGGGCAGACGACGGGTGGCAGAAGTGGGTGGGGTGCCTGAGAGGGATATTGGGGGGGGTGGGGGTCGGTGGAGGATGAGGTCCTCCTCCGTCATTCGTGGACGTCCCAGATCTCGGACAGTAAGGGCGGAAGCTTCTTGTCCTGAAGGCGGAGGGCAAAGACTTGCTCGGAGTGGACGCTGCTGAGGGTACGGAGGCTCACAAGCTTCATCAGCATGCGTGGGAACATCAGGTGGTCCTGCAATACATCCACCAATCAAAAGCCTCAATCTCTCCATCTTCAAAGGAAAACTTTGCTTCACCTATTTAAATCTGTATGTTGTTACTTAAGCTTACGGTTTTAGTAATCTATACCAAACATAGCTATGAATCATAATTATGATGTTTAACTATTTTTATGCAAAATTGGTCCTCTGATTTGGCATTATAATACAATATCTATCAAGCAATTCTCCAACATCTGATAGACATCACAGGCAAAATAAGGAAACAAGGCAGATTACTTGATTGATTGAGAAGCAGCACATACAGAATGAATAGGATGAGACATTTGGAAATAGTAATAATGGCAAGTAGCAGAGAGCATGAACGCCATGAATGCTCATGTGCTTTTGGTGTAACACAAGAGCAGTGTTCTTCACATCCATTTTATAATGTGCGATTTGCCAATTATACTCTTTTCTAAATCAGAACACACTTTCTGTTTTAAATTGAATGCTCCTGAATTACAAATATTTAAACAGGTTAATATGAAAAATTTTAAATTATATTTTCTCTATAGAACAATAATTGTTTTAATTATTGTAACTAAATGTTCTGCTTCCTTTGAGTTTCCTTTGTCATTTTTGGGATAAGCAAGGGTGCACACATCCACAGCACTTACATTTGGTCTTTTTATCCTGATGTAAGAATTAAGTGCATCCACATATGGCTGCTGCAGTCTTTCCACTAAATCATGATCTTGCACATTTGGACGGTCTGAAAAAAAGCATAAATACAGACATTTTAGATATAAATAGACATGCAAATTTATTCTTCAGAAATTGGAAGGCCTAACTCAGCATTTTCTTACATTACATTACATTACAGGCATTTGGCAGACGCTCTTATCCAGAGTGACAATACAACAAAGTGTATAACTATAACCAGGAACAAGTATGACGAAAACCCTAGAGAGAAGTATGGGTCCAAGTGCAGGGAACAACTGCATAGTTCAACTTGGACCCTGAAGGTTAAACTGATTAACACTAACACAACGAGAACAGCAACAACGCAGACTATGGAAAAAATACAAGCAGTAGTTAAGACAGTTAATGCACCTAAGTCACCTACGAAACAGCTACCTAGTTACAACCCTAAGCTTACAGTCATTTAAGAGATTACAGGGAGGTAGGGAGGGATGGGGAGAGGTGCAGCCTGAAGAGGTGAGTCTTCAGTCGTCGCTTGAAATGGGTCAGTGTCTCAGCTGTTCTGACCTCATTCCACCATCATGGGGCCAGAACAGACAGGAGACGTGTTCTGGAAGTGCAGGTGCGAAGAGGGGGAGGTGCCTTGAACTGAATACGTCAATAGCAACAGTTCCAATAAATACTACTACTACTAGCACTCAACATTACATTACATTACATTACAGGCATTTTAGCAGACGTTCTTATCCAGAGCGACTTACACAACTTTTTACATAGCATTTTTACATTGTATCCATTTATACAGCTGGATATATACTGAAGCAATTTCGGTTAAGTACCTTGCTCAAGGGTACAACGGCAGTGCCCTACCCGGGAATCGAACCTGCGACCTTTCGGTTACAAGCCCAGTTCCTTACCCACTGTGCTACACTCCGTCCTCCGTCCATAGTACAGACATATATGACATATAGTCAAATATGAACTGCAGTAATAAGTAATAAGAATACTTTAAAAAAAAAACAGCTGACCAAACACATAAGGTGAAAGGTAAAGCTTAAACACAAACAATGGTAGAGATGCAGTAAATTAATTGGATTAAATGTTAAATAAGCCTTTAATATACAAATTCATCAAATGTAATATAATTTCATAAATATCAAACACTCACATGATATTAATAACTGTCAAAAACTATTCCCACTCTATGCTGCAGTGACATTAAATCAAACTTAAATGTTCTTATGCACAGTTTTGCATGTATATTTAACATTTACACAAGTATTAAGTATGTCCATTTCACATCAACAAGTAATTGCTCTTTTGTTAAGTCGTGTGTGAAAGTGAAAACACCCTCACTATGTGTATTGATACAGGAGCCAAGGAGTTTGTGTTTTAAGCAACACTGGTCCACTGTGTTGCTTTTAAAAAATAGATAAATAAAAAACTGCTACCTCTTGCCTCACTTAATACTGACAAGAGGTAGTGGTGTCATTTCGGTGCCTGAAGATGGCGCCGGTACGTGACGACGTCGTGTGGGCTCTCGTTTTCCCTGTTCTGGTTGCCATTCTGTGTCTTTCTACCATTGTATCTGTAACATATGCTGTGATTATTTATGATCAGGAAACGCTTTGGACATGTGATGAAACTGCAGGGATTTTTAATATTAATTTTTAAGTGCAATTGTAAAGACTTTGCACTCCAAAGTAAGCCTTGGAGTTCAACGCTAAAGACGTAGGAAGGAAAGACAGGTGGTTACAAGTTAAAAGCCTGCCTTTCAAGCCCCCACTTCCTACATTATATCTGGCGAAGAAGCAATCCATGCCAAACAAAATGGATGATTTGATGAGACGCATTCAGTTCCAATGAGAGGCTAAGAACTGTTTAGGTTTTTTCTTTGCCTCACTGACACTAGATAGGACAACAACATGCCGGAGTCTGCAGTGAAGCCCACATCGGTCTCCGTGTTTCGCTTGGACCATTTGAAGGAATATACCGGAAAGACCGAAGGAGGGGCATGCTTCCTTATCCATCAAGACTGGTATGTTACGTGTTTTACGTGTATTTTATCTATTGTATATTTTGATGAGCTCTGCACTTTTAATTCCAATTGCGGTGATCACAAACGGCAAATAAACTGACTCTTGACTCTTGATTGATCTATTCAAGTGTATGCATTCTGCCAGATCCTGCATCCATAATGATCTGAGATTGGTCCCAAGAATATATTTATCAGCTACAAAATACTTCCAGGTTAGGTAGCTGGCTTGCAGTGCTTTTCCACAGACTCGGCAGTGTCTGGTGTTTCTGGCCAGCGACAACTGAATCTAACTCTGAGCCGAGAACCTAACCGGACAGATTCAGTTAAAAATAGCAGCAATCAGCGTTACAGGCAGAAATGCTGCAGCTATGCACCCTCAAGAAAAGGAAAAGCCAGAAGGGCTCCCACCTGCAGAGAATATGTTGATGGCAATGAGCAGCGCATATTCTGCCTCGTCCAGGTGCAGATCATTCATCCCCTTGGAGAACTCAAAGATGGGGTTAATGAACTCCAACTGAAGCCCTGAGAAACAGACAAGAACAGCCAGGTAAAATAACGTTCAAATTACACCTGAGCCCCCCCCCCCCCAGTCTGAGACCTCACAGACCTCCCCCAAAAGCCAGAGCATAATTCAAACCCAGCATGCAAAAATCAAGGTCAAGGTAAACTTTATCATCCCAATGTAGGATGTTCAAGTGGCGACAGAAAAAAATAAAAGGCAAAGAAAAGCCATGCAATCGAAATAAATGTCATATACACATTTCCCTCCTAACCCCTTACTACCTACACATATACACCACACATGCACACTCTCAATATAATAAGAGCAGAAAATGACTATTGTAAAATTGGTCATATAACCTTAGAAACCTTTTCTCTATTATACTCATCATCCTATCAACAATAGTAAGTAGTTACACTGTATATGGCACCCAGGTTCAACATTAAATTAATGTGGGCTTCCGGGTGGCTCATTCGCTAAAGGAGCCCACCACGAGCACAGGCTGGGTCCTACAGCTGTTGGTCCGAGCCTCTGAGATGACCAGTCATGAGCTGCCTGTGGCTGGAAGTGAGCAGCGGCTAGACGTGGTTGGTCTCGTCCCCACAGCAGTAGGCTGGGTTTACATCAGTCAGGGTCCCTCTGGCTACCACCACATTCCTGTTTCCCTGGTGACTCTCGAGATGCTTACTGTCTACCAGCCGCTGTCAGAGAGAGATGTGTCTCCCCTCTGAATCGGCTCTGGCTCTCTACTTTAGTGCTGTGCGGGTGCGTGCGGAGGGTATAAAACAGACACCGACTGGCAGGTAGGAGCAGGGGAGGAGTGCATGCAGTTCGACTGCAGCACTGCCTAGTGTGTCAGTATGGATTTGCCATAGGTAAATCTACAGGCATGCTTGACTGCTCTGTTATATTTGGAATAAAATAAGGTTTTTAAAAAAGAAAATAATCAATTTTACCAGTAAATTTATGGAATGAATGGTATCTTGCTCAAAAGGTTGCCATATACACGTGGGGAGTTGAAAACATCCAACTTGCAAAGGCTTTCCACAGAAAGTAAAATTAAATACCTGCTTTAGCAAAATCCTCCTTGTTGTAACTGAAGTCTTTCAAAAAGGTGATACTCTCTATAGCGGGATTGTATCTCCGTGACGTCTCCAAAAGCATGATCTACAAGGGGAAAAATAACGATGTCTGAGAATGCAAATGGTGAGCTTATTATAATATCACATTTAATATCAGTAATTTCAGACATCCTACACAGCCAGGTTATTAGACGTAAGCTATTCATCTCTTTGGCAAGTAAGCCGCGCAAACCTGTGTGATTAGACAGGCTAATTAATTCTGGGATACACTGCAGCACAAACAATCTCAAAGACGGATAATGAAACAATGGGGAAACAATTGTACTCCTATGGGCGGCTTCATTTACCTCAATAACTGTTAGGAAAATGTACAAAGTTTCAATATAACTGGTTAAGTATTAGCTGGGTAAATCTGCAAATGAGCACACAATGCGGTCCACGGCTGCTTACCAAAATAGGAAACATAATGATTTAAATTAACCTAAAGCACTTGCACTGAAATTTCCTTAGTGAAATACCCAATTAATAGTTACTACTAATAAAACCGAAACCTGTGATTCAGATGTGTTTTTATAACACAGAAGATCAAAGCGGTCTATGCTGGCACTCCAGCAGGATTTCATCCGTTTGGGAGGTGACATTTTGGCAAAAAAAACATTATGAGCGTTAAAAAAAACAAACTGTGAGAGCATTGTGCTCCTCCTGTATCCTGTCATGTCATCACCGAGGGAGAGCAATAGTTTTATTTTTCTCTAATTATAGAACCATGACAATGAGTAATAATGGTCCAAACCAAGTTTGTTGTATAGCTTTGACCGCTACTGCAGTGATTATTACCACATCTTATTATGACATCACAATTCTCTGCTTACAGCACTGGCCAGTAGCTGAGAAGTTATTGGTCCAGAGAGGCAGAGGAAAATTTACCTGAATGTCAAGCCCTGTAATAAGACAGTAAAATCGTATTGTACTTTGTGATGCATAGCTATAAAGTGACGATTCCTACTGGGTATAGGTCACAACACAAGTTGGTTCTATCTTGTTAGGTCACTAGTGAAAAATGATCACATAACCGGTCATCAATTTGATACCAATTTCAAGGTTATGATCCCTAAACATTCCGAACAAGCTCCATTCCCAAAGTGCCCATGTGCCTGTGGTTCCACTGCAGTTGCTGTCAAAAGGCTTCTAAACGAGAGGCTGCCTCTTCAGGCTTCGACTCCCTTGTGGCTGAGCCGAGTCGAGCAAACAGCCAGCTCACCTCGATGGTGGAGGTCTTGAGCAGGGCGATCTGGTCCTCCCGAGTCAGCTCCAAGAAGCCCGGCAGCTGCTTGGCGAAGTCCACGATCTCCTGAACGGACATGATGGCCAGTTCGGTGAAGTGGGCGAAGCGCTGCTGCCGAACTTCGCGGTTCAGCGGGTCCTGGCTCTGCGGCCACGGCTGCGTTGGGGGGTAACAAACGAGAAAGCGCGATTTCACTGATAAATACTGCATGCCACACGTGTCATTGAATATTTAACTTATCGGCTCTGCTCTAGCACAAACGGTTGTGCATGGCTATGGTAAATTGCATATTGTGAAAGTGTATTTTGCTAAAACTAGTGTCTTGTTAGGTTTTTGGCTAATCTTTTTCACATCTTTTTTTACTTTTTGGAAACTGTGAATGTCATTGTGTCCTTGGAGGCCAGACCAGGAAAAGTACTGATCTACTGCACTCACTGTGACTTTGGGCCGGTCAATGAAGGACCGTTTGTTGCACTGCTTCTGCATGGCCACCAGCTTCTCGATCATCTCCTGCTGCTCTGGGGCCAGCTGTGGTGGCTCCGCCCCTGGGGCAGGGTTCGGTGGCGCAGTTGAGGTGCGCGTGGAGTCGTCCTCATGCTGCTTCTTCAGTTTTTTCAGGCGGATCTGCTCTTCTGAGAGGACGCCTGGGGCGGGGATTCAGAAAGCTTTCAGAAGCTCTAAGCTTTCTGCACTGCAGAAGATCACCTTTAAGCCTCTTTCACTCTCTACTCTCCCATTTAAAGGGGCAGTTCACCCTAAAAAGGGAATTAAGGTATGTTTCCACTTATCTAGAGTAACATCTATCTATCCAGATGGTTATGCTGAGGTTTGACAACTTTTCTAGATATCTTCTGCAGCTCACCCTGATACAACAAACCTCAACGAGTCTGTGCTTTTGCAGTGCTCAATGCTCCAAAAACTTACATTAAAAGAAAAACTCAGCAGCAATATCTCTATACAAATATAATGCCATGGTTACTCGCAATCATCCACAAACTCAGCAAAACCAGTACTCTGGGTAAGTGGAAACACAGCTTCATTTCAATTCTGGGGGAATTGCCCCTTTAACTATTTAAACTGCCTTCAGCTAAATTCAATTAAACCACACGGTGTTTTGCCCTCAGTTTGAATAATGGTGTCGAATGACCGGTTTTAGGTATATACAGGTACTCGTACAGTCTACAAGATACAAGTAATGAGCATGTCAGTGGTCCTGCTGTGTTAGCACTCTGCTTTAAAATTAACATACTGTCCCATGCTGCTTTTAAAGTGAACATCTGTTCCAGTATCACAAAGAAATTAGGTAGGTCATAATCAACAGTCACTTTTATACAAAGCAGAGAAAATTAAGGTGAGGAAGGAGTCTGGGTAATATAAAACTGTCTGGGTGGCCATCTTGTGGAAGGCGAAGGACTGAAACACGGGGTGACCTCTGCCCACGTGTTCACCATTAGGGCGGCCGGGTACTCACACTGCTCAAGCATGCCCGCCTCGCGGCACTTGCGCAGGCGGCACTCCTGGCACTTGCGGCGCATGTACATGTCCATCTCGCACTTGCCGCTGTTCTTGCAGACGTACTGGGCGCTCTTGATGACACTGCGCCGGAAGAAGCCCTTGCAGCCCTCGCAGCTCAGCACGTTGTAGTGGAAGCCCGAGGCCTTGTCCCCGCACACGCTGCACACCTCGTTCCCCAGCATCTTGGGGGCCGGGCCCTTCTTCCGCTTCACCGGCTGGGCCTCTGTGGTGGGGACATGCAAGCAATGACGTTCATCCATTCCTCCCCTTCTTCTAAGAGAAAGCAGGCATTGCAATGAACAAGGTAATAATTTGGGATTCAATCAGCAATCTTGAGACTGCCAAGCATTTCATGGAACCATAAGAACATGCTGATGAAACAGCATTAAATGAGTCACTTTAACCCCTTAGCGCACATGCCAAATCTGGCCAATCCTTGCCCATTTAGGGGGTACCCTATTTAGAGCTTTATAACTCCAGATGTGAACACCACAGAGACTTTAAATGGCTTAAATGAAGAAAGACATTATGTACCATTTGTAAATGTACCATTTACAAAACTAGCTTAGATTACTTTATATTCATAATTTTGGAAGAAATAAAGTGCCACAAATGCAACTGTTTAGGCAAAAAATGAATTTGCTCTTTTTTAGTTTGTAATGAAATACTGAGAGATTGCATATATACAGCAGGTTAAAGTATACATGTCCTGGATAAAAAACTTCTTGACCACAAGCTCATAAAATCTAAGGGTGGATATGTAGAACTACTAAAGATCTATGAAGCAAAAACAGTGTACCCAGCGTCTCCAAATCTTCCCAAAATGTCTAAAATACGCATTGCTGTAAATCACAACATATTCACGTATTTCACTACAAATCAACTGTTTTTACTCAAGAAACTCAGTGTTACATCATTTTCAAGTAGGAATTACAAGCTTTCCTTCAGTACAGTGATCTAAAATCGCTAGGGGTCCAAAAACATATCCAAAATCTCTCCAAAATGGAATATAATGCATTTTGTCTATTGTAAAGCATATAAATGAGCCCCTTATGAAGGTGTAAGATGAAACATTAATATCAGATTTAAAAATAATGCAAAGATATTGTCACACAATGCGGTACAGTACCTAAATGTGTAATAATTAACTTGTGTGTATTTCTATACTCTATACTCTCGTATGTTTTCTTGTATGGGGATGGAATGACATGAAAACAATTTTCAACCGTCCACCACATTTTGGCAATGTTCCAACTCTCACGTCATCACTGTTGCATGCTTCAAAAACTATTACACTATTAACTAACGCTTACATTACAGTGTGAAATATCCACATTATATAATACCACTAGCTTATGTAAAGACACTCAATTTCAAAAATAACATATATAACCTAAGTATTTTGAGCAGTAATACTTACACAGCAATGATTAAATCTTATCTATGTTCAGTAGATGGAGACAGAGACAGTAAATCAATGATACTGTTCTATTTGCTTCTGTTTTGCTCCAGAAAACGATGTCAGATAGGTCTGTCAGCAAACATATGGCTTAGCTCTGCCCAGAAGTCCTCAATAATAATAGTATTTTCCAAGAAATTACGAAAAGTCGTTGACAACGTTTCGTTAGGTGCAGCGTCTTTTACTGCTACCACAGAGTGAATGTGTAAGTGAATGCGATGATAAGAAAAATTTTGGTTACGCTGACCTAAAAAACGCTATTCCAAAAGCAAAATTAGACATGTTATACATCGTTAGAAAGCTTATACTCTCACCTACTGAATAAATGAATTGTCAATCAAGCCAGACTTTACTAAAAAAGGGCGACGACCCTGTAAACAACACGTGTGGTATTACGCACAGCTATTTTGGAAGGTACCCAGGCATCACAAATGCGCCTATATTTCACAAACGGATTGTCCAAGACAATATATGACTACTCAGTCTCAAAACAGACATCCCTACGCGTAAAACCAACGGTAAGATTGTATATTAATTCAATATTTAGTCACAGATATTGACTGTAGAATGACATGGTATCATTTTTAAAAACCTTTTCTCGTTTATTTTGTTATTCAGTGAGCAGCGTTTTCACTGCTGTATTGGCATATCTTAGGGCTATTGTCGGGTTTATCTTGTTGCTATGACGGAATACGATTTTTTAGTGGTGAAAGAATATTTTGATGAATGCCAAGATAGACAATATTTCCATTATGTCAAGGGTGGGGGGTGTTTTGAAGATGAGACTGCAGGGAGGGGGTGCGTGTTAAATCAACGACCAGAGCGACAATGGTGGCGCTGCGAAACTCCGTATTTGGCATAGTTGTCATGTATACTAATGAAACTAAAACAGCGTTTCTGTTTTTAACTCATACTTTGGTTGCAGTAGCACTGAATGTCTGAGTTCAGTAATATCGGCCATGCCGGCGTGCCGACCACTAGGGATTTTGCGCTAAGAGGTTAATATGGCGCGATTGCCCTACCTGTTGGCACGAACACAAAAACCACAACTGGATGTTTATTCAGTGAATGTAAAATTACACACCCTAGAGCTGAAGTACTGTTTAAATGCAATTAAACTATTCCCTGCTTTTACAACTGGATTAGCACTTACATACTGTATTCTCTTTTACAATCATTTTAGGAAAAAAAAAAACTCTGAAAGAGATGAAATGCTAAATGCCAGCAGTGCAATTGCGGGCCAGATGGGTGGGGCTACCTGAGTTGATGGGCAGCAGGTCGCCCGTCATGTCCAGCTTGATGTCGGCGGACTCCATGGAGAGAGGGCAGCTCAGGTTCTGGCCTGTGGGCTCTCCCAGCGAGGTTCCGTTCTGCAGGCCCGAACAGCCAGCGAGGTGGGGGAGGGGTGACGGCCCATCGTGCCTGCTGTCCGTCACCATGGGGCCGTCTGCGTCCTCCACTTTCGTGTCCAGCTGCAGCTCGGATGCCACGCCAAACACTTTGCTCTCACCTGGAAAAGCACACGGGTCACTTTACCGAGCAAATATACTTTCCATATCACACAAACGCTTGCCCAATAGAAACGTATGCACATTATCTACACAGACGCTTACATACGTATGCAGGTACACACTTAGCCTGTGTACACAAACACTTCCCTCACCTTACATGACCACCTTCACTCGTGACACGAATACACTTTCTCGCATGCAGTAGGCCCATTTGGCCAATATATTTCATGCAGAATCCAGAACATCTGTCAGACATGTTTGTCAGGAAAGACTTTACACATGTCTGCAGGGCTCACTAATCTCACTATGAATAATTGCTTTTTTCCGGAGAAAACCAACAGTTATATTGTCCTTGTACATAAAGAATAAAATTTAATTACAATTAGAATATACACAGATTGAACAATTCAAGGACCTTCAAGTGTAATTCTGGGAAATCATTTCTTTAAGGACAGCCCACAAAAAATTGAGAACACAGCAGATATTTGAAAATGGACAAAACAACTGACATGCCTTGATACAATGACCATAAAATACAATATAACCGAATATAGGCATTGAACAAACCTGACATAGGAAAAACAATGCATGTGACCTTTGAATTTTTGACCACGGACAGGAAACAAAACCCAGAAATAGACTGTACATAACAATAGAAGGTACATAACAGTGTGTGCACACATGGGTTTCTGAGAAATGTCTCCAAAAACAGCCTCACGGTCAAACCTGAACTGAATGCCATTCAGGACCCAGAACACACCACACAGCTCTTTTGTTCACTTTTTCATCTCTACGCTGCATTCACAACACTAGAGAGAGAGAGAGAGAGAGAGAGAGAGAGAGGAGAGAGAGAGAGAGAGAGAGAGAGAGAGAGAGAGAGAGAGAGAGAGAGAGAGAGAGAGAGAGAGAGAGAGAGAGAGAGAGAGAGAGAGAGAGAGAGAGAGAGAGAGAGAGAGAGAGAGAGAGAGAGAGAGAGAGAGAGAGAGAGAGAGGACGCGTTTCCACCGCAGGAACTATACCCCGGAACTAGGAACCTTTTGAGGAACTCAGTGCGTTTTTTTGTGTCTATTTTCAGGCGCCATGTTTGAAAATATGCAGGCGCAAACCGATTTATTTTCATAATAACTTCAAATCAAACTTGTATGTTATGCGGCGCAGTAGCCTACTTTTGGTTATAGCCTGCCAACGTCTTGGAATTATAACGTGTGCTCTTCTGTTATTTTCTTGCTTTAGTATTTGTTTTATAAAATGCTAAGCATTCGTGCTGGGACAGCATATTACGTAGGCTACCAAAACATTCAAACGGATTAATTCGGTTGCTGAATATTTTCTTCCGGATTCCGGAAATGTGAATGCATTCTGTCGCTTCGGATGTCAAGACATGAAAGCAAATGTTCGCATAAAAACATAATGAATGTGTTTGAGAGGATATATAAAACAGTTATAATCTGACTATTGGTCTGTTATATCCTATTTGTTGCATAACGGTCCAAGTTCAACTACCAACGACAGTTTTGCTTGACAACGGTAAAATATGCCCAAACGGCTGCAGAAGAATATTTCAATTCCATGTGATTAAATCGATAAAAATCAATAAATACAAAAGTAACCATATATAGTCATTGTTGGTAACCCGTTGTATACAAGTGGAATAAACCCCTCCGGGCTATCCCGGTTATTAGAAAATAATGTAGGCTACTTCGGTGGTAGTATGGGGTTACAGAAGAAATCATATGACAGATGGACCGACGACAACGTCGCTTTTTCATACGTCAGTGGGCTAATTTGCCTAATCTTCGTGGGACTTTAGACCCCGGTGGAAACGCAGACAACCATTGGCTGAAGGAACCTTTTAGTTCCTGGTAAAGTAGTTCCTGGGACTGAAAGTTCCGGGTAATTTTGGTGGAAACGCGGCTAGAGAGAGAGAGAGAGAGAGAGAGAGAAACCTCCTGAAAGAAAGCTGACAGTCTAACGGGAGAGAAAGGTTCGCGTTGGAAGGAAGAGGAAGCAGGGCCAGCGAGGGCCTGCGCACGCAGGTCCGTTTGTTTCCACAACACCGGAGGGAGCCGAAGGTGCCGAGTCACAGTCACATGCTGGTCACGGGCACACTGGGGGAAGGGTCAGGGCTGACCGCTTGCGTCCCTCGTTACTCAACTCGAACCCGATCGGGTTTCAACCGCAAAAGGGATTCCTGACCTACTCTCCTCACAGCAGTTTTTTTATCCCGCGTGCGCACTGGTGGACGGGGCAGGCGGGACGGGTGAAACGGTGAAGGACTTGGCCGGCGCGGCCCTCTGTGGCAGCAGTACCAAAACCCCGATATGCACCCTCGCAGTGGTTCAGAGATGAAGGAAGTGTAACAAATCAACACGTCCACCTCCTCACGGCAACTCTGAACCAGACTTGGGCCTAGTACTCTTTAGATGCAGCTAAAATAATTTTTTAAAACAGCCCTCCTGATCCATGAGATAGTTTCACAGAACATGTTAAAAAAAAAAGTAATTACTGAAAATAGATGTTTTTAAATAGTTAATAAAATAATCCAAATTAGTTTTACTAGTGCCTCTAGTTTTTGCCCCAGACTGCACACAGAACTGGCGGGGGAGGGGGGGATGCTCCGCTGTGCCCCAGTTCTTCCCCGCTTCCACAGGCAAACAAACTCCCCACCCCATCACACAACTTGTTGTGAAACATGTGTTTACCAACCCTTGCACCCTTCCAGCAAGTTCACCACGTCCTGCCAACAACCTCTGAAGCCTCTCCAGGAAGGACACGAGGGACAGGCCGTACCGTGGGAAAGAAGGCGGGGGGTTCTGGATCACTTGCTAAGTCTTGCACATCTTTCCCTCCCGGACAGGTGGACACTTATAATTGGCCACACTGTTCACTGTTTCAAGGGATCTCAGCACTGCATAGCTGTAACAAATTTTGAAAATGCTGGTGCGCACTACTATTATTAAAAAAAACAATTTGAAATATACTCTAGGAGTGTAGGGTCATAAATAAATCTTTTTTTTTTTTTTTTGCACAAAACAACTGCAAAAACAGCACTGGTGACTTCTGAGTTTTTAAAATTAATTTGTTTTTACCAAAAAATGATTTTTGCAGCATGCAATCAGCAGAGCTATATTAAAACGTTTCACTGCCAGTTTGTAATCGGTAGAGGTTCTGACACGCTGGACATTACCCGGGATTGCATACACCATTAGGAAAAGCACTGAAATAACAGCAAATTGCACACAATCAACAAAAAAACAAGGATTTTTGAATATTGGAACGAGAGCCGTTTCTCAGTTTCTGCTCCCGTCGAAGCGTAGTCTAGGCAAAACTATTATCTGAACAAAAGCACTGCTCTGATAATTGGTGATTTGATGGGATCCCTGGCTGGCTTCAGCTGCACATGCCCAGATTCTCTCTTGTTTGCACTGTCTGAGGGGCGGAGGGGTCAGCCACGGTGGCAGGGCCGCGTTGACCCACCGAGCGTTCAGCGTCCCCCTGCAAGGGAAGTGGGGTAAAGGCCGGCGCTTCCGTTTGTGCAGATTTGACGCGTCACGGCCCATCAAACCTGCTAAGCATCTCTCAATCGGCCAGCTCAGCTGATCTTTCGTGAATTCATGGATCTATTCAAATTACATGCCAATCTGTGACCAACAGTGACAAGTATACTGCAGTGTACAGTAAATACAATTAGTTTACATCAAATGAACCCTTTTACTGCTGACATTGAAAAAGGATGTCATTGTATAGGAATAATGATCACATATCCCTATTTATGTAAGGTATTGTCAGTGAAATAGTTGTTCATCCTCAAACAATGTGACAACATATTAGTATAAAATAGCTTTTTTTACTGTAATGTACGTTCTGGTTACATACCGTACAGACATTCTTATAAACTTACACAAGCAACTGTGAAAGATACCATTTCTATTAAACATTTAGCATTAAATTAAACAGCATAAGATTTAACTTTAATCACAAGTACAAAACAACCCTTAACGGTGTTGTTCTGAAGGAATAATAGAAACAACAGTTAACTTTAGTAAAAATGTAGTATCGACCCAAGATATCATCCATGTCTGCCGACTGCAAGACTGATTTCTGCTACAAATTTTACAATCTGATTGATTGTGGTGACTTTTAGCCAGTGTCGTGTTCTAGGTCATCAATGTTGAAGCTTCCTCCAAGTGCAGCCCCACCTACAAGATTATGAGTCATCAGCAGTAGTAAATGACCGTTGGTTTATTAGCAACGCATATGTGTGGAACTTGGGTAGAGTTCTCACACCAGTTTCACACTGATTAGGTTGGTGGTGCTATAAGGTTATGAGCCTGACAAGCGAGGCAATATGCAAAAAGATTTGCTCAAGGTAGCATAGGGCAGCAGATCTATCAACTGTTCTTTCTATACATGAATATGACAAAGATTTCTCGCTTAATTAAGTATAATTCATAATTGCACCTTAACCCAACCATTGTAAAACCCAAATGCAAACGCAATGCAACCATTAATGCCAATCAATAAAGACCTATAAGTTTCTTGCGCATCAAAAAACAAAACAGGCTATTTGTCAGAACTGAGCAGTTGGCTTTTCCATTGGATTCCAAACCAGATGTTTTCACATAGTAAGAATACCTATACAACAGGGCTTTTCAGTCTTCAAAATCTATGGTGTACCGTGTTTCATTGTCAGATCTCATTCTGAGAATGAATAAACTAGTGTGGTTGCTTCAGCGGTTGTTTAGCTGTTAGCTGATGAAGAAGTTAGCAAGCCGGAGCACCACAGTCATCCGCATTGCGAATCGGTCCGCTAGGTAACATTACTGGTTGCTGTCCAAGTCACGAATAAGGTTTGGTACTGTACCAAAACCCTATTCATGACTCAAACAGTTACACGACTAGAAGGTAGGCTCTAAAACCTTTGACTACTATTGAAGGTTTCACCCAGCCAAGGGCTCATTCTCTGAAGCTACTCAACAACGTTATACATGCAGCAACCTAAATGGTCTAAACCTGAAAGCCTACAGGATAAAGATAAATGACAGCCAAATTGACCATTCGTGGACATTTAAGTGTTTGTAATTTTATTTCCTTTTGCAATATTGACATTAAGAATGTAATATACATATGTTATGTTTAAGAAAAGTTACAAAGCGGTGCCATAGGCTATGGATTTCATGACAGCAGGTTTATGAAGTCTCTTAGTGACAACAGTCAAATTGACCGCTGTGGCATTTCTACTGTTAAATACTTTTCAACTGTAGCTACCTTGAAAACTGCACATTTTGAAATTAATGTTAGTTAGCCCTGTAGATCCTCTACCGATATACAATTAGTAGATCCAGGGCTCGAAATTGCGACCATTTTGGTCGCATATGCTCCCGAAATTTAATCTGTGCGACCTCGAAATATAATTGGGAGCATTTGTGCGAGTGCAAATAATTGTTCTGGTGCGACCTTTTTTTTTTCTTTTTCCAGTCGAACGTCTCTTTCTCTGTACATTCGCTAGTTAGTACACTCAGCATGTGCCTTGTGAGCTGACAGTGACCCTTCTAACCAATCGTGAGCTTGGCATTCTTACCTTTAATGCTGATTTTAAATTGGTTAATATTAGCCTTCAATCACTCCCTTTCGCTACACTCCACTGTCACGCGACACAGAAAGCTAACGCATTAACTAATGTTACCTGAAGACAAAAGTTTATGTTCAATTTATTAGCGTTATCGAAAGCTGAAAAGTTGAAGCGAACGGTTACGGCATTTTTTTCAGAAACGTTAACGTAGTGTTTTGTGCGGCGACCCGGCTGAAACAGCTAATTTCTTCGATGCAGTTTACTGGCGGTTGATTTAATATAGCGGTATTAATGTGATGAGAAGCGCTTTGTCGTTTGAATGCATAACACGCAATTCCTTGAAGAGTCGACACATTTTAAGCGTGACAGTTTAACTGTTACTTGTAAACCGTACTGTTATATTGTCGTTTTTTATCACTAAAAAATCTATTGCATATATTGTTGGTGCTCCTTACATATTGGTGGGTGCTCCTAACTTTTTGAAGTTGGGAACACCAGTGCTACCAAGTAAAAAAGTTAATTTCAAGCCCTGAGATCTATCATGTATGGAACACTCCATTAAAAACACTACCACTTACTATGACAAAAAATGAAAGTGTTTATCATCAAATGGCTGAATCCATGTCTGTGTTTCTTTGAGCTAGAATGTGTTTGCATGTATGCATGTATGTGTACGCATGTCCCTCTCATACGTTTATAAGCATCATTATCAGTAGGCCTAACTCATAGCAAACACAGTACAAAAATAAATTATATCTGAACAAAAACATATTTTCAACGTACAAAAATGCCAAGTTACACACAAGCACTGTCTATAATTTATTAAAACTTGCTAAATCTAGGCCTGCCATTAAAAGCATAAGTATAAATAGAAGGCCAAGTTACCATAAACAATATTGGCTCTTAACTCACACAAATTAAACAAGCTCTATTCCAAAGCAATGCTATCCAATGTTTCCAAAATTAAAGTAACTTGGCCCTGTGTTTTTTCATTTCATCATCTGAAGAAAATGTGTTCATTAAAATTTTATGTCACATCAAAGTGTCAAATAACAAAAATTGCCTCATAGAAGAAGACATCATTCAGATGGTGGCACCGCGGCAACACATAAGGTACAGATATATGTTCCAGATGAGGAAATTTATCACTAAAGTAAGTTTTAAATGTTTAAAAGGCAACAGTGATTTTAATGAATTTATTAATAAAAAAAATACTGTGTTCTAAAGCGCCATCATATAATTCAACTGAGCCAATACTTAAGGAGGTGGGTTCATGAATCAAGTAGCAATATAGCTACCAAATTTCATCAATTTACATCAAGGTGCTTCGGAGGTTATTAGCATTTTTGTGATAAGCCATGCCCAAATTATTGACTTACCACAGCCATATTGTTGATCTAACAACTATCTTTTAATATACCAAATTTTGTGGCAATTCATTCAGCAGTCTAGGAGGAGTATTCTAAAACATGTTTTTTTTTTTTTTTTTTTTTTTAAATAAAAAATAAATGGCAGAAAATCAAATTCAGAAATTGACGATGATTCAACTCAGCAGGACCTTAGAATCACAGAGAAAAAAGAATTATGACTAGGCAAAATGCTTCAAAAATTTACAGGCAAAAATCTAGCACCCAATTTGGCCTGTTGGTGGCACTAGAGTTCTAGAGTGGCAGCCAATTCAAGATGGCGTTGACCCAATAGACACAGTACTATGTTCCAAATTAGGGCTTTTGTCATTGTAGCAAGACTGAAATCTCTGCAAAGGAACAGTTATTTTCAATGAATTTTTAAATACTATTTATAGTTGTATCTCCATAGCACCAGCATGTGGTTGGATTGGGCTAAACCTTAAGTCTTGATCTAACTGTCAACGTACATACCAAGTTTCATAACTTCATGTCAAATGATTTTGGAATTATCAGCATTTGTGCTAAATAAATGCAAAAAAAATAACTTGAAAAAGGCATGTAGTGTGATGAACCAAAATATTCAATTTCGTGCAAATCGGTCAATTTTTGTTGGAGTAAAAGCATTTCAAATGTTTTTCAAAAAATAAAAAATGGCTAAATGCACAATATGGTGGTCTTAGGGTTTCTTGAGGCAAATTTGTTATGTTACAGCCCAAAAAAAAAGTTTAAAATTAACTTTCTACATACTACGTCACCATCTGTTCAATCTGGGTAATATTTCTCATTTTAGTAGCAGGTGGGAATGGGAACCAATCTGCCAAATTTTGTTGCTCTATGATGTACAGTTTTTTTCTAAGCTAACACTATTATGGCAGACCAATAAAAAATAAAAATCAGAACAATCCCAATAGTGTTCCAGCACCTGTGGTGCTTCGACGCCTAATAAAAGCTGCCCCTGGCAGCAGGATTACCAGACAAGGATCTTACAGGATAGGGAATGGAAAACTTCCTGTGAAAACAATGCCAGAGATACCTGCTTCAAACAGCCACCAGCTGGAAAAGCTACACAAACAAATTTCAAAATGAAACCACACAAATCCTTCCGGCAACAACAACATTATAAAACGAGCATCCACAAATGGCATTAGGACTAGCAGCGCGTCAACGTCAGCCTCCTATCTCCTTGGAAACATTATTAACAACAACCTGGTCCATGCCCAGTAAAATGCACAGACAATATCCCCAAGTTACACTCGCATGCCACACCATCCCTCTCAACAATCCTGAGGAGCATATCCATCAAGGGACAGAATTACAAAGATTGGTTTCTGTAATGACCCTAGGCTAGGAGAATAGACAGCTAGCAGAAGTCACTCCAGTTGTCACTTCAGCTATACTGTACATCCCTACTGTAATACCTCCCAAACCCCAGTATGTATGTCTTCCTCATGAGAGGGACCTATGTACCGAAGAGGTTGAGGAGCCTGGGTGGCTGAATGTGATTTGTTTTTAAATGTGCAAGATAGCGCCACCAGGTGGGTAATCACTATAATATTTTAACCGTGGCATGAGTTTACAAGCCTACAAAATTTGGTAAGCATCGCTCTTTACAACTAAAATTTATTTGAGTGTAAAGAGGAGAATAGCAACAACAAAAACAACAACAACAATCCTAAGAAAAATAAGAGGGTTCCAGGAACTGTGGTGCTTGGACCATTAATAATTGCATGTAGCAAAAACAAGTACACACCAGCCCCTGAGAACTGGATTTGTGAACCCCCAGACAAAGGCCTACCATTACCAAAGAAACTTTTATTAAAACCTTGTTTTTTTTGTACAATTCATTTTTATTGAGGTGTTTAAATTCAAATTATCAATACTCTGTATGACAAGATTTATCAATAGAGAAATAAATAAATATATATACATAACACAACAGATACAACATGTTTAATAAATTCTAATCTAATAATCTAATTAAACATTGTATAGTAAAAATAATAAAGGTCATTGTATAGATTATTTCTTATTTTCTCTTAGTGGCAGAACCCCTGAAATCAGCCAAATAAGAAATTATTGACTTCTATTAGCCCTCTCCTTCATTTTCAACATCAACCAAAGTTTTTCACACTTACTCCCAAATATGGTCAAATTGCCCAATTTTCCCTATTTTCAAAGTAAATACTTTCAATATTTAGATAATATACCATATAATATTTTCATAATTTCCACCCAGGACATCTCAAAGGGTGGATAATAATGTCTCATCCTTGATCGTAAATAAATATTACCTTTAAATTGTAAAACCTTGTTTGATTGAAAGAAAACTGCCATGGTCAGGTTTGAAAGTATGTCTTGTTAAAAAGAAAAATTGAAAGCAGAAATGCAATTTATGTAATTTACTGGAGGTGACACTAACAAATCAAGAAGCCTATATCCAAGAGGTTTAAATCCAAGCTGTTTACTGGTTCTAAAGGTATCCACAAGCAATCATCTGGCTTTTTCCACCTCAAAATTCACATCAGAAACCGTAAAAAGAAATGATTTGATAATAAGTAAGGATGTATGCCTAATTTTATTTGTCACACCAGATGGTAAACAACTGTTGGTGGCAAGTGGCAGACAACATCACAGAAATGTGAACAGAACATAAGAAAATCATGGCTAATTAATCAAATTAAAAGCAGGCTAATGAAAATGGGGAAACCTACAGGTTTACTAATTAAGTAAATTGCATCCAACGAGAAAACGTAGAACAGCAATCATTAAAATCATACTGTTAAGAAAGTGGTATGATAGAAAGCTATTTTTTTCTGTCATGCAATTTTTCTCCTGACTTTTGTTCTTTATAGCAATTACATAATTCATAAGGATATGGTATTTTCTTTCACTTTGTAGTCTATGAATGACTGGAGCTAGCAAGTGAAGGTTATGAGAGTCACTGTGACTGAACAAGGGATATGCATGCAAACTGTTATATGTAATATCCTATGCCCTGTGTAGATGAATATTCAATTTTTTAGCAGCAATGAAAGTGTTTTTAGAAGGTCTGATTAGATCTGAAATCGGCTAACATTGCAGTAGTTTACTTAAAACAGCTTAACAGAACAGCACTCAACTTGGATTTACCACATTTTCATTTACAAAAGTATTCTAAGCAGCACTTTTGTTTCTGAGCCAGTTGGTGGGGATTTAAAAAGTTAGAAACGCAATGAAAGTCCAGAGCATGATGCAGTCCAGAGCCTGACATTTTGAGGTGTGTTCGACAAACTCTGGACCACATCTCCCATAAACCCCTTCACAGAAAGTTCTGCCATACTAGACTGGTTAGGTCTGAAAATGGACATGACACTATTCCTGTGCCCCCTCTCAATGTCCATTGTGTACACTGTCTTTGATATGACGGAAACACATTTTAAAATTATTTTTTAATTTTAGTAGACCAGAATCGAATAGTGCACTGAACACATACTGGTGCTTATACAAGTGAAATTATTCCCTTAAGACATGGAGGTACTGATGAAATTTCAGATCTCTGCTCCAACTGAAAACCTCAATGCTCCGATTGCCAATTTTGTTGTATTTGTTAAATAGCCTTCTGCAAAGGACACCGCCAAACAAAAGACAAGCTGCTTCATCTAACAGCTGACATTGGACTGATACTCATTGATAGAAAATATGTTGACCTTTGAACACTGCGCTGAAGTGTGGGGATTGAGTCTACTGAAAACATACCAAGCAACCCACACAGCTGTGAAATAAAGGCTGTCTGTATGCGGTGCTGAATAATACCTCACATCACACTGAAAGCCTTTATGACACTGGTCACGACTGGACAGAACACAGGACGCTTGCAGACTGCAGCAGATGCAAATGTCAGATTTATTTAATCAAACATGAAATAATGTGAAATAATGAGACTTTATATCAACTGGAGACTATATCAACACTAGGAATGAATACTACTTAAAAGATGTGCCTTTGCATACCCCTAAATTGTGCGTTCTAAATTTTAAGAAAACTTTTCATCATAAAATGATAAAATACAAATACAATGCAAATAACCAATTTAGGCATAGTTTGCACAAAGGTCACCCTTAAAGTCAAATTATTTTGCCAGTAACTGGATTTTCTAAGGCTGGTCCTGCAATAGTACTGGATGCCAAACGCACTCCGGTTAACACCAGCAATGGAAATTCTTACCATGACCAACATCAGTGATATTAGTCGCAGACAATGCGGACATCTTCTGCCCAGCAGCTTGTCATAACGAAATCAATCTTCACCCTGGTGAACCCAAGACAAAATGAGAGACGCAGCATTAATTTTAAGGTGATCCTCTGCATGTACAAACATCACTATATGAAGGAAATTGTCACTTTGTTACCCAACAGCTTTAGATTTCTGGCACACGCATCAGTAAGGCTTTACAGCCAAGCAAATATAAAGTGATATAAAGAGATGAAAGTCAGTGGACAAGTGCAAGATAATTTCACATACCAGGCAATGAAATGTGTGAGAATCTAGTGAGATTAATCACAAAATTTCAGTTTTACTCTCCTACCCGTGATCGTTCCGTACCCCGTTTTGTCGGTCTACTCTGCCTGCCTCTGTCCTCTCGTCTCCAGTGTTTCTGACTGTCCCCTGAGGTTCCTGCCTTTTCTACATGACCAGCAATCACAGTCATCATTTAGCAATCATGTTCTTTCCCCTCTCTTCTGAATGTTCCATGCAAAGTTTCAATCTTGCCCTTTTCTTTTGTCCATTTCGGCTTCTGTGAATAATCCCCTTCCACATTACCCCCTCGCTGTGACTGTATATTGTATATTATGTTGTATATTCCAGATTATACAATAGATTCTGTAATTGATCCCCCTTCAGTTAAACCCTGGGACCCACTATAATGTACTAAGTTCTAAGTTACTGTCCTGGTATTAGTACAGTTTTCACTTTAAATCAGATCACGTCATTCAGAAGGCTCAATCCACCTGGAAAATATCAGACATACAGACATACCTTGGATTCTTAGGGTCTACTATTCCTTAGAACACCATTTTTACCTTACATTATCACTATTAGCAGTACATAATTTTGAACTGTAAATGCATTTTTGCCAGAATACTCACCACACATCAGTCCAGAAACATCATATCACAGTTTTATTTATTTTTAATCATCTCTTTATTGGAACATCTTCTGTATAGCATGTCAACAAAGCCACTTCACTGACAATAGCCTCATAGCAACCATGATGGTCCCTCAAGAAATGTGTCAATATATACACTCGCTTTGTAACATTTCTGTTGCTAAAGTATATAATCTTCAGCCTCATACATTGTACTATCTCTGTTCTGTGTCAACATAGCTATGAAGATATTCTCTTTAGCTAACCAATGCATCAAAAAGAGTAGGGCCAACAGAGTGGGCTCAGGTGGCACGTGGACAGCTGGGTGGGGTCATGCCTCCCAGTCCAGCGGTAGTGAAAGTGATGATCTGCAGACTTTTTGGGAGCAGAAACCTCCACGTTCAGCAGGGCGTCAAAGGTTTCCTTCTTCTTTTTCACCTTGCTCTTGCTGACAAGTGGGAAAATGCTACATGTACAAAGGGGCCCGGGAGTAGGCTACAACCCAGGGTGGAGCACACAAACACGGGTCCCCTCAGCAGTAGGACTTCCTTATAGTTTAACCATTGATATCCCAGAGGTCAGCAAAACAACCAAAACACTCGATTAATCTAGCCTGAACTATTCCCAAACTTGCCAAGTTCAAAACCGGCTTGTCCTTCCTTTAGTTGAATGGTAGACAACTGGATATGGATTCCAGATATTAAAAGTGCAAAAACTGTACATGAAGTAAACTGTATCTTGGTTTCTCCATCCACAAATTATGGCTTTTATTATGCAAAACAAGTCCTTTTTCCCCCACTGCAGACAGCCTGGCAGTACAGAAAAGGAAGATCTTTGCAAACAACAAAAGAGTTACATGTTACATCTAGCCAGGATGCAAATGTAACATACTTTAAAATAACACCACAATACAAATACAATTTTCAATTCTTAATTTATAGCGTAATAATGATTTCACATCCAGAGCTTACTACAGCTGCATTAATACTGCAGCTACGCAGATTAATATATTTGCTCTGCCAAACTTGTAACAAAACCAGACACTTCTGTACAGTCTTACAAGAAACTGGAAACTCCAGATAAAATCCTCTTACTGAGAACACCGAGATCATTCACGGCTGTATGACTCCTATAATTTTGCATATTGCTTCATCCAAGAATAACCAAAATTAAAACCAAAATGATCTTCGGTGATAGGTCTGCATTTTGATCAGGTCAGACCAATCACTTAATTATTAAGCTGAAATGATTCATTGAGTTTATGATGCCTTACTTAAATCACTAATCTGTGATCATCTGTGGATGTCTTCACTATACTATGGGATCGTTTCAGTTTAAAAGCATTACTTCCCTTCAAACTCAACTTCAAAGTTATCAGTACTTTAAAATAAAACATAAGGAACATTTTAAACATTCAGTTTCATTTCTGCTAGATATAAATTTTAATTAATTTAATCATATTCGTAAGAATTAAGACACTACGTAGAATGTGTATTTCTATTTCAAATTTCAATATCATATTCTCTTTAAAAAATGCAAGGAAACAACAAAAAATCCACCTGAGGTTAAACTGGTTCCTATTTAGGGCTTTAAAGAATCTGTGGATTTCAGCACACAGAAAATCAAATATGACCTTTTCCATTATTTTTCAAACAGCAAAAGCAGAACCAGAAATTGTTTCGCTGAGCCTTAAATGAAAATGTTAAGCCAGTGAGGGGCTAAGAGACCAACATTTTTATAGTGATTGTTGTATACCGTATATTTACTTCCCAGGTCTGTGATAAAGTACGATTTCCACAGCAAATATAATGCAACAGATTTACAGATGAACAGATCCACCAAAAGCAGGCTTGATTTTGAACAATGCTGAACTAGAAATGTAGTAAGCTTCTTACAGTCTGGCCAGTGCTGGCACAGACTGGGTAAATCCCCAGCAGCTGAATTTTTCTTGATCGATTATGCCAGCATTAAAAGCAAGGCCTGCTGCAATCTACTAGTTCACATTCCTTGTTAGATACACAAAATTAAATTTTATTCCTCCAAAACCATTTATTAATTTAAGTGATGTGTTCATATATACCTTGCATGCTACCGTAAGTCCTATCAAGATGTTTTAAATAATCGCTGGCCCAAATGCGCCCTGTGGTAGAAGTAATAACTTCCACTTATGCCGAAAAAATCGAAATGTTTTACATGCATCATTTCACTTACGTATGCAATTAGCTACGTATATAAAAGTGCCTAATTAAGTCAACAATTGCATTTGGAACATCTAAATCCCACTCATTGCATGTAAAATTAAACATTATGGAACACTAGTGCCACACTAGCACAGACGACAGCACTTATTTTATACAAAAGAATTCAGAAGTCATATACAGCGGTCAACAGCTTTCTAAGGCTTTTACTATTAAACCTGGCTGTCCAGCCATTTACCAGTAATTTCCAGCAAACTTACAATTTCCACTTACACTTTCTCACGGTATCCTGATTTTGTCGTAAAGCATATTTCCCTTTCAATATGAGTATTTCAGTTCCCCTTTAATCACACATCTTCTGCATTGCTTTATTCCATTATACTGAGTGAGGTTACAGCAGCCTGGGAGCCTGACCATGTGTTATGATATTATTGCTCAGCAACAGGTTCGAAGGACCATTTCCAGGCACTTTGGTCATTGCTAGCTCACTAGTAGTATGGCTACAGTGGCAGCCTACCGAAACACCAATGATCTGAGGGTCTCTCGACCCCTGAACAGCCCATTTAGAAGGCCCAGAAAAAAACACTGGATTTTACACTGTTAAAATGTCAGTGTCCAATCTGATCTTAAAGGGGTCAGAACCCTTCGTCCCATACAATCCTTTATAAAAGCAAAGCAAGTACACAATTTACTCACTGTCCATCTGGCCTATAAAGCCTTCCAGGGCTTAAGACTCCAAAAACAACTTTCACATCTAACATCAGGCTACAGTTGTGTCACACAGTCGCAACCTTCTCAGCAGACCAAATGCCTTCATCAGCCAAGAGCAATAAGGTCTCTGTCCTTTTTACACAATCGCTCCTGTTCTGCAGGTATCACGCATACAGAACTGAGAGGCTTGGCACCACATTAGTCTAGGGCATCACTCTGCGCTGTGGTGGGAGTCCAAAGGTTCAGACTGACTAGCCTGTTTATAACTGCTGAGGCAAAGCTTTTGATTCATTGGACTTCAGTGGACGCATACTATAATCGTTGGTCATTAATCAGGATCCTTCATCTACATGTACCGTAATTAGTACACCCAAGTCTGGCTTCATTTTTCAAGGACCATGCTGACCTCTGGTCATTGTTACTCTCCAAACCCATTCTGAGTAGTTGGCAGGTCTGCTAAAAGCTGAGGCCCGATAGTGTTCCCTTTTGAGGTAAAAATAGAGAAAGCAGCCAATTAACTGAAATATCCATTCCAAAAGCTAGCAAATGCACCAACTCAAATTGTACAGCATTTTCCCATATTCAAGTTTGAACAGGTAGATACACTACATTCCCAAACGCATGTGGACACCTGAACATCACACCCTTATGTGATGTTCAGGTGTCCACACCCATTGAACATCTCATCTTTAATATGGAGTTAGACCCCCCCCCCTTGGCTGCTATAACAGCGTCCACTCTTCTGGGAAGGCTTTCCATTAGATTTTGGAACATGGCTGCAGGGATTTGCTACCATTCAGCCACAAGAGCATTATTGAGGTTGGGCACGGATTAGGCGATTAAGCTTGGCTCACAGTCAACATTCCAATTCATTCAGGTGTTTGATGGGGTAGATGTCAGGGCTCCATGCAGGCTAGTCAAGTTCTTCCCCAACAAACTCATCAAACCATTTCTTTATGGACATTGCTTTGTGCATGGGGGCACTGTCATGCTGAAACAGGAGAGGTCCTTCCGGAAACTGTTGCCACAAAGTTGAAAGCGCACAATTCTCTAGAATGTCATTGCATGCTATAGCATTAAGATTTCCCTTCACTGGAACTAAAGAGCCTAGCCCAAACCATGAAAAACAGCCCCAGACCCTTGTTCCTACAACACCAAACTTTACAGTTGGCACTATTTGGGGCAGTACAGTTGTCATACTGCCAAACCCAGATTCATCCACCAGACTGCCATATAATTCAGCATGATTCATCACTCCAGAGAACGCGTTTCCATTGCACCAGAGTCCAATGGTGGTGTGCTTTACGCCACTCCAGCCTACATTTGGCATTGCACATGGTGATCTTAGGCTTGTGTACGGCTGCTAAGCCACAGAAACACATTTCATAAAGCTCTTCATGAGCAGTTCTTGTGCTGACGTTGTTTCCAGAGGTAGTTTGGAACTCTGTAATGAGTGTCGCAATCAAGAACAGATGATTTTTATGCATTACACGCTTCAGGACTCCACGATACCCTTCTGTGAGCTTCAGTGACCTACCACTTCGCGGCTGAGCACTTGTTGCTCCTATAAGTTTTCATTTCACACATAACAGCACTTACAGTTGACTGGGGCAGCTCAGGGCAGAAATGTGACAAATTGACTTCTTGGAAAGGTGGCATCCTAGAACAGTGCCACATTGAAGGTCACTGAGTTTTTCAGTACAACCCATTCTATTGCCAATGTTTGTCAATGGAGATTTCATGACTGTATGCTTGATTTTATGCACCTATTAGCAATGGATGTGTCTGAAATAGCCAAAACCACTCATTAGAGGGGGTGTCCACATACTTTGGAAATGTAGTGTATTTTACTCAGTTTTCTGTACTGGAAACCAAGGAATGCTGAGAAGGTAAAGATCAGTTGATCGGCAAATCATTATACTGAAATGTTCAAGAAATTAATTCACCGACTTGTTAGACTTTTATATTTTTTCCTCAGTGAACAAGTCTGGATGACTAAAATACAAGGTTAAGATTAGAAATACTGTCAGTGGAATAGTACTTGTAACCAACTCCTACAAGACAAAATATTTGCGGTTATGAACTAGGCTATCGCTTAGTGTTGCTTAGAAATGCTAGACCATGTTAACAGTACATAAGTTATGTTTATGATTTCCTGCACTGACTAGGTTTGCACCCTAGCCTGACACAGTTTCTTGTTTGTGTAGCTATACCAGGTAAAATCTCTTTTACACACAAAATTCTCTTTTTGTGCCAGTACTTATTTAATTACAAACATATTCCATCCTTCCCTATGGCAACAGGTTGAAATCATTTCCAGTGGAAAGCTGTTTTTTTTTTTTTTTTTTTTACCACATTTAAGTTTTAATTTAATTCACTGGTACCTAATCCTGAGTGTACCAGTGTCAACTGTGGCCAACAACCCTGCAGGGAAGCTCATAATTGGTCGAAACATCTCCCAGAGAGGGAGAGCACCAACTGGCTGCATTTTCCAGGTTTCATAAGGCGAGCGTGATTGCTCTACTCTAAATCAATGACACCTGTCAAAGTAACCCTTTGCCAGGGTTGGGAGAGGGTAAAGGAACATAGCATGTTTGGACAGACTTTTCACAACACACCATAAATAGGCTTTAATGAGGTTCTGTCACAGTTATCATCAGATTCCCTGTAATTACAGGTATGAGAGACTTAGATTCACTTTGTCCTTTTCACATCTGTGTAATGCAGATCAGTGTACATCACCTCTTTCCACAAGAGAACACAAACTTAAAGCCATCTGAGACTATAAAACTCAAGAAAAATGTTTGGTTGACTTGCAAGGGTCAGTGATTCAAAGTGTGCTTGGCAAAGCCAAGATAATATATTCCCAAGGGTTCACTTTTAAATAGACTGCAACCCACTTGTAAGAACAGCATGTGATTCATGTATTACAGAAAATGTATTCATGAATTACAGGGATGTTTTAAGATGATATCAGTACTGAAACCCTAAAACACCTCTTGTACAAGAGTTGAACAAAATACAGTACGAGTGGCTCTGTACAGCCGAACAATCTCTCACCAGTTCTTCAGAAGGTTATTTCTACCGAACGAACAAAAATGTGATGCTGCATATAGTATGATATATAATACAGTTGGCTTGCCTACTTATTCCAATGAATAAAAACGTTGCTTCTGCCAACAAAGCTTTTGCAACAAATACTTTCACTCACATCATTGCGTGATTTAGCAGATCACATCGCTACGTTACTCTATGATAAACCCGCACATTAATAAAGACAATTTCTGCACAGTTTTTGATGTTCGGCAATTTGCATTCTTTTCCAACTCCCTTCCTCTGCACAATTTTAACTGTATCTTTGGGAAGTTTTACACGCCCAGGCTGGGAGATGTTCACACCCTCAGCAGCTTTACTTCTTAATTAAAGGTCATTTAGGGACTTTCATACGGTTCAAGCAGGCAATGCTTGTGTCAGCAGAAATTACTTTATGGTGTTAGGTAACTTCCAAAATGCTGTAAATACACAGAACAGGGTTTGCAAATAAAATGATCATGTAATGAAGTGTCATTATTGTGTCACTAATGTGACTACCTCAACAACAATAAAAGGTCTACCATCTGAAAAATGGCCCAAAAAAGTTGAAAAGCACCCAAAGCCCAATTGTGGGTTTGAAGTTAGGATCGAGTCTCCAAAGGACAAGTAACCCACTTCATTACCAGGTGTTAGTGAAATAATAGCTTCTAATAGAAAAACACACTAATAAAAAAGGGAAAAAGGACAGCAAGCGAATTAGATAGCTACTTTTTATAGCTTGCAAGATTGAAAATGCATTGAACCCACAATATGGGGCAGATAAACCGAGTATCATTTTTATAAGTCAGCAAGTAACTGAGCAAGTCACCAGTTTAATACATTTTCAACGCAAAAAAATGGAACTGGCCCATCTAGTCAATGTGCAGCTATATAGCTTTGTCTCTAGTCTCTCTAACTTATTCAATCCACTGCTAAAATAGCTAGATAGCAAACAAGCCAAATCAATTTTCAACCATATAGCTTGCTAAATCAAATAATAAAACATAGCTAGGTAGCTATCAGTTTAAACACCAAGCCATTCCATTTCAAACTCACTCACTTAATATCTATAATGTACTGTAGGCTTTCATTGTGGCTCTCTAGCTAGATAGCCAATTGTCCTGTCAAGTTAGGAAACTAGCAAGCAAGACAGTGTGGCACCACCTCAAGGGTCAGCCATGTTCCACACAAGTTATTTTCTATAGGAAGCTTTTATTCCTACTTCTGTAAATGAAGTAGTAACCTTGGCCATTGCCAATATGTCATCTAAAAAGGATTGTTAGGAGCTTTTAGAATACTCTATCTGCAGTGTCATTGTAGACAAGCTCATAACCACACTATTGATCACCTGATACTAGGCCATAATGAACGCGAGTGACTGCTGGGTGGATGTATCCATGTGGCTGTCTCAATCTGCTCACAACAGACTGCTCTTGTACATTAGGAAGAAAGTCGCATGTTTATGTGGACCTTGGGTCTCACATTTGTGACCACCACTATGAGCAATACATTTGTGAGTTTTGGCAGTGAGGACATGCAAAAACAAAAAATCAAATGGCCCACAACTGAATGCCCATAATGGAAGTCACAAATGTATTAAATGCTGATATGCAAATTTTGCTAATCATATTTATTCAAGTCATCCATCTGCACATTTGACAACACATTTGCCTATCACAATCTATGTTCACAAATCATTTATTTCATTTATTTATTTTTGTTAATCAAGCTCCATTTGTGAACTGCATTCGACATTCATGAAACCTGCTTTGAACTGCACTGTACTTTTGCTAATCGCATTCTATGCATTTATAACATTTTGGCAGCAATCTAACTCCATAACCTTTCTAATTGACATGTTGAAGAACACTTTCACGAAATCTTGTTCAGCTAAGCATTTTATGAGAGCCTGCAAGATATTGGGGTAAGCTACGCAAGAGGATACATATGTTTTGAACCAACATGGCATCTTTTAGCTCATTTTCGGAATGAAAATTGGAGAAATTAACAGTTGCATGGCATTACAACATCCATGAATATTACATGTTTTCATTCAGCCAGAATTCCTCGAAATAGGGTGCATTAATATTATACACACAAGAGTTAAACATCTGAACAAAAGTGAATCCATCCAAACAGTTTTCATCACTAGGTCCACGTTATTTCTACATCTGATATGCCAACAAATGGGTTGCACTGTATGCATGCTGTCCTCGTTTTTTACTAAATTTTCCAAAAGATGCAACATTAACTGCAACCTCCAATTAGAAACGCGTTTTAGGCCTGCGGGATACTTGTAAAGAGATCCACTGATCATTTCCGAGAACAGCCCTAGGTGTTTTTAATGGTGCATTAGTGGCCACCGCTTTTTAATGTACCCTGAAAAGTATTCATTTTAATACGCCAGATGACGCAGTCGGTGTATAAGAGCCTTCTTCGTGAATACATCACTATATAGCATGTGAAACAAATCTGGTAGGTTCAAAGTGACATACAACAACATCCAAGAAATATTAAAATGTGTTAAAGCACTGGTATTTCATGTTTGCCAATGCTACACAGACCGTCTGCCCCTAGATATGAGAGAAAGCGATGATACTTTTGGATTTTCAATAGTTTAGGAGCACAATTCACAGATGGAAAAGGCACCAGTTGATAGTACATAATCTAATAATGTCCCAAAAAGCACAATTAATATTAAATTTCCCCCTTTGTACAATTTGCTTTAACTAAGCCACCACTAAAAGACCATGTTTCAGAAAAATAAATGTGCCTTTAAAAGTCTTGATTGTTGGTGAAGCAATATATATTCATACAAACAATATATGCTTCAAAAAGACTCATCTCAGTTCATAAAACACAAAAACAAAAGGATATAGCCTAATTATTCACACATACCTCTGTATTATTCCAGTTGTGGGTTTTGATTCTTCTAAAGTGCCAGTAGAAGACAAATAAGGGAGGGGTTTTTTTACCCTCTTTCTGTCCCCCGAAAAAATTGGCAAGAACGTCCAGGAAAAAAATATACTGAGAACTGAGCGCTGAAGTGTTCCACCACAGGCAGAAACGGTACCTTGGTTTGTTTGCCTCAAAGTTTAATGTGTCAAGTTCCTGAGGACAACAAACTCTCTCTTGGCCCTGTGGAAACAAGATGAAACACAGAGAGAACAAGAGGGAGATGGAAGGGAGGGAGAGGGAGAGAGAGAAAATGAGAGAGGTTACTATAGGTCATTCACACCACTTATATACCCGCAGGGCCTTTGCAAGTCTCTTCCTGTTCGACAGTCTGCACTACCATCCACCAAGGTAACCACTCTTTCCTTTCCATAATCACAAGCATTTTCATTCTGTTCCATGTCTTCAACAGACTTAACGTAAAGGGTACTTTTATATCAAATTAAGGAATTGGTGTGGGGAATCCATCATATCCTCTTCTGTCTTTGTTGCAACAGAATTTTTTATGACTCAGAATAGTAATCACTTTCCAGTGATGTGGAGGGAAAAGTCCAGAATAAATCAACAAGCTCACTCACAGAAAAGGAGGGGTAAAACCTAATTCCACAGATGTCCACTCTCTAAACAGCTCCATTTCAATCCTCCCCATCAAAAAAACAGGCTTTACCAAGTCTACATCTCAAAACTGCTTTATGTCACAAATATAGGTTTAGGGTTTTGCAATCACTTCTTGCCTGGTGACCCACGCCACATTTACACTTGTACTCTTCTTTAAAACACACAGTCGACTGTAACTTCTGCTTTACTTGTTTAAAGAGAAAGGAGGCTAGCCCTTAAGATTTGAATCACACTGGTTATGACAAATGTGCAGATGTTGAACTGTTTATTTTGAAAGAGTCCCGTAGTGAAGCAGGACGATTAAGCATCATCGGGAGATAATAAGAACCATGTCTGGAATGTTCCCTTCACACCTGCTTTTTCCACACTATGGATTCTGCCAGGGATAAAAAATATCCATATATCAACTTCACAATAGAAATGTTATTACAATGTAGCTGTAGACTGTATGGAATGGGTCTACTACATTAAAACAAAAAAGAACAGCACAATAGAGTGCTGCAGCTACTCCACATCGCCTATCCTATGTCCTTTTTCCCTACCCCCAGAAAAAAACCCTCTTTACCTTCCATTCAACATGTTAATTCTAGTAAAAAGCACTACCTATAGCAGGGTGCTATGGCCAGACCACTGCACTCTCATTAATTGTTGATTTAAGAATTGAGGCCTTTTCTTTTTGCACTAATTAGAAGTCACTCTGGAAAAGAGCCTCAGCTAAATGCCTAAAATGTAATGTAAAAGTAGTCCACCGACATCGCTAGCTGCAGACATGAAAATAAACTCAATGTAGGGGAATGACACATTTAACTCAACAAATGCTGTTGAACTAAAGTAACCCTACAACCCAGAGTCTAATGTCTGTACCACTTATCAGTCTGTGATTTACCTTTGTACAGAGAATAGGTGTGCTGACAAAAGCAGACATTTAATAGACATTTATAAAAAGTAATTAAACCATGAGTTAAATAAGGTTCACAGTTATGCCAACAGTTGCACATGGTGATCATGGAAAATGAATTACAATAAACATTCAAAATACTACCATATTTGTAACTGAAATTTTTTTAACTTTCAAAGTGAAATCAAAATGTATCAAACTTTAATATCTATCAAATTGTATACTTATTACTTACAGAAGACTTGTCTTTATAAATGGGCTATTCTCATCATAGCTATAATCCTTCAGTTAACAATCATTGATAAAACCAGTGGTAAAAGGGATGTTGATAGATTAATTCCTAACAATGAATCTTATTTTCACTAGCGTCTCCTTTCTAGTCTCTTATGTGAAGTTTGATTTTTATCCTCCAAATTATTTATATAGGCAACGTTTTATAAACATTTTATTTTTTAGCAGTAGTAGTGCTGAGCCTTCGCCTTTGTCTAAATCAGAATTTTTTTTTTTTACTGATGGAAAGTGTGACTGCTATTCCTAGAATGCTTATACTTATTAGTATAATAATAGTATCAGTATTAATAAGGAGCTTGATAATGGGTCAGTTCTTTTATACTACACTGTCAGGAACACCATTTGTGGATTCTGATAGGATAGTCCTTTTTATTACCTTCCTGTACAGCATATAGGCTATTCAATTATGGCAACAAATAACTGATGGCAAGAGGCAAGCCAAACGTATTCAATCAATGAGCCTTTGACGAATATTTTAGGACGCAAAGCAAATAAAACGATTAACCCGTCTAATTCAATTATTTCTGCTATTGAGAGTTAGATTCTCGCATGTAAAATCCTTTTCAAAGTATTTAGAGATTCTGCAAAGAATGTAGACTGCGCTTGAAACTTAACCAATAGCAAATAGTTGGTTTCAAATGGGCCAACTTTCTGGAGAATTTAATTAAAGGCCAAATAAGTTAAATCAGTTATAACATCGGAAACATTTGCAGAAATACCCATGAGTGTCCATATTTACCAAAATGGGGTGAATACACGAATGCATACAACATGTACCAAAATGTAAATAAAATACTGTGCTAAGTAATCGATCTCATTTTGAACTGAAACTGTTCGACAACTACAATGAAGATGAAAATTACATTTACACACTGCACAGTATAGACAGGCAGAGGTTCAGAAAGCCTTAACAGAAACAACAATCTTATGTCCAGTCCCAATCCCAATGTCTTTTTATCATGGTCTCATCAGGCCAGCAGGCCTACTTCAGTTGAATCAAAAGACATCATTAGTGTTTGGCTCAGGCTTGAGGCTCTCGCGGTGCTGCCATCGGCTAATATGGCCAACATTAGGACTTAGTGCATGCCATACCCCACAATCTAGCATCAAATACTGAATGTAAAAATGCCAACTGTGACCAGCTGACCTGCACATCAGTGCATAATCAGCTGCAGCGAAGTCCAGGAAGGGAAGGCATAATTTGGCTTATTTCTCCATCGTATTGCAAAGTGGGGGTGAATTCCTCTGGTTGAACACATGCCGGCAGTCTGTCTGTTTCAACTGCAGATGAAGACTACTTTTTTTGTGCAGTGACTGAGAAGCTCAGCAGGTGAATGGGACCATGAAAACAAGCAGCGGCTAGCATCGTGTGCTCTGGAACAGGGTCATGTTTGTCTGTGCTGTCCCACAACTCCTGTGGACATTGCAGTGACGAAACTGCCTTGCAAATAAACTGGGAATTCCACACAGGGAGAAGAATGAAATCTGAAAAAAAAAACGTATTATAAAAAAGGTATAAGGCAGCCGGGTGACTCATCAAGTAAAGGCACCGTTTCAGTGTGAGAATGGGTTCAACAGTCCAGTACTTAATCTGGACTTGGCCATAGCGTCACCAATGGACAGGGGGCAGGACGAATGCATCTTATCACACATAAAAAAGCACTTTCACTCAGTTGGGCACCCACAATCTGTCTGCACAAGTTGCACATGACAAGTCAAGCTTCTGCTTCCCACACTATACCTGCTGTGAGATAAATTGGTGAACAATTTTTATCTGTTGAGACTGAAATGTGAACCAGGACACACAAATCTTGCTAAAACAATCAAGTTTAGTCAAAATAAATTATCTTCCAACAGAAAAATCCCATGCAGGTCTCCACATCTCCAAATCTACAGACCGCGATGCAATAAAACACTTCAGGTCCGGACACCGGAAAGCTTGAAGAAAACAGATAGCTAAATCTGAAGGTCAAGAAATCCTCCCTGAATGAATCACCATAAATGCATAGATAATTATCATTACCGTATAAAACGTTACAGTAAGCAGATTCTGAATATCATTACAGTCAGGTTGATTTCAAAGTGGAGAAACAAAATAGAGAATCAAGGGATTTGTGACTACTTTTTATTATTATTTTTTAACCCTCCAACAGCTTGCAAAAAAAACATTTACACAGTGTTATTGGCCTAAAAGAACTCCTTTAGTATTACATATTTTAAGTATGTTTTTTCTTCCATCTTTAAAAATCTAACAATCAATGTCTAAAGTCTAAATCAATGTGTAAACCTTTGGTTCCAGACCACAATCCGCACATTTTGATACTGCCAAAACCAACGGTGATCATCAAGCAGAGACCTGATAAAACAGTCTATCCAAAAGCAGCCTCAATAACAGGAATTCTGGCCACATGTCGGAATGCCTAAAGAGATTATAACCGATAACAGTGCATATTTCTTCTCCTCTTGAATAATTTTGGAATATCCTAACTACATCCTTTGCGAAAACCGTTATGCAAAGTTTTGAGTTGCCAATGAGAAGCAGCATAATTTGCTAAATTGGATACTACACATCACATTACTTTCATAAGAGTTTTTAATTGAACCTTATGCATAATAAACTATCAGGACAGGCAATAGCCTATATGAAGGATGAATTTCACCACATTTCAATATAAACTCATGATATATGGGATTACAGAGGACCAAATATAACCACCCGAAATGTAATGAGTTTAGTAGGGCTCACTGACAGGCTAACTATTTTTAAACAACCATGATAAGCAAGTACACCTCAACACAAGTGAAGACGGCTCATAACTGTAGAATCATATATACATATACACATATACATAGATAAAAAACAAATAAGTTAAACAACCACACTTTGACAATTTCACAGACAAACTGTACGATATACATGTACAAATTATTATACAAGCAGAAATGAAGAAAAAGCTAATAAAGATTCATATGAACAGCATAATACTGTAGTTTTCTCTGAAGCATTAGCAATAGCTAACATAAAATACAATACCAGTTAGACTATGCCTCATTTTAAATTGGCTAATTCGTTCGGTAGCTTTGACAGTGACACCCTGTGTGATATGGATTCATGTTCATAAAGTAGCTAGCTAGCTAGCAATTAAATTTAATAGAAAGGGTATTCTATAGGGTGCCTCCCTAGACCTACGTCTCAGCTAAACATCATCGTTGCTTAGCTAAGGTTAAAATCCGTTGTAGATTTTCATTAAAATTAGATATCTAGCTTGCCATCCTTCTTATACGCACACCATCAAAGTTACGTTAACGTACTGATGTGGCTATTAAATAATAATATATTAATAAAAGAAATACTTAATTTGACGATTTTACGTTGACTTAAATTAGGTTTAGCCAGCCGTCGAAGCATAAAACGGAAGTTAACAAGCTAACGCTAGTTAGCCACCAAACTAGCTCGCAGGTATTTAGCTGGCTAGCAAACTTGTTGATATTTATTATGAATAACCATATGAGTTAGCCAGTAACCTAACTCATAACTAAGCTATTCTCTCTCAAGACGTCCCTCCCAACAAACTAGCTAGTTCATCAGCTAATGTGAGCTACCCAACTTAGATTATTATTTCATTTGTTTTGCTCACTGGTTTGTTAGCCTACCTATGTAGCTAGCTATACGTATCCTGTTTTTAGTCTTCGATTTCGTAACCACGCAAGTCAGATAAACGAATGTTGTCTCCGCTTTTGGGAGCTACAAGTATTTCCAGAGCTTATGCGCACAGCTAACAAGCTCCCATAATGTACCTAACACCCAGTAGTGCTAACTAGAGTAGCAAGTTACTCTGAAGTAGGTAAGGGCATTACGATATTGTAAATAATACTGATGACTCGTTAATCCCAAAAATCGCCAGTTAACAGTCTGCCTACCTCTTTTGTGGCTAGATACAGACTGTTTATAGTTAACGTAGCTAGATCTATCTAGCTGTCTGCTACGAACATTAATTTAGAACGTAAACATCATTATTTAGCAAACGTTCGCTGGCTTGCTACATAAGGTTAGCTCAGCTGGTGCTAAATAGGTACTTTTCAAACTTAGCAAGCTATTTGTTGTGATGGTAGTGTTCCGTTCAGACGGGAGCCAGATCCCTCTTTAGTACCTAGAAAGCAAGCTGAACTTGGTAGGCATTTACTCCGATCCCTTTGCGAGCTTGCCAGTTGGCTAGCTAGCTGATTTAATTGCTGGTTAGCTCACGCTCATTCCAAATGTTAGATAGCTAACGTTAGCTACTTAGGCGAGATAACAAACGATATCTACCTGATTTATTGGAAGACTTCTTCAAACGAAGCCAGCACACCCAAGCACATCCAATCATGTGACCCAAGCAGGAAATAGGAAGGCTAGAGGCAAAACCGAAAAGGACCTACTTTCAATGTTGATAATTTAATTTTAGAAATTTAGCACGCAGGCTTTCCACTATTACCGAAAAATAGTGACGTCACTTAAAACCAGGCGACGCACGAAATCACATGTTGCCAGTTATGCTTTTACGTATCTCCTCCTACTTCGGCCTTTGTCGCTAATCAACATGCCATGGCTTGTGGAAAACACATGGGGTGCTGTGTAGAAAATAAATACTCAATTTTGTGTATGTACATCTCCACAAAAATACGTTTTCAACGTGAACAGTGCCGAGTTACTCACGCATACAAAGCACTGTATATATGTTATTAATCATAACTTGCTTCCCAATGTTTCCTAAATTATTTCAGGAAATTTGGCCTTGTGTTTTTTCATCTTGCCATCTGAAGAGAATTTGGTCATTGAAAGTTTGCACCCAGTGCTTTGGTTGAGTGAAAAAACGCATCATGAATAAAATGCACTATTATACTGTTATATTATACTATTATACTTATTTGGCTAATCTTTATTTGACCCACAGACATACAGTACATTCATGGGGAAAACATGTCTGGATATGTTTGTAAGATTCAATATCTATTTAATAGGCCTAAATATTTGAAATTTTTATGTTCATTTATTTATTCCCCACTTCTTTTTTCTAAAGTGCAAATGATTGTATGTTTCTTGGTATGAATTTGTGTTTGTAAATGTGAATGTACTATGCTACTACAAAAATGTCGACATGTGGGTACATCTGTATTTATTTTAAGTTACAACAAAACATTTTGCTAAATTAACTCGACAGCCAAGCAGAAACATATCATTTCTGGTCACTGGCCATCCTTACTAGTAATGTATGATCTATTAAGTGCTATAGTGACAATTTATTTTGAAATGTAGATAATATATAAAAATTGCTAATTATCTCTGATAAGAAGACATTTTGTTGTCCAAAGTGTCTTCTTATGCATAGTTCTTAAAATCTATGCTTAGCATCCTGTCAGCAGGAGCCACCACTATGATGGCTAACATGACCCACATATGCACCATAACCATGTTGGCATGCAAATTATTAAAAAGAGGGTCTTGCTAAAATCTGTAAACACTGTATATGTAACAGTCCATTCAAGAGTTAACCCCTTGCAGTGTTCTGCAGTATGGCAGCAGTTGAACACCCCAGGTTGATATTACAAGCAGGACATTCACAGTATCTGCTTATAGTTAATACTTTATAGAATATTGCCCACATTTATAGCTGATTTCTCTATTAGTTGTTTTAAAGTATTGGTTTTGTATTAGTTTGCAAAAAAATAGTAATAACCTGAGTACATGAACTTCCAGACATCATGAGTTTAAACTTGGAACTTTAGTATGACATCAAACTCAATTAATCATAAGATGAACAAATGTACAAATATGCAAATCTGAAAAATCAATAGAGATTGTGTATTGTGTATGTAAAATGTAAGGAAAGCTACCTATATAGCTTTCCCTGATCAAATGGAAGTATGCTATCAGTAGAGCCCCTATATTCATACATGTTCATTTTACAAATAAAAAACGAATAATTTGCTGAAACTTATTTCACAACAACTGGATCAGTTAGCACTTCATGCTGTAAATGGTTATTTCTGATGGCTGCTTGCAGTCTCTCGAATCTTTAAATCCAAAGTGGTGCAAAAATTTGTTGAACAAGCCTGAAATCCACTCACAGTACTCAGAAACTTACATGGGCATCCACCATTGCTGGATGACACTTGGATACAATGCTTGATATAAGGTGCCACCTGAGGGAAGATGTCTACATCCAAATGATATATTTATATGGCAAGCCATTTTAGCTTTAATTCATTTCTAGAGGATATCACAAATACAATTCTAACTAGTTAGAATGCAAGTTCTTGATATCAGAAATTCAATTGTAACTAGTTGTAATTCAAGTGTTTTCCCCATTCATTTCAATGGGACCTTTCATTTTTTATATCAAGAATTAAATTTTAACTAGTTAAAATTGGACATTCTAATTTTAACTAGTTAAAATTTAATTCCTGATATCAAGAATTCCTGATATCAGAAATAGATATTTTAACTAGTTAAAATTATATTGTTGATATCAGTAATTGATTTTCTGATATCAGAAATTGGCATTTTAACTAGGTCAAATTCAAACTCCGATTGAAATGAATGAGAAAAACGTTTTCAATCTGACTAGTTAAAATAGAATTTCCGATATCAAGAATTGGCATTTTAACTAGGTAAAATTTAATTTCCAATATCAATAATATGCATTTTAACTAGTTAAAATCGAATTTCTGATGTCAGAAATACACATTATAACTAGTTACAATTGAATTTCTGATATCAAGAATTTGCATTCTAACTAGTTAGAATTTGAATTTGCGATATCCTCTAGAAATGAATTAAAGCTAAAACGGCTTGCCATATATTTAACTCTTAGAATCACCAGGCTCATAGCAACTATCAAATGCGCTAAGCTAGAGTTGAAATTGCAACGTGTTTACTATGTGTTTTAAATTAAAGGGACTCATGGTCCACCTAATTATCACTGTCAGATAAAGCACTAGTTCTTGGGGCAGTGACACAGCCCATAGTCCAAAATATCCTGACAATGCCAGTAATAACTGTGACCTGGAGTCCTGTAGGGCAGTGCACAATTGGCAATTGAGGCAGGGTTACAATAGGGGGTGACATTACATTACATTACATTACAGGCATTTTGGCAAACGCTCTTATCCAGAGTGACGTACAACAAAGTGTATAAGCATAACCAGGAACAAGTATGACGAAAACCCTAGAGAGAAGTACCGGTCCAAGTGCAGGGAACAACCGCATAGTTCAACTTGGACCCTGAAGGTTAAACTGTTTAACACTAACAGACTGACATACTTTATGCAGCTGGCATTAGCAGATTGCAGGCAAGCAACTGAAAAAGGAGTTGCTATTACATGATGAAGTAGGGGATACCGTGCCAATTTAAAACTGGGCAGTGTCATAGCCATATTTGCATTGCTCTGTGGGATTCTGAGACTCAGTTGGCACTGATATGGTCATGTTTTGAAAGAAATCGAAGGCGTATAGCTCCTCCAAGACCCTACCTAGATCAGGCTATCCTCCCAAACTGGATGCACACCCAAGGAGGCTTATCACATGGACCAATGGCAACTTTGAATGAGCTGGGGCTGCTAGAAGGCTCATCCTATTAAGATTTGTATGCCCCATGGTCTGGCATGGAAACTGGATCAGCGAAACACAAACGGATGGGAAGGTTTCAGTCGGGGGGAGAGCAGTGTCTGATCATCAAGTGCACCTCTTGAGCCCCTCATGAAGTGTTTCCCTACAATTCATGTTTGCACAATCCCACCATGTGAACTGCAGTGTGATAAGAAGCAGTGGCTGACATTACGTGCTTTAGAGGACAGCACATTCTTGTCTGTGGTAGGGTGGCAAGAAGGCCATATACTGGACCACGTTTACACAAATAGACACTGAACATATAAAGCCACCCTATGCCCCCATCTTGGCCTCTCCAGCCACATCTCCAAAATGTTAATCCCAGCAATCCCCAAAATCCCCAAACCTGGAGGAGTATGCCTCATCTGTCACTGCTTTTATTAGCGAGTGGCCTGGTGAGCTTGAAGCCTGCTGCCAAGTAAATAACCTGTTCCTCAACATCAAAAAGACAAAAGAGATGGTTATTGACTTCAGGAAGACTCACATTACTCAAACCCCTCATCAGTGGAATAGCAGTAGAAACAGCAAGTGACCTCAAACTCCTGGGAGTGCACATCTCACACACTTTCATGGTCCCAGAACATATTTTCCATCATCAAGAAAGCTCACCAATACCTACTTTCTGAGGAGGCTGAGGGGAGCTGGATTGAATACTCCAGTCCTCGCCAGCTTCTACACATGTAGAAGCTGGCGAGGAGCATCCTAACTAGCTGCATTACTGTATAGTACAGGAACTGCACTGCTGTGGACAGGAAGGCTCTACAATGGGTAGTTAAAACTGCCCAATGCATCAAGCTACGCTTCATCAAGGCCATATATACAGAAAGGTTCTGGAAGAAGGCCAACAATATCATGAAAGACCCCACCCATCCTGCTCATAGACTGTTTGCTCACTCCCATCAGGAAGGAGGCAACACAGCATCCATTCCATTACCACCAGACTGATAGATTTTTTCCTCAAGCCGTCAGTCTGATCAACTCCTCTACCCATTAACCCACCCTCCACCATTACTATACCCACAGCAGCCACTCCACAGACCCTTGATGCACATCATTGTTCCAACTGTGTCACTCCATGTAGTTATTGTACAGTTACAAGTATCCTATTTTACTATGAACATACAATCACCCTGTGTATATACGCTCCTCATATATAAGCTACTACAAGCTATATATAAGCTATATGTAAGCTATGTAAATACAGACTTTATTTTTTACAGTATTATGCTATGTTTTTTGTATTATATTGCTTTTATATTATTTGTCTCCTATAGTGCACCTGGCTCCAGAGTAACAATTATTTCATTCTCCCTTGCACTTGTGCATTGAAGAATGACAATAAAGAATCTTGAATCTTGAATTTTTCCTATGACGAAAATGCAAACATGTACCTTCCCTTGTCCACTCATTCTGACAAATCATTGTTTTATAATAACTATGAACCATCTAATGGTTTTTCTTTTAATGAAACACCACATTGTACATATGTTTGCATACATGGTAAGTATTAACACAATTTGATGATATGCATGTGATCTTCTATAGACACTCTGATGTCTAACTATCTAGTCTGGTAGACCTTGATACAATAGTGCTGGAGGACAATGCAGTTCTTCACACACAGGCAAAGGAATGATCCACTAGATCCATGCAGATAACATGAATACACACACACAGAGGCCTTTGAATGTCATTCAGTATTCACTGTATTGATCATGCAATGCTCATTTATCGTATTCGTTGAATTATTTTTGCAGTTAGATGGCACAATCCTTTCTTTTGCCATCTTTCCCCGTTTGATCCTTGTCCATTCCGCATTAAGACATCATCTGCCACCCCCTAGACCTTGAAAGGGAAGGAGTGGGAGTACAGGAGATAACAGATGTAGCCGGTTGGTGAAAAAGACAAAAACTTCTTATTCCACTTGACAAGACACAATTTCAACAAAGTATTATGTACTGTGTAATTACAATATGGACTGATGCCATCTTGACACCAACCAGAGAAACAGAATTTAAATTCCAGGCTGCAGACTTTGTATGAAAACTCCCTGTAATTTATGTCACCTTTGAGATTATTGACATTTTGTGCAGAACTTTGAAACAGCAGTTGATGCTCCTATTAATGTTGCCTCAGAACTGCATTCCTGACTTACTGCCACTGGTTCCTCCCAGTGTCATGGTTCTGCCTTTTCTGTTACAGTTATTCTTTTTTGGGCCGCCAGATGGCGGCATTTCTCAGCTTTGAATTTGGTTTGTTTGCCTCATTGCTTTCTCCTCCTGTATTGATTCTATCACCTGTTGTCTCGTTATCCCTCTCCTTTCTGTGTTGATTGTGCATTGTGTTCACCTGTGTCTGGTTATCCCTCTTGTCTATTTAAGTCCTTTGTTTACCTGACTCGCGGACTGGATCCTACTGTTTTCTGCCCTTGCTGGTGATTCCTGGTATGATTCCCCAGTTTTCGAGTATTCTGTATTCTGAATCCTCTGTACGTTTGCTTGTTTTAGTATTTAGAGTGTTTTGAGTTTCTTTGTTGTTTTTCCTTTTCAAGTATTTTTTGTGAGTTTTAGGAATTGCCCCTTGTGGCCTTTTGTTTGTTCACTGGTTGTTTTGGAAACTTACCTGTTGAGCCTCCAGTGTGTGTTTCTCTGCGCCTGGGTCCTAACCCCCCCCCCCCCCGTACCCTCACACCCAGTCCCTCACCATTACTACATTTGATGTAAACTCAACAAAATAGATCATCCAAAGAATTCCATCCCTATGGCAAAACATGGTGGTGACAGCTTCATGTTACATGGATGTTTCTCATTAGTAGGCAGTGTTGGGGAGTAGTGGAAATACACATAGCAGAGCTACTAGCTTAACTATATTTTCCAGTGGTGTGTAGTAACGAAACTACTTTGAGAAACAATTAGCTTACGAGTAGTTATGTTTTTAATCAAGCAGCAAGGTAGTATGGACAAAAATACATTTCCAATAGGGCAAACTGCAGAAGCAAGATCAGCCTTTTAATTATTCATCTAAAAAAAGGCAAATAGGTCTGTCCTGTGTGATTTGGCATGTGGTACACTGTCTGCGTTCTTGTGCCACTTGGCATGAAAAGTGAGGGCCGGTGAAATCAATCCGCCTGTATTCTTTTCCCTCAACACTAGGCTATGTCTGAATCAGTAAACTTGACTATTATTGAGTGCACAAATTGTATACAATTTGTATGCAACTTGTATACTTAATAGAAGGTATGCACACTGATTCAGACATGGCCGTAATCTTCAATTCTTCGAGAAAATCACATCATGGCTGAGGATTCAGAGTCTGTGGTACCACAGTCATACCTCTCACCATTCTTTCTGTAAGGAAGGGCAGGGTTCCTGGATAATTTAGTTTACATCCAGACATCACCTGCTCCCTCAGATCCCAAGGTTTAACCGTCACTTGAGGTGTGATCGCCACGGGGTGTCGGCAAGAACACTGACGGACAAGGATTCCAATTTTATTAACTTTATTACAGGGGCAGACAGGTGGAGGTGGGCAATGGGATGAGGTGATGAGGTGATGAGGGGTGATGATGTGTGATCCCATGTGATCAGGTGTGGTCTTTGGGCATGCAGGCACACCTTGCATGGTCATCTCTTATCTCCCAGATAAGAATCCCTCTCTGTCTTCTCAGTCCAGTATTCTGCCATTAACTGGGGGGATGAGATTGACCATAAACTATATGCATGGTGCCCCGTGCTGATTGGTGGGAGTCTACTGAAGCCTGTCGCCAGGCAATAAACCTTGCCAATCTCCTTACTGTAGTGCCTGAGGGGGTAGGCCCAAAGGGTTAGCCAGTGGCTTGACCCAAGGCAGGGGGGAGAGGTGGGTCTCCGGAAGCAGTAAAACCAGTTCCATTAGGTGATAACAGAACTTAATTCACAGAACGTGGCACCCAACACCCAGTCCTGCTGGTCTTTCATACACTTTCAGTGTATCTGTAAGTATACTAATACTAAATGCTGTAACAGCTTCAAGCATACAGCCAAGAATGAAAAATAAGAAAAGGTTTGATTGCCAAAGTCTTTGAGAAATTATTTATAATCGATCTTTGCAACATCTTAATGACCAAAATATTTTATGTTCATTTTAGTTAGGAAATAAACCCAACCATTCCACAGTCTTAAGCCGCGTTTCCACCAAAATTACCCGGAACTTTTAGCCCCAGGAACTACTTTTCAAGGAACTAAAAGGTTCCTTCAGCCCATGGTTGTCTGCGTTTCCACCGCGGTCTAAAGTCCCACGAAGATTAGGCAAATTAGCCCACTGACGTATGAAAAAGCGACGTTGTCGGCGGTCCATCTGTCCTATGATTTCGTCTGTAACCCCATACCACCACCGAAGTAGCCTACATTATTTTCTAATAACCGGGACAGCCCGGAGGGGTTTATTCCACTTGTATACAACGGGCTACCAACAATGACTGTATATGGTTACTTTTGTATTTATTGATTTTTATCGACTTAATCACCTGGAATTGAAATATTCTTCTGCAGAATTTTACCGTTGTCAAGCAAAAATGTCGTTGGTAGTTGAACTTGTACCGTTGTTATGCAACAAATAGTATATAACAGGCCAATAGTCAGATTGTAACTGTTTTATATATCCTCTCAAACACATTCATTATGTTTTTATGCGAACATTCGCTTTCATGTCTTGACATCCGAAGCGACAGAATGCATTCACATTTCCAATATAACTGGCAACAACAGCAGAAAACATGCACACGTTGTAAACAATTTGCTGTTTGATTACTTTCTCATCAATTCCATATAGGCTAATCGCAAAATGACAAGAATAGAACGAAAACTCGGACTTGCGTGAAAATTTAAATTAGTAGTGGTACAGCCACCGTTTGCTTTCCTTCAAAGTTACTGCTAGCCGAGCAGCGAAGTGTGCCCTCCAGATGCGAACCATGCACCATAAATTAGTCCATAGTCTTCCTGGTCTTTTCGTGGAATTGAAGAATGGCAGTATAATGAAGTAAAATTACGGCAGTCTGAAAAAGCTAAAGGGACAATTACTAGAATTAACCTGTTATTTTACCCTGACAAAAAGTGCGGAAGGTGATTTCCAGTTTGCTTTTACTGTATCACCAATGTGAATTACGCAGAACTACCGCATACCTCACATAACTGTATCAAACGTTTTGAGTCAATTACAACGGGCTAACAAAGAAAATCCGGAAGAAAATATTCAGCAACCGACTTAATCCCTTTGAATGTTTTGGTAGCCTACGTAATATGCTGTCCCAGCACGAATGCTTAGCATTTTATAAAACAAATACTAAAGCAAGAAAAGAACAGAAGAGCACACGTTATAATTCCAAGAAGTTGGCAGGCTATATCCAAAACTAGGCTACTGCGCCGCATAACATACAAGTTTGATTTGAAGTTATTATGAAAATAAATTGGTTTGCGGCTGCATATTTTCAAACATGGCGGTTGAAAATAAATACAAAAAAATGCTGCGAGTACTCGACCAATCAGAAATGTTCAGCGCTGCAAGCTCCACCCAAAAGGTTCCTGTACTTTCGGAAAGTACTACCCCCCAAGCAGGAACTTTTTGGGGTAAAATAAACCCCCAGGAACTAAATGTATACCCTAGTTCCTGCGGTGGAAACGCACTGAGTTCCTCAAAAGGTTTCTAGTTCCGGGGTAAAGTTCCTGCGGTGGAAACGCGGCTTTATAAAACTTACTGTAAAATTTGTTTGTTTTTGTTTTCCTCTTTCAACAATGTTGTCTATAGCCGCGTTTCCACCAAAACTACCCGGAACTTTCAGTCCCAGGAACTACTTTACCAGGAACTAAAAGGTTCCTTCAGCCAATGGTTGTCTGCGTTTCCACCGGGGTCTAAAGTACCGCGAAGATTAGGCAAATTAGCCCACTGACGTTGTCGTCGGTCCATCTGTCATATGAGTTCTTCTGTAACCCCATACTACCACCGAAGTAGCCTACATTATTTTCTAATAACCGGGACAGCCCGGAGGGGTTTATTCCACTTATATACAACGGGTTACCAACAATGATTATATATGGTTACTTTTGTATTTATTGACTTTCATATATCCTCTCAAATACATTCATTAACAGCAGAAAACATGCACACGTTGTAAACAATTTGCTGTTTTATTACTTTCCGTCGTCAATTCCATATAGGCTAATCGCAAAATGACAAGAATAGAACGAAAACTCGGACTTGCGTGAAAACGTAAATTAGTAGTGGTACAGCCACCGTTTGCTTTCCTTCGAAGTTACTGCTAGCCGAGCAGCGAAGTGTGCCCTCCAGATGCGAACCATGCACCATAAATGAGTCCATAGTCTTCCTGGTCTTTTCGTGGAATTGAAAAATGGCAGTAAAATTAAGTAAAATTACGGCAGTCTGAAAAAGCTAAAGGGAAGATTACTAGAATTAACCTGTTATTTTACCCGGATAAAAAGTGCGGAAGGTGATTTCCAGTTTGCTTGTACTGTATCACCAATGTTAATTATGCAGAACTACCGCATACCTCACATAACTATCAAACGTTTTGAGTCAATTACAACGGGCTAACAAAGAAAATCCGGAAGAAAATATTCAGCAACCGAATGAATCCGTTTGAATGTTTTGGTAGCCTACGTAATATGCTGTCCCAGCACGAATGCTTAGCATTTTATAAAACGAATACTAAAGCAAGAAAAGAACAGAAGAGCACACGTTATAATTCCAAGACGTTGACAGGCTATAACCAAAAGTAGGCTACTGCGGCGCATAACATACAAGTTTGATTTGAAGTTATTATGAAAATAAATTGGTTTGCCGCTGCATATTTTCAAACATGGCGGGTAATGGCGGAAAATAAATACAACACAAATGCTACGAGTACTCGACCAATCAGAAATGTTCAGCGCTGCAAGCTCCACCCAAAAGGTTCCTGTACTTTCGGAAAGTACTACCCCCCGAGCAGGAACGTTTTGGGGGGTAAAACAAAGCCCCCAGAACTAAATTTAGACCCTAGTTCCTGCGGTGGAAACGCACTGAGTTCCTCAAAAGGTTCCTAGTTCCGGGGTATAGTTCCTGCGGTGGAAACGCGGCTAATGTTACCTGGGGCAATTTTTGTTGATCTGACTAAGGCTTTTGATCTGGCTGATCACTATCTCCTCTCAGATAAGCTTGTCATGGTTCTGTGTTTTCCTGTCTGTGTTTCCCTTGTTGGGCCGCCAGATGGCGGCACTTCTGTTTTGTGTCCTGCTTCCCCCTGTCTATTTAAGTTCTTTGTCCCCTTGACTCGGGTGCTGGTTCCTTGTGTTTGTTTCCGACGTATGTTTCAGACCATTTGTACCTGTCTGCGTTTTTGACCTGTTTGTGTTTGTTCCTGACTTGTGTTTGTTTGAAATGCCCTTGTGCTCTGCCTGCCTGTGTTCTGCCCTGACCGTGTTCTGCCCTGCCCGTGTTTGTGAGTTCCTCTTGTTTTCTGTTTTGTTTAGATATTTTTTGAGTTTGTGTTTTTGCCCATCGTGGCCTTTTCTGTTCCCTGTTTGTTTGCCTTTTTGTCAGTAAAGTCTTTTGTTCCCCTCCCATTTTGGATTTGTGTTTTTTTCCCTCTGCTTTTGGGTCCGTACCCCCCACGAGTCCTGACATTCATGGTATTGGTCACTCTCTATTCATTCTTACCTTCATAATTAAAGGTAGTGTGTTGTCCTACAAGGGAATCAGTCTGATCTTTTAGTCTTGGAGAATCTCAAAGTCTCTTTTGGGAGCATTTCTTTTTTCCACTCCTTTTTATTAACAATCTTCCATTAATCTGGTCTAACTGTAATACACAACTACTGTTTATACAGATGACACAGTCATTTATAAATCAGGTCCTTGTATCTCAAATTTTACTGCAATTTGACTGCAATTTGATTTCAATACTGTACAAAACTGTGTTTCTGTTTCAGTATATAGATTACAGCTAAAATCCAATATTATGCTTTGTGGTACCAGACAACGGCTTTGATCTTCTTCAAATAATTTAGCAATTGCTTTTATTGATAGTTTTCTACTTGAAAAGCTTAAATCGATTAGGATTGTTGATTCAGAACTCTTATATAGGCATCACATTGACTATGTCATCAAAAAATCTACTTTTTTCATCGTTTTGTATTGATAGAAAAAAAAAACAAGTTATACAATTGCATACTTATGTTTATTGCATATCTTGTGTTATGCTGATATGAAAATTTCACAAGAATATACCCTCTTAATGAGGTTTCTAATCTAATTTCATTTCTAGGTTTGATTTGAGATTTTTTTTCTAACCCATCATTGTATCATGCTTGAAACAGTTAATTGGTCTCCTCATTTGTGTTTTTAATGACATTCCCTTTATTTCCATTGTCTTTTTTTATTTCATTAATTTATTATTTCTTATTTGTCTCTGTGTGGTCAATTGTTTTTCATTACTTTTGTTTCATCCTAGTTAACATTTTTGTGGTGAAAAGCTGGTGAAACGCTGTCTAGGCATTCAGGTGAAAAGTGAAAACCTGGTTATATTGCATTGATAAGTGAAAAGTTTTCCATCCAACTGATGATATGTTCTGAGTAAGGACCCACACGCAGACCAGGGAAATCCAAAAAACGTTGTCTTTATTCAGTCCGAGGTTCGAAGCCAGGTAATCAGAGAGGACGGTGCCGAATCGAGTTTCCAAAAGAATAGTGAAAAGACAGGCAAAAAATCAAAAACCAGGAGATCAGAATGGCGAAGGTACAAAGGGACAGGCAAAAGAGAAGTCAAGGCAAAGCGAAGGTCAAACCAGAAACAAACAAAACCAAAAGGGGCAGGCAAACTCGAAGTCAGGCAAAGGGGTGTCGCAGGAATTTCGATAGACAAAGGCTTACTAACAATCGGCACAATGAATTCGATCAACGTTCTGACTCTGAGCTGGTGGAAAAGACTGACATTTATACACTGTATAGAACCTATCAACTATGGTGAGGATAGTGGTGAAAGTGTCGGATGGGGGTAAGCCTGTGATGAAATCTAACGCTATGTGAGACCAGGGGCGGTGTGGGATGGGGAGGGGTTGTAACAGACCTGAGGGTGGGTGGTGAGAGGGTTTGTTCTGGGCACAGACCAAGCAGGCAGCCACAAAGTCCAAGATCTCTTGTTTCATGGAGGGCCACCAAAAACGTCTCTGAATAAATGTCCTGGTTCTGGTGGCCCCCGGGTGGCATGAGAGTTGCGAAGCGTGGCCATAAAGGAGAACTTGAGAGCGGACTTGGGCAGGAACGTAGAGACGATCCGCTGGGCAATTACTTGGACCAGCCTCATCCTCCTGGGCCTTACGAACCATCTCCTCGATGTCCAAGTGAATGGCATTGATGAAACAGCTCCGCGGGAGGATGGTGTCAGGTGAAGGATCCTTGGTGGGTGGTTCAAACCGGCGGGAGAGGGCGTCAGGCTTGGTATTCTTCGACCCGGGGCGGTAAGCAAGGGTAAAGTCAAATCTGGAGAAGAATAGTGCCCATCGGGCTTGGCGAGAGTTGAGGTGTTTGGCTGTGTGAAGGTACTCCAGGTTCTTGTGATCAGTCCACACCAGAAAAAGTGTTTGAGAGCCCTCCAGCCAATGGCGCCATTCTCCCAAAGCCATCCTCACCGCCAACAGCTCACGGTTCCCAATGTCGTAGTTCTGTTCCGTGGGTGTCAGGCGGTGAGAAAAGTAGGCACAGGGATGGATCTTATTGTCCCTGGGTGAACGCTGAGAGAGAACGGCTCCCACCCCAATGTTGGAGGCATCAACCTCTACGATGAACTGAGCCGCAGAGTCAGGATGAACAAGGATGGGTGCAGAGGTGAAGTGGTTCTTGAGGGCTCGGAAGGCTGTTTCAGCCTGGGCGTTCCACTGGAATCGGGTCTTAATGGATGTGAGGGCGGTGAGTGGGGCTGCCAGAGAACTGTAATTACGGATGAAATGACGGTAGAAATTAGCGAAGCCCAGGAAACGTTGCAGTTCCCGACGACAGTCTGGCTGAGGCTATTCCACAACCACCCGGATCTTCTGGGGGTCCATCTGAATGCTGCCGGCGGAGATGATGTATCCCAGGAAAGAAGTGGTGTTACAACTAAATTCACATTTCTCCGCCTTGACGAATAAGCGGTTCTCCAACAGTCTCTGGAGCACCTTGCGGACCTGGATGATATGTTCCTCCTTAGTTTTGGAAAAGATCAGGATATCATCCAGGTATACGAAAACGAACCTATTTATCCAGTCCCTCAGAACATCATTAACCAGTGTCTGGAAAATAGCTGGTGCGTTTGTGAGCCCGAAGGGCATCACCAAATACTCCGGTAGGTAGTGTCCGGTAGGAGTGTTGAAGGCTGTCTTCCATTCGTCGCCCTCTCGAATGCGCACCAGGTGATAGGCGTTGCGCAGGTCCAGCTTGGTGAATATCGTGGCTCCTTGCAGGAGTTCGAAGGCGGAAGCCATGAGGGGAAGTGGGTAACGATTCTTGACCGTAATGTCATTGAGGGCTTGGTAGTCGACGCACGGCCGGAGTGAGCCATCCTTCTTCCCCACGAAGAAGAATCCGGCCCCCGCTGGTGAGGATGAAGGACGGATGATGCCGGCAGTCACGGACTCCTGGAGGTATTTGTTCATTGCTTCCGTCTCCGGCCGAGACAGAGAGAACAATCGACCTCTGGTGGGAGTGGTGCCGGGCTTCAGGTCAATGGCGCAGTCGTAGGGGCGGTGAGGAGGCAGAGAGGTGGCTCGGGATTTGCTGAAGACCTCTTCTAGGTCCAGGTACTCGGGAGGAACCGCCGACAGATCCGTCGGCTTCTCGGGATGAGGTGACTCGGGAACAGAAGAATGGGCCTCTCGCAGACAAGATGCTAAACAGAATGAGCCCAAAATCTTGTGCGAGTTCCATTCCAAGGTGGGGTTGTGCTTCTCAAGCCAGGGGTGCCCGAGAATGATGCGTGAGTGGGGAGATTCAATGATGTGGAGCCGAAGCTCTTCTTGATGGTTACCGGAGAGCCGAACCTTGAGAGGAACGCTGGTGAGAGTGATGTCTGCCAACTTCTGACCATTGAGCGAGTTGGCCACTAGGGGGCATGATACCTTCTCCAAGGGGATTCCCCATCTCTCGGCGGCCCCAGCGTCCAGGAAGTTCTCCTCGGCCCCGGAGTCGATGAGAGCGGTGGTCCCTTTGGTTCGTCCCCCCCACTCAATGGTGACAGGCAGGCAAGTCCGGTGTTTTGAGGAGGATTCAGTCGGAATCATGCCCACTAGTGCTCCTCAATACACTAGCGGGCGTTGTCTTTTAGCGGGCAGGCTGCGACATAGTGACCTGGTTTCCCACAGTAGAGGCATGGCCTGGTGTGCATCCTTCTATCCCTCTCCTCCTGGGTCAGGCGAGCACGGTTGACTTGCATAGGTTCCGGGTCCGACATCATGACTGGAGGAGGTTTGGGATTGGTAGGGGGTGCAGCAGTGGTCCTGGACCTCTCAGTGACTGCTCGGTTGTAGACCCCTTGACTGCGAGCCCGTTGGCGCTCCTGGATGCGTGAATCCACGCGGATAGCCAGGGCAATGAGATCGTTGAGGTCCTCGGGCAGGCCCCGGGTCAGCAGCTCGTCCTTCACGCGCTCAGACAGGCCATTGAGGAAGGTGTCGTACTGAGCTTTCTTCTCCCAGCCACTGGCAGTAGCCAGAGTACGAAAGTCGATGGCGAAGTCCGACACCGTCATTCCCCCTTGGCGCATGCGCAGGAGTTCTTGCACCGCATCATGGCCGTGCTTGGAGCGGTCGAAGACCCGTTTCATCTCTTCTGCGAGCAGCGTGGAGGTCTGCACGCACGGAAGCCCCTCCTCCCAGGCAGCCATTCCCCACTTCCTAGCTCGCCCGGTGAGCTGCGTGATTATGTAGGCAACTCGGGCCTGCTCAGTGGAGAAGGTAGCTGGCTGTAGCTGGAAGATCAGCCGGCACTGGGTAAGGAATGGGCGGCAGCCACCAGGTTCTCCGTCGTACTTCTCCGGAGGAGGAAGGTGGGGTTCACGAACACGTGCAGGTGGGATGTCAGGCGTAGCGGGAGCCGCAGGTTGCTGGGGAGCGAAGCCAGGCGAGGAAGCCCGGAGTGCAGATGTCAGCTCCGCCACGCAGGAGGTTAGAGTCTGCAGCTGGTGAGAGACCAACTCCAAGTGGGACTGGTGGCGTCCCAACATGGCTCCCTGCTGCCCAAGTACAAATTGTACCTGGGCAGGGTCCGCTGGGTCCATCCTGGTCAGAACGTACTGATATGTTCTGAGTAAGGACCCACACGCAGACCAGGGAAATCCAAAAAACGTTGTCTTTATTCAGTCCGAGGTTCGAAGCCAGGTAATCAGAGAGAGGACGGTGCCGAATCGAGTTTCCAAAAGAATAGTGAAAAGACAGGCAAAAAATCAAAAACCAGGGGATCAGAATGGCGAAGGTACAAAGGGACAGGCAAAAGAGAAGTCAAGGCAAAGCGAAGGTCAAACCAGAAGCAAACAAAACCAAAAGGGGCAGGCAAACTCGAAGTTGGGCAAAGGGGTGTCGCAGGAATCTCGATAGACAAAGGCTTACTAACAATCGGCACAATGAATTCGATCAACGTTCTGACTCTGAGCTGGTGGAAAAGACTGACATTTATACACTGGGGAAGGTAACAATCAAGGAGGGGCTAAGTGAGTGAGGGAGGAGTAACAAACAACATCCAGGTGAAGAACATTAGGAAAACTAATTAAATGACAGGGGACTGACAAAACGCGGACTGGAATCACATAGACAACAATGATAATAGACGGCCTGGGTGAAGCAGGTAAAACACGTGCAGAGAGAGAGAGGTGCAGTTAGAGCAAGAGACAGGTGCAGGCAATTGCAGAACTCAGCGTTAGAGCAGGCTAGAAAGAAAAGGGGCGGAGCTACAGTGCAGCATGGAAAAGGGGAGACTGGTTAATGTATTAGTATAGTGATCTAAACTATCAAAAACCCAAAACTAGTGTGTGTTAGTCCATTAGTAATATTCACATGTTAGTATATTAGTGAGGTTAGTACTTTACAATCTATAAGTTAGTAGGGATTAGTAGAAATTAGTAAAACTAGAAATAAGCAGGAAGTAAGTAAAGCGAGACTGGAAAGAAGGGGGGAAACCACGAAAACCCGGAACCACCCGAACAGTGAAATCACACAAGTACAGGGGAGTGAAGCAGCTCAGGGAACACAGACACAGAGACAGTACTGGGGAGACAAGTGACCGGGAATACAGACTACAACAACTGAGGCATAGATAGGCTATATTCAGGTAAAATCTGAGCTATATTGTGGTTACCCAAAGCCCCTTTCACAGGCATCTTAACCCGGAAATGTTCCGGCAATATCTCTTACATCTCTGCCAAACTATTCAGTATCTGGCTCTCTTAAAAATGAACTAAGGTAAAATTAAGTTTAACTGTCCTGCATTGCTTTGGGTAGACATCCTGCCTTGCCTAATCTATCTGGAAAATCTGAATTTTCCACCTCTGTTGATTATTGACTCCAGGCGTAATAATAACATCATGTTAACTGATGGCATAATTTCTGACCTCCAGTCCCCAATCTAAATTTTCCAACTCAAGACTTACTTAAGTATTTATCAGTTCCTCCTAAAATTGGACTCAAGATTGGATGCAAGTGTTAATATTTATCTGTAATATAGAAACAATTTTGTATTTTAGAAATATTATTTTCTATATAATTGTATTTTTTTGAGTTTACCTAAATTAACACAATGTCCTTGATGTCCACTAGTCCACCAACGTGTTCTTAAATTGAAAATACACATAGTTCCATTGATTTGTAATTCAAAATTAATGGCAACTGTTCATTGAATCCTTGCCTAAATTATTATCCTGCCTAGACCCAATTCAAGTTGTAATTTTGACTGATTTTTTTCATCTCATTGCATTGAGTAATTAAATGTGGATTCCTCTAAGTCCTGTTTGACACTGGTCATTCATTTCAGTAATGTGTATTTGCCTGTGTTACATTTGCATGCACAGAAATATTAAATTATCATCATTAACTCCACAGCCTGGTCTTGCACACCCCAGGGATCTATGGTTCCACTATGTGGCCTGGATAGCTTTCATATGCATTAACAATACTAATTTGTTGTTAATGATATTACGAATGTAACTATATCTATACTGTCATCTGAGTGGTCACTCATTCTTCCTTATTTAATTGAAAATTGCATTAAATATTGTTTATGGTGGAGTGTTATAACTGGAGCTTTCACCGGTTGTCAGATAATTTAAATGGTTTATGTGCAGTTAAATGTGAACCCTCCTACCTATGGGCTGGTGTAGAGGCAAGACTTTGTTCTAGTCCAAACATCAGGATACTACTCATGGTCTTAAATCAAAACCTTTGCAGGTGAATCAGGGTTGGGCAGGTTGAGCTGGGATAGAAAGAACACCTGCACCCACACCAACAGTTCTCCGATAAGCCTGAACACATTTGAGTTAAATAAATCTTTTCTCTGGGTTTCTCTTTCTCTCATCCCAGAGGGTGTGCTATGGGGAAATGATACACTGTTGCTCCAGTGGCTACACCTGTGACCTCCATCACCAGGTCCTGTTACAAATCAGGAGAGCTCCGCTGGGACACTGGCGTGCCCTCTTCAGGAAGAGATGTCCTTCAATTCGCTTGTGATGCTGAGCCAAGTCTGTTAAAATGAATACTTTTCTATACAATGATACTTAAGCACTCATTTTAAAATGCATGTAGCAGGCTTGTTTGATGCATTGAATTTGATTACAGTGACTGCACTATTTAAATGAAATTGCATCTCCAATTCAGATTCCTCTATATCCTAGGTCTTCAAAAGGGGGTCCACAGACGTAGCAGCCTCCCCCATCCATGATAAAAACCTTCCCTCTGTTGGCCTGTGGTCTTCTGCCCCAATCTGCATGTATAGTCGATTCTACTCTGTTTTTCCCCCTTACAGAAGTTGTGGAGGCCAGCTGTCCTCATAATTTAGGTCTGCATCAATTACATTTGGTTAAGTGAAAGATGGAAGTAGCAAATCAGTGGTCACAGGGGTTCAGTAAAGTGAATCTGATATTTCTTAGAAAATGACTTTGCACTGTTAAAAACTTATGCATACAAAGATCTTAGCCATTTTCCATCCTCAGAACTGTAATAAGTTGGTATGTTAGGTTTGTATGTGTGCTTGCAGACCAGATGAAGTAGCATCAAAAGTCGCTTTTCCACCACATGCAGTGGGGTTGGTGACATCTGGTGCTCCCCGCATCCCCCTAGTGACGCCTCTGACCGCATGGTACCGGCTCAACTCGACTCAACTCTAATTTTTGGTTTTCCATTGGGCAAAAGTTGTGGATAGTACCTGGTACCTGGTATTTTTTTTGGTATCACCTCCGTCGAGGTTCCAAGTGAGCTGAGGCGATACCAAAAGGTGAAGTGAAAACCCTGCAGACCACTGATTGGCCAGAGAGAATCGTCTCGTCGTCTGAGCTCTGATGTAGGATTTCCCAAACTCTCCTGTTTTTTTCAGCAGTCTTGTCTTGCTGCCTTCAGCCTCTTCTGAAACAAAATTTGTCTCCTTGCTGTGACAAACAGCCACGTGCAAAGAAGAACACCATCCCTTCAATATCCTCCATTGTTCCCGTGTGTGTCGCGTTAAAGATGACGTTATGGCAGTTTCATGCGGAGTCCCTATGACGACCAGCTACATTGACTGGGGTACTATCTGTAGTGGAAAACTTTTGATGACAATTCCTTCGCATCGCAGAGGCCATGCTGGTAGATTGCAGTGTCATTTTAAAAATGTGTCTAATTCTTTCTATTTTCATCCCATTTTCCCACGGATTCTGCCTGACAGAAATGCCCAACATTACGTGACAGCATCACAATAACTTGTATTTTAAATGGGGCAGAGCAGTTGTGGTGACAATAAATCGGGTCCATTTTAGGCGGGGAATTTCACTTTAAATATCCAATGGAAAATGGTGTGAATATAAAAGCTGGGATTTTGTCCAGATATGATTGGTGTAATGATTTTACTTTTATGTCAATGTAGATTTCTATGAAATTTGATTTATATTTGTACGTGATAGTAACAAACTTTGCCAATGCAATTGACGCAGGGCAATTGTGGTGGTGACACAATCTCGTCCATTTTAGGTTTTGCTTTCCATATCCAATGGACAATGGTGTTTTAAATCTAAACTGCAATTTTCTTTGTCCACAAATGAACCAATACTACCAGCCTATAGTTGTAGCTATTTGATTTTAAAGCCATTACAGGCACATTACATATTAGAAATAGAAACTACACATGGTACTGGGAAACTGCGTGCAGCCATTGTCCAACGATTTTTCCTATTTGTTTGGGTACCACATTATTTCATGTCACTTAGCCCTATGTTTGGTTGTTTGTTTTTTTTATTTAATTTTTTTTATTTTACCACCTGAAGAGAATGTGGTCATTCAAAGTTTATGTGTTACAAGATAGAGTAGCAATGTGGAAATAACAATGTAGTCAAAATAATATTGGGGAATCATATCAGCATCTTAGAATATTAATTTAAGAGCAATTTATTCATTTATTTGTCACGATTCATCATCAAGAGCAATGGACACAACAAGAACATGAGGTATTATTAATGAGGTTGATAGCAATAATATCAAAATAAAAATATAATCATAACAATCATGGCACGGAAGGCGGTTTCATTAAATCATCCTCCTGGGTGGAACGCTCAACGCATCTCTGACACGTCGGTTCGGTGTAAGCAGCACGCACATTGTGACGTAAAAAAACATGCGGATCAAATGGGCGTATTCATGTAGAACGTTTGCAGTAAACAAACGTATCGCTTTTTCCGGTTTCACATAACTTAGCCCGTAGAGCTCAACTATTGGCCCCTTCCGCTCTCTCAAATTCCTATTCGCTCTTGTGAAGACATCGCCCTTCAACTTTACATACAGCTCAGTGGTCGGCCTGTGTGGAGAATGGAGAGTAGGACTCCGCCTCTCGGTTTTTGTACGACTTGGTGTGCATGTTGCCATTTTGTAACGTTAGAAGCAAGACGGAACGCAGCGACATATTTTTTTCTGTCGGTTCTATTTTGATTTTTCGTCATGCCAGTTTCCTGTGCTGCTACAGGGTGTACAAATCGATTCATAAAAGGGTCAGAGATACGGTTCTACAGGTACGATTAAGATTGTTTTTTTTATACCCCAATAGGAGGTGAAGCGCTAGGTTGCTATCTTTGTTTTTTCCTGTCTTCCTAGCCTGAAGTGCTTTCGTTTGTCTGCGCAAACTCAGTGCCAGCACGTGCTGCGCTGTCCTGAAGCAGTATTATTTTGAAGTAAACCAGGTTATGTTGCACCGGAAGGTTATACATTTGCAGAGTAATAGTTGGCGGCTTGTCTGTATTTATTCTTGTCTTGTATATTGGCATTACCGCATCATTATTATCAGTACTGCCACTTCCATTATTTGCGTTTTGCGTATACCCCTCACCATTATTAGTCGCTAGCTAGAAGCATTTAACAAAGACAGCAGGCGTGCCAGCTTGCCGTATGAAAATGATGGGTAAAAAATGGTATTAGCCTAAAATGGGGTATTAATCTGTTGCAGAGATGATTCTGACAAATTGTGTAGACTGCACAACGATGTGTGTGTGTGTGTGTGTGTGTGTGTGTGTGTTAGCTTCGCAGTGATCAAAGATCCAAGATTACATACATGAATAACTGCGGTCTGAACTAAATCTCCATACACTGGCATTCGGTTTTTTAAAATTTAACCCATTAACCTTTTGTCTCTGCAGGTTTCCAATCAGTAAGCCTCAGCTTGCCTCGCAATGGGTGCAGAGTCTGGGTCGGAAGGGCTTCATACCAACACCAAATTCATGTCTCTGTTCAGAACACTTTGAAGCAGACTGTTTTCGAGACTACAATGGAAGACAGTTTTTGAGAGAAGATGCTGTACCCACTATTTTCACAACCATCCAAAGCCCTGGCCCAGACACACAGAAGGTAAAAAATAATTAGGCTATTTAAATAGAAAATGTAATAATAATAATAATAATAATAGTAGTAGTAATAATAATAATAATCAAATAATAATAATAATATTCAATGCATAGGTTGTGGTGGCAAGTTTTTACTTTTTTGACAGACTTCAAAACTGTAAGAAACTATATGAGGGAAAATGAATCTTTCTGTCTTACAGTAGGCTGTAGGCAAAGTAAAAATTGAAAACTGTATCCAAAACTAGGCCTTTGATTAAGTTTCAAACTGTCGATATGCAGTAGATGGCATGAATCATGCATTAAGTGATTTATTTCAGTAAATGGTCCATTGTATTATCTTACAGATAGAATTACGAAGAAATCGTGGAGGGATTGTAACTAAAGATGCTAATAAAGTTCCAGCCAACCAGTTCAACAGTTTGTCAGAGAAGGACAAGCTACGAGAGAGGGAGAAAGCAAAACTACGTGCAGGGGAAAAACAGCAAAAATTAAAGGAGGGAGCTGCCTCCTTTAAGGTAAGAAGCTACAAATTAATTTTAATGCTGCACATTCTTGTTATATGCAACTTGTATTCCTTGACAAGTGTGGAAACTATTCGAATGAAGCTAACCCAGATCCATAAACATTTTGAGTGCTTATAATTGGGGCCATCAGTTCTGTCTCCTCTTGTTTAGTCACATGGTACTTCAGTCCTTCGCCAGCTAGATGTGGCAATAGCCTCTGTCAAGCCCCATCTCAAACAATTATCCCATTTGCACCACTTCAATAATCTAAGTTCATAAATTGCCACTAATTCAGCTCAGATGATGATCGACAGTGATATTTACAGGCGACACTTACATGTGAAATTCAGTTTGATTACGTACTGCTAGGGGTGCACCTAATGGTAAGTATGAATTTTTGGCTGGACCGCAACAGCGGGGCCAGCCCTACAAACGCGAATGTCTGTGACTGACTGAGTGATGAAGTTACACCATTGGTCGGCCGTGTTATGAAGTTACACCATTGGTCGGCCGGAGAGGTCCAGCCATATACTAGGTTTTGACCTGGTCTTGTTATGGCTGATTCCAGTTGCCAGCTTTTTAAAGCCAAATCAGCATATTTTTTAAAGTGTGTTTTGACGGCTTCACACCATGATCTGAGGCCAGCGCTTTATCTTAGAATACGTTTCAGTGCAACGATGGACAAAATGACGTGCTGCGGTCGCTGCAGAAGAGTCAATTTTTCTAGTAAGCTCCTCAAAAGGTGCAAGTAGAGTCTACGAGTTTTACCTATAACGTGGATTATCTTTATAAGATAATGTTGAAAATCCAAATCCTGAGCATGTTGCACTAGCTAATTATTCATCAGACTATTACGAGTATGTTGCCAAGGCTCTTCACTTTGATGGCCGACTACATTTATTTGAACCGGAATACACAGATGAAGAGCTAAATTAAATTTGTGCGCACACAGAATGCTGTTGCTTATGGTCAATTCTGCATGCGCAGGATTATTTTTGATTTCTACAAATAAATTTCAACATTCACAGGCATGTTCACTTACCAATAACAGTTTTAGGTTAACTGGGCTAGCCTGAAGGTACATTCAACCTGTAGCCTATCTTGATATGTCCCTATAGATGCCATGGTGAAGCTACTGGCATGGGGGGGGTATAGCCATATCAAAGTGTTTTAAAATGGGCAAAAATAAGAATTACCAAATCAGAACACAAGATTACTGAAGTTAAGGCAAGCAATATTTACAGAATAAAAAGGCAACGTAAAAAGATTGCGCATAGTGGTCCTTGTATAAGGTCCTTGATAAAGGCGTGGATGATTTCCTGTGCTTCTAATTGGTTGAATAAGGGTTAACTTATCTAGAAATGTTTTTTTTTTAAGGTAAAGTTGGATTTGCTCAGGGAGGTATTAGCTGTGGTGGAGACAATGGCTTTGTCCGGTCCCTCTCACCCCACAATAGGTTAAAAAAAAATAATGGTTGTTGATATGAGCAATTTTTAAGCTTGTAGTTCAAATTTGGTAAAAAAAAATCTAAGCTACTCGGCTGTTAAAGATTAAATACCGGTGAACTGTCTAAACCGTTTTTTAAACCAGTGTTTGTGTTTACATTGACTTATGTGTAAGATGCACGTTTAACTGATAGCCTAAACTAACAACTGGTTCATGTAAAATCCCCCACCTTTGACAAAACACTGACGACCCTGTGCTACCGTTAGTTTTTGATACCTAACATATTCTGTATATCAGGTGCTGTTTCGGAACAATAGCTGTAGATGCGCCGCCTGGAAAGTGCTTTATAAAGCAGAGCTACCGTTAGGTTGAGGTAAGGAGTTTCTCCCCTGCCGTCGCTGTTGCCCATTATGATAGAGGGGGAGTTCAGATGTTCCGCGCAGCTGCCGCCATTGTTAGCATACATCTTAGCAAAGTGTAACTGGGCAAGGAAGCTGAGGTGAGGTGTAAGATAGAAGGGATATTACGCGAACGTTGCTTACCGGAGCATACAAGAAAAATGTTTTTGGTTTGGCTTGCTTACAATGAACTGGAACGACACTTTCCCTGAGTTTTTTCCTGTTAGTAAGATAGCAGCGAACTTGGCTAGTAGTTTGCCATATATCTTTGTTGTGCATTCGCTGGGGTTTTTGCACCAATTTAAATGGTTTGACTACCCATTGTGAACGGTGACTTTAGCTGAGGACGTTATGATTAGACGGACGAGTGTTACGTGTTCGTAGTAGCAGCTAAGAGATGCAAGTTTTCGTACATATTACGATAAGAGGCTGGACACATCCAATATCCCTTTGTTTCATAACATTGGTATCCCCTTCTGATACGGTGGGTGGACTTGCAAGTTAGCTAGTTTCGTTACTTAGCCAACCATCCGGCTGGTTAGCCCCAGTTGAGGGATTTGAGAAAAGTAACGTTAGCACTACAGCACTGTAGTACAGGTTGTATTTTTATTTGACACACCTCGCTTGCTGCTATACTTTTTCTAACGGGCTTATTTATTTCTTTGAGTCTGAGTCAGTGTTGCCCATTGTCTGCAAACAGATAAATAGGCCCCTCGTTTGCAGGTCAGTTTTAAACAGGTAAAGTCTTTCTGCTCAATAAATTCCCGCGATTTAAAAAAAAAAATCGTGCGCCTTGTGCGGTCATTCTTTTACTTTGATAGCTAGATCTAACCTCACTCAGGCTGAAAGAATCGACTGTCCCGACCCCTCTGTACTAGCTACACCCGCTGAATGGCACGAAATCTTCGAACCTTCAGTGTTTCTCGTTTGAACTTTAGTTACTAAGTGCTCAACTTTTGTAAACCTACCAACAAATCGATGGAAAACAGTTAAGTTTCTTTTTAAATTCTAGTTTGGTGTTTGTATCTGTCGTAGTTGGCTGCTTATCATTTAGCTAGTTACCCACCTTGCTGTTTTGGGATTACAAGGCAGAGAGTGACATACTTATACCTGCGAAAATACCATTCGCAAATTCTACTTGCGTTCATTTTTAGTAACTTTATTTGACGCGATCATTTTTGTTGCGTGAATTTACTTTTTTCTTTAGGGTTATTCCTTCTCCATTCCTTGTTTATTTGTACTTTTCTAATTTAAAACGGCTGTTCAGGAAATAGCCAAAATATTGCTCCATTATTACTGCATTGGTACTTCTCTTTTTAAATATGCTAAGCACTTGTCCGTGTGCTCTTTATAAAAAAGTAATTCTATTTTAAGACCATCTTTCAAATTTTATGATTGATTGATCTATTGATGGATTATTTTTTAAACAAATAATCTTTAACTGGATATTACTGATCGATGTGATCAGACTTTATGCATTTTCTTAGCTCTATTTGAAGTGCAGCTTGTAGGCTATAGGGAGACATCATGGAAACCAACCCCTGCACGGTGGGAGAGCACCTGCAGATGACTCTGGACTGCCACAAGACCACCATCTGCCGGCAGACCGGGCTACGGCAGCTGGGTGAGCTTGGCGAGAGCGATGCGCTCCTGCTCCAGCTGCGCACCGGTCTGATGGGCCTGGTGGAGGGCGACACGGTGTGTCTGCATCACGAGAAGGTCTTCGTAGAGCGTTACGAGCACACGCAGCGGACCTGCTGCGATCCATTCAACAACCACAAGAAGGCCATCCGGAAGGGCCTGCGGCCCATCGACCTGGACGAGGCCACCTTCCTAACCGATCGCTTTGCCCTGCAATTTGTGCCCGGCTGGAAGCTTTGCGCCCGGTGCGCTCAACTGCTCAACGGATACGCCGATGTGGACGTTGATTTGCGTCAGAGGCGGCAGCGGGATAGGGAAGTATGTATATTTGGCAGAGTGGGGGAGTGGTCAGTGCTGCTTTACCTCGTGACAGGTCACTATCGGAATAGTGCATTTAACAACAAAAAAACCTTTTGTGTAAATTGGCTCTAAGATTACTATACTCATTCTTATTACTCAATGGTATTAATGCTGTGATTTTACACATTACGTTCCATAAAATGTACACCGATATTGAACTACCTTTATTAAAGAATGAAATGATTATGATAAAAAAGTAAATATTTTCTTGCTTGTTCTTTTCAGTTTGGTCTTAATTTTGATTTTGTAAGGAACATTTGCCTTTTAAGATCAAGTAGTTATCTTTTTTAAATGAACAACATCAGCCTTTGTGCCACTATATGCTTATGTTTCCTTATGTGCATTATAGTCTTGTACAGGTTTTCTGTAAAGTAAAAAAAAAAAAACTGATATTAAACTTGCTTTGATTATGCTAAAGAAAGAGAGGGTGCATGTTATGTTTAGTTTCTACAAAGGAAAATACTAAAATTGTGCTTTGGTTTTTAAGACTTGAATGTCACCAGTCAGGTATTGCCCTATTTTTGGGCTTGTCTAGTCGATCACTTCGGAGTAGGGATGATGATTTTCAGTTATTTCACGGATCGTGTTACTGCATATTGTGCTTGATTCCGAATCGATTGCTAGTATGGGGAAGAATCTATTTTTAGACCGCATCTTGGCCAGGCGGCACCACTCGTTTAGAAGATACGTTTACGCATAGCAATGCACATCGGTACCTATCATAATAATCATAATACCCATCATAAGTGTTTTATCATAATAAAGTTTTAATGCTTAGCCCCTTTTGTAAAGAACAGAGTCTGGGTCCGTTTTATTCTCAACTCACAAATATTGGGTGTCCAAAAAATCAATACACAACAGCTTTGCTAAATATTCAATTGTGTTTGGCTGGGATATCTTTATTATTTTCACATATACGCCCGGCTGTGAATTAGCACCTGTAAAAGTTCAATCACCATTCTAAATTAATGTCTGACTCAGTAAATAAAAGGAATTTGTATGAGTAAACGGTAACAATATCATACTTGCAACAGTGTCAGCTTGATGTCCATGAATGACTGCATAGAGTGTCCGGTCTATTTATAGCCTGGCTATGTTTATGGTTTGCCTCTGTTTTAAATGTAATTGCTACCTGGCTATCTGTACTGACAAACATGCTGTGAGATCATTTTGGCTTAAAACCAAAGCAAATTATAATATAAGGTAACTCAGTTGTACTGGAAAGACACGTTTGTTGCTAAGTGGTATATGGTATGGGATATTTGCTGGAATACTTGAGTAGCATTTCCATTGCAGTGGAATCACATATTTTGAGACATGTTTTCATTACAGTTGACAGAGATAGTAAATTCACCTCAGGCAATTTCCCTCATCACAGTGCATTCAAACTGGGTAATGCTCAGCCCCATGGACATGTTTTGCCCCTTGCTTTTTTCTGTTCATATTAGGTCAAGAAATGTCCTCTGACTTAATGTGTTTCTTTTTTTAACATTCTGTGTGATAACTTAATAAATGAAGTTCCAACACATAGGTGTACATGCATAGACTTTTTTGAGAAAATAAAAAGATTGAGTAGGCACGTACCTGACGAGCAATCGATCAATCCATTACTCATACCCATCCCTGCTTCAGAGATTGGCGTTTTGGTCATTTATTATCCACTAAAGATTTTTATGTGTTGCAGGGAAAGACAGCAAAAGCTTTGAAATCACTAGAATTTGCCAATCCTGGCCGCCAAACGGATTTTGCTTATGAAAGTAACCGGAGAGACAAGAGGCGAGCGGCCAAGCTGTCCTCAAATGACAGGTAAGACGCTGCGACCATTTCACAGTAGTGTACTTTATTTAAGTCCAAAAAATGGGAAATCGCATCATGGCAGAGCTTGTCTGTTTATGACACTGACTCCAGAGCGGTTCCCCTTACTCACAGTACACGCAGGCTGCATGCTTCATAGGAAATTTTTTCAACCGAAGACAACAATAAATACGGTTTAAAAAAAAAAAAAGCTTATCAAGGGATTGTACACACTACCTGTGGAGGCATACAGCAAGTGTAGAAGTTGCTTTGGATTTTGGTTACTTGAAGTATATTTTCTTGGTTTAAACCACAAATGTGTAGTTGTCCCTATACCAGTCATTGTGAAGCCTGCAGGTTGTCAGAAACTGCTATGTCTGAACTGTCCTTTGTCACACACAAAAACTATCTTGGCCTTTTGGAAAAACATATACTTGAAATATGTATTTTAAAAAGAGGATGAACTATCTCTCTAAGTGTATAAAACATGTTACTTGCTTAGCTTTTTCTTTTTGTAAGTAGTCAATCAATTTTTCCTGATATAATAGTTGCAGATTGGATAATTCTTTAATTTACAAAATAAATTTGGTTCCCAATGTGGGGCTGAGCATGGCCAGTTGTCTGCAATCGCAGTCACGTTCACGCGCGTGTGAACCCCACTGCCAGTTCTGGAGAGTGTGGACACCTGCGATTTTCCTCTGAAGCACATGGTGTCACCAGTCGCTTCTTTTCAATCCACAGTCTACAGCTGAACTCACATTGAGTGGAGTCTCATAAGACAATGTAGTGCATGGTTCCTTTAAAAAAAGTGAAGTCTCACTTGACTTCTTCCTTTGCTGCCCATTTGGTTAAATTGTAATTGACAGTCTGACATTCCCTTATTGGTGTCAAATCAGAAACAAAAATGGTCACTTAGTGGTGTTGCTTAGTTCAAGTTTTGGGAATGTTAAGGACAAGGATGCAGTTGGTGACAAGTAAGTCACATGATCGGTGGCAGAGCTTTATGCAAAAGTCACTCTTAAGGGTTTTTGAACAATGGTGTAAGGACTGTGGCTGTGAGTACCCTTTTTGGGTTCTTTAGTCTCAAAGTCAAGAAGAAAATGTAAACAAGACCATGTCTGCTAGCCAGTACATGGTCTTGAAGCTCAAATATCTTCCAGAGATCCAACCAACCAGCTGTCTTTTGTATTCTTTACAGGGTCATGGGATAGTCATAGTAAATAGATGGATGTGAGAGTGGAGGGAGGAGTATAGATAGGCTTAGACAGGGGTCCCTGTATCTTTGTTTCTGGGGCATGAGGGGAAAGTCCTGTGGTCAGATGTATCTCAGTGTTACTCAGTAGTTACTCAGATGTATCTCAGTGTTACTTTTGACTTTTCCTCCTGTTTTCAGGCAAACCATGGGCGGAAAGAGCAAAGTGTACGATAGCCGAGGCCTGCTTATCGCGAGCGGCCGGGACATGTGCGACTGCCTGGACGTGGACTGCATGGGCTGCTTCTTACCGTGTCCCGAGTGCGGCTCGCGCAAGTGCGGCGTGGAATGCCGCTGCGACCGCAAGTGGCTGTATGAGCAGGTGGAGGTGGAAGGGGGGGAGATCATTCGGAACAAGTATGCTAGCTAAAGCTGACTCCCTACTCCCTGTCTTTCCACCACTGACCCTTCAAAATTTCATTTTATACCTTGCAGTGCATTAAGCAATGTGGGCTCTCAAGTCAATGACTGCTCCTTTTTTTTTTTTTTTTTGGTTCAAGAGCCTTCCTGTTCAACCATGAACACTGTTGAGGTGGAGTTATTTCATTTTTTTAGTCTTGCATTTGAATTGTTCTTTTTATTTAAATAGTTCTGGATTAAGAGTAGTTAATAACCCATTCTTCTTTAACGTCTGCTGAGTAACAGAGGGCTGTTCAGTGGCTGTACATCAGGTGGTCCAGCTTCCCTTGTGAATATCATGCTTCAGTTTCTTTGCTTTTATTTAACTAGCATTTTATGTTAATAAAAATTATATTCCCGTTATTACTGTTGGGTTTTTAACTGTTTTATCTCTCCCATAATTCTATTCCTAACCCCCCTATCTCATCTCAAAATAATTGTTAAAAATATGCAAAGTGCAGGTTGTTAAAGAAGTTGTTTCAGACTGAAGGTCGAACCAGGTAATAAATTAAGATATTTGAAGACCGACACCAACCAACATCTGCAAACATAAAGCTCTCAAACCTATTTAGTAACACAGGCTAGATTACTATGTAAACTAATTGCAATAATACCAGAAAAATTAGGGAAATAATTTCCAAAATACCCATCCTATTTTGGTGAAGTAAGAGTATAGCTGCTTTGATATGTTCATAAATGGCTGGAAATTTTCAATCAAGACTTTAAATCGAGCGGCATTATTTGCTTTTGTAGATGTCATTGGAGCAAATTTAATAGGATTATTTTGAATCCAGTTGGATTCTGTTCATTCTATCCCGGATAATGCAGAGAACAATGTAGTTGTGATACTTGTGAAGGGGAAACCCCTTCCAGGATTATTTGAAACTGGGAAATGAGAAAAAGGCCACAAAACCTAAAGAATTCTAAACAGTCTGTGATAGATATGAGTAATCAAGTATTTGGCACAAAAAAGTGAGTGTTTTACTTTTTTATTTTATAATTTTAAATTTTAGTTATCAATCATTTTGACAATATGGATGTGGATGATGTCCTGCCACAGATTGGCGGCCTGTCCAGGGTGTATCCTGCCTCTCGCCCAATACACGCTGGGATAGGCTCCAGCACCCCCTGTGACCCCGAGGATAAGCAGGTATAGATAATAGACGGATGAATGGATGGATCTGAATGATTGGCTTGGATGGTTTCTGGATGATTCGAGCTTTCTAGATTTGGCGATTTAAAAAAAATAATAATTTTTTGGTGCAGTTCAGTTTGACACAAAGGACCTCTGAAGACCCATATTTTTGTGTTGCAATGGTTCTTTGCAAGTATAATGCCATGGTTATTCATGGACATCCATCCATACTTTCACCACCACTCAAGTTTTATGCCATAATTGTACAATTAAATATGAAAATGTAAATAATAGAATAAAAAAACTCCCAGTCTTTCTATCTCCTCATCTGTCCGTGGGCCAAAGGAAATCCCTGAAGTGATGGTCTTCTCCCATGTGCTGTGGGTGTGGTGACTGTTGTCTGACTCATGTAATCTGTGAAGCCTTGGTTTATCTCTGGGGAGATGATGGTGGCTGGGCTGGCATTTCCTTGAGATCTCTGCTTTTCCAAGGCCAGTCTGAGTGGGCAGGTGGTAGGCTCTGCTGTATCCAAGGCAATGAAAGCATCAAGGGATTACCCACCCAAGCTAATTCTTGCCTATCTTGTCTGTGTGTATGATTTTGTGATATGTGGGTGTTGGGAGGTTATTAGTAAAACGTTCCACTGTCAGCTTATTGTAATACTACGCTTAAAGAGAGAAACCTTGTATTGGATTAAGTTATATAGAAGGGGGCAGATATTTCCATGTGGCCAATACAAAGCAACCATGTGGTATAACCTCAGCAAACATCTACCCGGTGGGTCTGGGTCATCATTTGTGAAACCTTTGTACAGGTGGAATGTATTGATTTGCATATTATTTCTTCACTTGGGGGATCAAAAACACTGCAATCTCTATTTAACCACATTTGTTCAGAACAAATACTCATTTTTGGTGACAACTTGACATGTATTTCACAACCTGACTTGTATTCCATTATGCAATTTCAAGGTCAAGATTTTTTAAAGTGCAAATGAATATCTATTGACCTACAAGTGCTTAAGCTATAGTGATGTTAAGGCTTGGTGTTTGTCAAGATTCCCGTCCTCGTCAGTTGTCGCAATCAAATGTTTGACAGCCCCTGTCAACAATGTTGGTGCCCAGCGCTCCTTCATGTTACGGTAGCATTCAGTGACAAGATTCACTCCATAAAAGACCAAACCTAGCAATGTACAACATGTAGCAAAACAAACTTGAAAGAAATTAAAACAGACACACGGTAACTTATTGTAGGGATGCAATTGGAGCATGCTCTATTTCTAACAACGTTCAGTTAAAGGTAAAACAGTATGCTCTTTCCGCGAATAAATGCACCAACCTATCAATATTACTCATAGGCTATTTGTCCCTAGCAGCTGGTTACAGGTTATTGATTTTTTGAACCATCTTGCACTTGTGCATTTACAGCCGTGCATGTTATTTCAAATTTCCCATTGCTGTGCACGAGACTATTAATTTAATATATAAACATTTTTTTAAACTGATTTGTTACACTTTTTCAGTGTGCCTTGATTTTCAAAATCTTTGCTGTGACTGCTCTGTGACACCCAGCCTTAGCTATTGTCCACCAGAGTAACTGCAGCTTAAAATATCTGTTCTTGACAATATAAAGCAAATCCAGTATGCATGGAACTGTTTTTTCATATTTTTGTAGATGTAGGAAATTTAACATTTTAGCTTTGCGGTATCACCAATATGGATTCAATATTATCTTCTGCAGGTGAATAAGGGGAAATTCAAAACAAACCGTACGTATTATTTGTTGCAGTTCAACACATCTTACTTCTCAGTTTACTTTATTAGCTCCAGATTCTTCTTGAAAACTAATGTCTAGTGTTGTATTTGTAATAAATTACCACAATATGGATATCAGCACTATACTGACTGAATAGAAAAATGAAATGTACATATACCAGTAAGTATTTGCATAAAGGTATGTAAAATTACTCAAAGAAACAGGGCAGCTTCTGAATAGGCCAACCCCGAACACCCCTCTAGGGCATCTGGAACGACAAGTTACAGGATGTAAACCAGGTTTGATGCAATCTGATCGCTTCTAGCAAGTTTTAACCAGCTTTGTTTTGTAGGTCAGTGGTTGAGTTTCTTCTAGTTGGAGCCACACCTATACAAGGTCATGATTCTTCAGAAGGACTAACTGTTGGTTTATTATCACATCCCAGGGAATTGGGTGGACATACATCAGTGTCAATTTGTACTATGCTGTAAAATTGAGTAGGAACTTAATAAATTCTAAATAGAAAATTAGAATATCCTGCAGACAAGGGCACCCTGTTGGGAATTTCATTTGGATGGATTTGTCTTGCTGGATTTGTCTTGTAACAAAGAGGCTTGAGTCACAAGTCTTACTCCACTGTACATGCCAAGCAAGTACAGGAAACGAATCATCGCTGTTTGAAGTCACAGAGTGTGCGCTCTTTGTTATTTGTGTCCATAAAAAATTAGGAAAGTGCCAAGGTGACCTTTTATACAAAGGTAATCCAAAAAAGACTTTAAATAAACAAAAAATCGGCTACAGCATAGCAGTGGTGCTATGAAAGCTTTATGTAATGGCTTTGGATTTATACCAAACTGATTTCAATCTTGGGTGGGACAGTAAGTGTTGTGCCACATTAGGGAAATAGCTGAAATAATTAGTGGTAAAATGAGTAAATTACTTTTGTAAAAAATAATGATGATAATATTCAATCTCCCATGTTTGGTCCCTGTTCACTCAAATATTCTTGTGGCCATTCCTCTGAGGAGGAAAGAATCACATGCTTTTGATAAAATGCAATTTAAAAATCAACATCCTTTTACATAGACCTCCAAGTTCACATACATAGAACTGTAACAAATGAATCTCTGGAGCAGTTTCCTTGACAAAATGGCAACAGTGGAGCTCCTGAAACCTATGCATGACTCACTGTGACATTAATCTGTGACTGCTGGATTAGTTGTTGCCGTAGGAGGGTTTCCCTCATCCTTGAATCATGAAGACCCATTTGCAACCAGGAAAACGTCTTTTTTCCCCTCTATTCAAAACTAAACTGTTTGATGATTAACTTTTCTCAAGATCATGAATACATTCAGGGAAAAATATCAGATGTGAGGATGTATGCACATAATAAGGGTTTTTTCCCCCCGCAGAAATGCCCCTCACAATCCAATTTGAGTCCAGAATGACTCAGATGTGAAGTTTATTACGTTTTAATTGAGCCAATGTATCAATTCTGTCCAGCCCAGGTTGAGGGGTGACATTTCAAACAGGAGTAATACATTATCTCTCTGTTTGGAGCAACCCATTAGCTGTCTGTCAGGTGCAATACATTTTTGGTCTTTCAAGAGAAATATATTATCTGTGCATCTATCTCTTGGATGTGATACAGGGCTTGCATAAAACCAGTCTGCTGTATAGACATCTTGCATTTTTCTTAACATATCACCATTAACTATAACATAAAACTTGAAGGGATTGGTGGGGTTATTTTGTGTTAATGGGAACTTAGTGTGAAGGTGAAAGGCAATTAAATTACATGGAATGGCTTTATAACAGTGCTATATTTTATTATTTTAAATAAGAATGAATGTATTTTTTAATAAATATTCAGTTTGAGTAATTCCAGTGTTATTTTCAGCTTTGAGATTTCATCTGTGGGAGAACTATCATTTGACAGCATCCATGTGTGCTATATTAATCTGGGAGGATTCTAGATTCAGCATAGCTGGCCTATTTGACTTTGTCTTTGACTGGAGTATAATGATATACAGTGTGTTGAATGTACCAGGGAGGACTGTACAGTTCTTTTCTTACAGGGAACATTTCAATTTTTGAGCAGGCATTTCAGAAGCTGTGTTGCCAAAATAAACTTTATTCCAGGCCCCTGTCTGCTCAGGAAATATACATTTCTCATAACTATAAGAAATGCTTGAATAAGGTGGAAAATAACACTGCTTCCAAAATGTACCTAAATGCCCCTAGAATCTTAATGAAAAATGATCAGGATGCATAAAGCAATGCATTAATATCACCCAGTGTCCCAAGTTTCGCTGATAATGAGCACATTTGCCTCTAAATATTTTACAAAAAGTACAACCATCGCTAATATTAAGATCTTTAGCCAGACTTGAAGGGTTAACCTGATTGTGTGATTGTTATAACTGTGGTATTTTAAGCTGGCAATAATTATTGTGGAGTTAGGCATTATGGGGGACAGTAGTGTTGCAGTTTGAAGTTCAGGAGATGGCTAATGTGGCTATATGCCAGCATTTTAGCATGCTAAAATAATACAATTTCTGTTTAAAATTACATGCATAAAGTAAATGATAACTGAATTGCAGTAATAAAACTACTTTAATGATGCATTGTTTACAAAATGACAAATTACAGCAAAATCTTACAGGACAAACAATAATCAAGCATGGCTTGTAATGTACATATTCCAATTTGTATGCTATATCAATCAAACACACACTATTCATTAACAAATTAAAATCCATATAAAGAATGATACTGTGGGCCTCATCAATAAGGCATTGAGATGGCAATGTAAAAAATCTACTACAATTGACATCTACTACAACTTTTATGTTTCGAACTGTTTTAAACCAGCATGATTTAATTAAATTTTTAATTTAATATGAACAGTATCTCAGTCAACCATGCATTGTAATTTTGAAATGTGACTTATTTCAGCAAAGCAACTGAAAAACTTGAGCGGGAATATCACAGAGAGAATTATTATGTTGCAGCCATTAACCGTGCAAAACATTTAATTTAAATTAGTATTAACGAACGTAATTGTATATTCTAAAACACAATCTAGGAACACACTTGAAATCTTCATGTGGCAAACCCTTATATTCCAAGCCCTCACAAAATTGCCTTTTAACACCACAAGGCCCTGATGCAGACTATTGAAATGATTGTTTGAAGCTGAAGCATCTATCCCTTGCCGCAGTTGTGTGTGTGTGGTTCCATGCTTGGTCTAGTGGGTCAGACAGCCTGACACTTCTGTGTTAAGTGGGCCACAGTCGGTGCTGTCCGTGTTGCACTTGCTGCACTCACAGCTCAGAGCCACAGGGTAGGTGAAGTGGAGGTCCATTCCACTGGGACACCCAGGCAAGTGTACAGTCTCATAGACTACATCCCTGAAGTTGCAGGCCTGTTGGGGGTATGGTTTCAGGGAGCTCTTGTACACAGAATCCTGTCAACCAATAGCAAAAACAATTACGCTTCACATTTCATGCATTTATCAGATGCTGTTAATGCAGAGAAATTTACACATCTTACATTTTTTTTTTACATGTGATCCATTTATACAGCTGGATATTTACAGAGGCAATTCAGGGTACCTTGCTCAAGGGTAGAACAGCAGAGCCTCATCAGAGTCAAACTTACAACCTTGGAGCTGCAACATCTGTTCCCTATCCATTATGCTACATTACCATGGGAATAAATGAGTACATATGCCCTAACTCTTTTTGCCAAAAAAATAATAAAATAAAATAAATTACAGCCATCGCTAATATTTAGCTCTTTAGCCAACACCTGATGGTGTGTTTGTTATGACTGTGGTATTTTAAGTTGGTAGCAATTATTGCGAAGTTAGCCATTATAGATTCTGGCTATATGGGAATAACATGTTAAACAGAAGCATAAACATGACACATAATGGGAATAATGTATAAACGGAACACCAATAGAGGTACGTTGAGCATACATTGGTCATGACATACTGCAGCAGGAACATTTGCAAAAAGCAGCTTGCCACAAGTTGACGTGAGCCAAATTGAATTTGATGCTGGCAACTTTGCTATACACTAAACATGTTGAAGCTAGCTAGAAATATAAGGAATAATAGTAGGCCACTTAAGCTTCGTTTTGTACTTAGCCATCTTAGCAAGTTTGCATAACTGCTTTTCTATTAAATTCAATGTAATGTCCTGGTTGTCATTCTTGTTCAGGTCAAAATTTTTATAAGTAACTAGGAAAATAGACCACCCCCGTATAACGTGCACTCCCTCACATCTGATATTAAAATGTTCATCATAATATAGTAAGCTTATAATGCTGTATATATATATATAAATATATATATATTTATCATATTATCATACATTGTGAAAGGCACAAATTATTGTGTAATTTTCAGAGATATTATGTTCTTTAAATGATCAGGTATATTTTGTATTCACAATGTATGTCATTTGTATATTCTATTTGGGTAAAACATGTTGTAGTTATTCCCTATAGCCTTTTCCTGGTCCTATTGTCACTTTAAAATGTTGTATGGCTGTGACAGTATGCATGGGTTACCGTACTGAAATATAAAGAAATCGATAAACAGTATTGTTGTGACTGTGTTCTTTTCTTCTTGTGTGATGCGACAGCTTCACAAAATGGAAATAATTTCTAGAGCATTCACATTGTTACATATGCTGTGAGTGTGATTATGAAAAGAACAGAAAGACACATTTTACTACCTGTCATGTCATTTAGACTCAGCAGGCTTAAAAGCCTTAACAGTGTGAGGTGTGGCATTTAGACTACCTCTTATGTTTTATCTCACAGTACAGGTGGTGTGCCAAGCAGTTTGACCTTGTATATTATGTATTCCATTGATGTTCACACCACAGTGTGTGCAATGCACAGTGACCTACTGAGCCTCATTCACGAAACATGTGTACGATCACATTTGATCGTAAACTGTGTGTAAGAACGTTTCAAAGCCCATTTCAGCATTCATCTTTTTTTTGTTACCTGAATTTGTTCAAGGCTGTTTCCTTATGCGAATCACATTAACAGGATTGCACATAAAATGTACAAACAGTCAGCATTCATTATCTCATACACTCATATACACAAAAACAAAGGTCTGCGCATACATCATGAAACCCATATGGGTTTTTTGTAGGAACATTTTTAAGAAGACAAGTAAGAAAAGTTTTGTGAATGAGGCCCAATATGGGGAAGTTTTATCCCATAAAATAACCTATGCTTTCATATTAGTGCCAATAGAGAGGAACTGCAGGAGACATAGTTACCTGGGTGAAGCACAGGCCAGCACAGGCGGTGGTGTTGAAGGTGACGCAGCCACCGCATTCTTCATTCTCCACGGAGATGGAGATGTTGGCGAGACCACAACTGGTGGAAGCTCTTGCCAGGATGGGAGCCAATGTCAAGCACAGCGCTGTGACAGCCAGATGCATGGCAACTGTGAATCTGCCGTAAAATGGAAACAAATCAAGCCATCGACTGCCACTTCGCTCCCCCAGATTTTCTCCCCAACTTGCATAAACACATTTTCTTGGTTTCTATTATTGGTTTTTAATTTCATGTTGAAATAACAAGCATTTGAAGTTTTTCAGCTTTCATGAATACATTTCCAAGTTAAGCCATGATTGTTATTCAACTGTATGTTTAAAGATAGCAGTAAAGTTTAATGTCAGCACTAATCACAGTACTCTACTTTTCATTGTACACAGCATGAAATGAAGGAAAACAGAAATACTAATGAAATAATTTCAAAGAAAGGAAAGATTAAAATAGAGTGATGGTTGGATAGAAAGGGGTCAGAGATAGTGGTAGCATCCTCACCAGTCAGATACCAAGCAAGGTGCAAGAATCTCCTTATCTTCTGGCTTTTATACTCTGCTGTTGCTAAGATTGCGGAGGAGGGCCAAATGACAGGTGGGATTCCTATCATCCAATAGTAGTATATATCACTGTGTGTGTGTGTGGTGGGGGTGCTCAAATCTGTTAAGCTTGGTTGTTATGTCTAGCTTAAATGTAAATATACAAAATATTGTGGTTTATTTCCCTCTGAGTGGAAAAAAAGTTAAAATCCAAGGTCAGCACCCTACGCAGCCATGACACAACAGAAGGGAACCTCTGAAATGACATTTAGTGTATTAATTTGAGATCACCTACAAAAATAACTGAAAAAGGTGGGCCTTACCCATGCAACATTATACTTTTACAACGTCTGTTGGCTGTTTAACTCTTCAATTCCCTGCTGAATATGTAATGCAATCTTTTTGCAGAAACAAACAGTACATGAAATACAGATAAATGAAGACAATAGAACGTCATTGCGATGCTACAATTTTCATTTATGCAATTTAACCTTAGTTATTACTTGGCTTTGTTGAATGCTCAATTCTGATTGGCCACTTCAGGCATTCTGTGGTCAAATATTTCTGTATAACGGCCACTGCTGTGGTTAACGGATTGCTTTAACTTAGAACTCATATCATTTCATATCACTAAGAAAGAAAGCCCGCAGCGGGCAATTTGACCGTTGTCACTTTGAAGGGTAAGCACCAGATATTATAACTAATGAAATACACCTGCAATATAGACATTATATGATTTTGTGCTGTATGTGTGCGTGTTTGAAAAGCCCATCTAGGGACAAGCATCGGAAATTAGCATATGCTATAAATGCTGTGATACATTGCATTGGATATTGTTTGACAATAATCTATGTTTAAATGTATCTGTCCCTAGCTGATTTTGAGATCGCATAGTGCCAATCTAGAAGCAATCCTTACTAACAGGTATGAAAAAACTGGTGTCTCTCCTTAGATATAGGTTATACAATTGGGGCATATAACATAACATGGAATTTTTGGTGAAATAGTTGTAAAGTAGAACAGGTTATAGTAGTCTTACTATTTAGAATTAGTGTATGAAATGCTGAATTATGCCAGATGAAATCCATGAATGAATTAAGTGGTGCATGAATTACACCAGATAACTGTACTTAAATTACCATCTTTGTCAAGAAATTAGATGCATTAGATATTTTGAAACAAGCAATTCAGAAAATTAAAAATATGAACCTCCTATGCATCAACAACATGCATATTCATTCTTTTTAATGTATTTAAAATATATATTTTAAAAATGCATATTTGAATTAGCCTACTGATACAGGGAGGCACACATTTTTTTAATGAAATGTTTTCTTTTTTGGGGGTGGGGGGGGGGCGGGCGATCAAACGTTAATGCTTGGTCACAGATTGCTGCTGATTAAGCACTTCTTTGCAAAGTAACATTAGCTAACTTGAATGAACATCTTGTTTGGCTAATGAGTTAGCCACCTATCTGGTTAGATGACATTCCTACCTACAAGCATATGAGTAGCATTATACATTAGCACAATTTACTATTATTATTTTTTAAACACACACACTGAAGAGTGTGTGTACCCCTGCATCTCCAACGGAAAGTGATTGACCACATCAAGAAGATGCAAGACCATAGTATTACCCAACCCTCTGTAAATCCCTGGTCTACACTGGTAGTCCAAGTTAGAAAAATAGATGCCGGCCTCCATTTTTCTGTTGAATGATGTCATTGGAAAGGACTCCTGTTCACTCCCTTGAATAGAGGATGCCCTTGATAGCTTAGTACAGGCCAGGTGGTTCTCCACCCTTGATTTGGCTATTGGGTACTGGCATATGGATGTAGACCCTCAAGACAAATTTAAAACTTTTTTTATAATTGGCCTTATGGGAATTTAATATCCTACCCTTTGGGCTGATTAATGGATGTAGAACATTCCAAAGACTGATGGATTTGGTGTTAGCAGACTTACAGTACACTACCTCTTTAGTCTATTCAGATAATATCATTGTTTTTCAGCAGAGTTTTCGTGAACATCTGAGTAGGCTGGGTGAGGTCCTTGGTAAGTCTGCTAATTTGAAAGTCAAACCTTCCAAGTGATATCTTTTTTCTACTCAAGTACTGTATCTAGGACATGACATTTCAGCTGAAGCAGTGATGAAAGACCCTAAGAAGGTAAAGGCAGTGAGACCTCACTGGAACCCAGGAACCAAATTGAGGTAAGGAGCGTCTTGGGGCTGGCCTCTTATTTCTGTAAAGAAAATTGCAGAGATCGCTAGGCCAATACACATATTGACTGAGAAGTACAGTAAATTTAAGTGGGACAAAAATTAAGTGGGACAAAAACTGTCAAAGGGCCTTTGTCCACCTGAAGCCAACCCTCATTACTACACCTATCATGGAAAGTTTAACTTACAATATTATTCCACAGAAGAGCTGGTGTGGTTAATTGATAGTACAGGAAAGCAAGGGTTATGTCCTAAACTATAAAGAAGTTTCAGGGGTCACTATGAAGGTCTAGAGTGGGTATTTGATGCGTTGTATAGGACTGAACCCAAGGGTGGTGGAACTGATATACAGTGAGCTCCTTAATGTTTGGGACAAAGACATGTTTTTCTTGATTATACTCTATAGCACAATTTTTAGATTTTTAATCAAACAATTCACATGTGGTTAAAGTGCACTTTATTTTTATACATTTTGGTTTCACCATGTAGAAATTACGGCACTTTTTCTACATAGTCCCCCCATTTCAGGGCACCAAAATGTTTGAGACAGATGGAACCACTTGATTGCACCGTGCAATTGTAGATTGGGCTACACCCAGTTGAAACAACAACCTCCCAAAATACCCCAGACGTGAAATTGGATCCACAATCTGACTGACTTGAGCGAGGCAGACCCACCCAGGAAAATAACAGCATTAAATGATTTACAATAGTCGGAACTTTAATATTTCTAGGAGGAAATGCTTCTGGAAAATGAGTAGCTAGATCCAAGATTGTCAAAAAATATTCACTTCCTTTCTTAGTTTTAGGTAGCAGGCCTTCACAATCAAGCATAATCTCTGAAACCGGTTCTTTCACTATTGTAGTGGGGCTGCAGGCAGAGCATGATCGGACTTCCCAAGCAGTTGGCATGACACAAATGACAATACCATTACATACCGCCATATGTGAGGCCAGTAAAAATGACGCAACGGGGAGGGTCTTGTGGACACCCACATAACTACCAAATGGAGCCTCATGGGCAAGATGGAGCGCTTCAGTCTGGTAACACTGGGAATACCATAAATAGCTGTTCATAAATAGATTACTCCTTATTTGCGGTTCAGTCAACCAGTTGCATTTCCTCATCAACCTAGTCTCTGAGGAAGAAACCTGTTGCCACACCCTTACCGTCCTCCAGAATAATTGCCATTTTACAGGAGATGTCCAAGGAAGCATGTTCCCTCACCAATGACTCACAGCTTAGAAAAGGAATTTCAAGCACACCAGTCACACCAGTACAATGGCAGGCTCTATAGGCCACTCGGCCACACCAGAGTCATCCAACCAAGTGAAAAAAAGTATCTGAAAACCCAATTGACTGTTCTTCTGTGCCATCCACAGGCCGCAGAGGAATGATCTTTTTTCCAAAGGCACATAGAACACACACTGAGAAAACCTCAGGATATGCTCACTCTAATTCTTGTGAAGCTGGCATGTAACATGGCTGCTCAGACACCTCTGGGGTCACACAAACCTTAGTGCCTTAGACTAATCTCATAACAAGGAAAGGATGGCACCACTCCAACAATAACATAATCACTGATGAGATTCGACTCTAGGTAAACATGATGCTAGAGAACAGCTCCATAGCTTCCACCCAAATCTTTTACTAGGGCAGATTTTCCCAAAAATGTGCAGGTCTGCAGCCCGTTATAAGAGCGCAAAGTGACTCCTGTGTCTCAAAATAGTCAGAGGCACTACTGGCCCACCATGGGACACACCACCCTGTGAGGTGAAACCATTGTAGCCCCCTGGCCTCTCTAAACCACTATGGCCAGACAATATCAGTGCCACTGGATTACCAACAGCACCTTTTTCCCTAAGAGCTGAACATTGTGATTTCATGTGTCCTAACTGGTGGCAGTAATGACAGATAATCTCTTGAGGGCACACAGGAAGTTCGGTACTTGGAAGTACTTGGAAGTTTGGCAGGACTACTCTGCTTCAGAGAAGTTCAACCAGACTGGTGAGGTTTTCCCAGTGCAGAAGACTGCCACTGACTACCTCCACAATAATACCGCCTTGGGGGGTCCCCCCTAGCCCCTTCCTCAGTGGGCTGCTAACAGTCTAACCCATGCCCAGGAGCATATCCATGAGCAGTTTCATAGTTAATTGTACTCAAAACTTTTACATGAGTTAAGCTATCGATCAAAATTTCCTGTTTCTGCTAGGTCCAGGCACAATTTGCCCGGCTTATGCCTCAACATTTTCCAAGAGGCCTCTGGCACGCTGCTATAGATGGCTAACACAGCTTTCTTAACCTTATCATGCTCCAAGCCCAAAGTTTTTTCTCATCTAAAAGATGACTTCTTTTTGAATGTGGATGCTTGAGGCTGTGTCTTGTGGGCTTAGATAGACGGTGGAGACACAGCCCCCACACTGGACAAATCCTGGTTCAAATTTAACGACAATAACACCAACAACAAGCATTCTGCATTGTTTTTCTATGTCTAGGCGGGTTTCCAAAAAGGATGTTTGGAGACTCCAAAAGGATACTTAGTAACTAAATTCTATAGATGTTTAGAGGTGTAAAATACTATATATTGTATATTACATGCTCGTTCTAGACATTTGCAGAAAATTAGCTCGCTTTCCACCTGCCTGTCATCTTCTAACTCCCCCTCCCTCTCCCCCTCTCTCCACCCCCCTCTCCTTGCTCTCCCCTTGCCCCCACTGGCAGCAGCAGGTCTGGAAGATTGTAGAAAAGTTTTTGTCAAATACCTCACCCTGATGAACAATTTCACATGCTACATTTATTATTCAAAATCAGGAGGCCACTCCTTATTTATAAGCGTACTGAATAATAATAAATATATTTTGAGAGTAATTTCACCAATATAAAATAGGATCAAGTCCTTCACTGCACATCCCCTGTGCTGTGGAGTCAAAAGCTGTGTCCACTGTCCTCAGAAATATTCACTCAGTCCAGTGATTTCTGCCTCCAAATTTGGGGTCTTTTGTTAGGACTAGGCATTGCAAACTACATTTTGTTATAAAGCAACAGCTTTTTTAAGCGTACATTTTCAAGAACTTTACTTGCCAGAGTACAACATTTTTAGCTTGCATACCAGAGATAATAATAATATTCATACGTACACAATACTTTTGGTGTTTTTTTTAATAATGGAGAAATGGAAAACAATGATTATTCCTCAGGAGAATTGCTAAGTAAACAATAAATGTTCTATCGATGCTATCGATGTTCTATCAATAAAAATAACTGTGGATTTTGTTCTCTGGATCATTGCCATGATAAAAACACTGACAGTTATTTACAGTTATTCATGTTGTCTGTGGATGAATAGAAGGTATGGACCCACAAGCTTGTTTTGTCGCCCCACATGTTTCAATATAGGGAACTATTGTCACTAAAACATTGGCACTGAAAAAATCATTTATAGAGATAGAACTGTGAGTTTTAACTTTTTCAAACAGTATATTGTGTGACCCGACTCATTTAAAATTTCACCATAAAAACAGAATAAATGCAAATACACCTACTCTGGCCCGAATACGGGCCAGTGCGACTTAAGGGGTTAAATAATTTTAATGTTGGTTTGCGGTGGAATTCCTCTTTCTGAAGAAAGAGAGCACTGGTGAGCTCAGTAATCACAAAGGGCCTTGTAGGCCAAGGAACACAGCTGAGGATTGAATAATTCTCACCATAATGAAGAAAAACCCCCAAAAGCTTGTCCAACAGACCAGAAACACTCTTCAGGAGGTAGGTGTGGATGTGTCAATGACTACTCTCCACAGATGACTTCACTAACAGACTACAGAGGCTACACTGCAAGATGCAGACCAGCAGTTCACCACAAAAACAGGATTGTCAGGTTAAAGTTTACTAAGAGGTACCTAACAGAGCCTGCAGAGTTCTGGAAAAAGGTCTTGTGGACAGATGAGATTAAGATTCACTTGCATCAGAGTGATAGGAAAAGTGTGGAGGCCAGATCCAAAACATCCCTCATCTCTGAAACATGGTGGTGGGGGTGTTATGGTTTTGGCATGTATGGCTACCACAGGTACTAGCTCACTTGTCATCACTGATGATGTAACTGCTGATAGCAGCAGCAAAATTAATTCTCAAGTGTACAGAAGCACCTTATCTGCTCAGGTTCAAGTGAATGACTCCAAACACAATGGACGGCACTTCATCCTTCAGCAAGATATTAATCCCAGACATACTGCTAAAGCAGTCTTTCAAAGCCAAATCAGGAAATTTGACTGGCTAAGTCATTCACCTGATCTGAATCCAACTGAAGAGAAAAATTTGAACAACCAGCCCCAGAAAGAAGCAGGCGCTGAAGATGGCTGCTGTGCAGGCCTGGCAGAGCATCATGAGAAAAGATAATCAGCACCTTGTGGTGTCCATGGGTCTCAGACTTAAAGCAGTCATTGCATGCAAAAGATATGCAAAAAGATACTAAACATGATTACTTTCATTTACATAAAATTAATATGCCCCAAATGTTGTGATGCCCTGAAATGGGGGTCTGTGTATAGAAGTACTGTCATTTCTATGGTGACAGTACACTTTTGGTGGAACCAAAGTGTATAAAATACCCTTAACCCCTTAGCGCACAAGCCAAATCTTGCCAATCCTTGCCCATTTAGGGGGTACCCTATTTAAAGCTTTATAACTCCAGATGTGAACACCACAGAGACTTGAAAAATGGCTTAAATGAAGCAAGACATTTGTACAATTTACAGTACTAACGCAGATTAGTTTATATTCATAATTTTGGAAGAAATAAAGTGCCACAAATGCAATTATTTTGACAAAAAATCAAAAATGAATTTGCACTTTTTAAGTTTGCAATGAAATACTGAGAGATTGCATATATACAGCAGGTTAAACTATACATGTGCTAGATCAAAAACTTCTTGACCACAAGTTCATAAAATCTAAGGGTGGATACGTAAAACTACTATAGATGTATGAAGCAAAAACTAAGCAGTGTACCCAGCGTCTCCAAATCTATCCAAAATGTCTAAATTATGCATTGCTGTAAATCACAACATATTCATGTATTTTCACTACAAATAAACTGTTTTTGACTCACTGTTGCATCATTTTCAAGTGGGAATTACAAGCTTTCAGTCAGTACAGTGGTCTAAAATATCTAGGGGTCCAGAAACATATCCAAAATCTCTCCAAAATTAAATAAAATGCTTTTTTTCCCATTATAAAGCATATAAATGAGCCCCTTCTGAAGGTTTAAGATGAAACATTGCTATCAGATTTAAAAAATAATGCAAAAATATTGTCACACAATGCAGTACAGTACCTAAATGTGTAATAATGAACTCTTGTGTGTATTTCTATACTCTGTACTATCGTATGTTTTCTTGTATGGGGATGGGACGACATGAAAACAATTTTCAACCGTCCACCACGTTTTGGCAATGTTCCAACTCTCAAGTCATCACTGTTGCATGCTTCACAAAAACTGTTACACTACCATCCAACGCTTACATTACAGTGTGAAATATCCACATTATATAACACCACTAACCTATTTAAAGACACTCAATTTCAAAAATAACATATATAACCAAAATATTTTGAGCAGTAATACTTACATAGAAATTATGAAATCTCATCTATGTTCAGTAGATGGAGACGATACTGTTCTATTCGCTTCTGTTTTGCTCCAGAAAACGATGTCAGCTAGGTCTATCAGCAAACATATGGCTTAGCTATGCCCAGAAGTCTTCAATAATAATAGTATTTTCCAAGAAATTATGAAATACCGTTGACCACATTTCGTTAGGTGCAGCGTCTTTTACTGCTAACACAGAGTGAATACGATGCTAAGAATATTTTCTGTTACGCTGACCTATAAAACGCTATTCCAAGAGCAGAATTAGACATGTTATACATTGTTAGAAAGCATACTCTCACCTACTGAATAAATGAATTGTCAATCAAGCCAGACTGTACTAAAAAGGGTGACGACGCCGTAAACAACACGTGTGGTATTAGGCACAGCTATTTTGGAAGATACCCAGGCGTCACAAATGCGTGTATATTTCCCAAACGGATTGTGACAATATATGACCATGCAGTCTCAAAAGGGACATCTACATACATAAAACCAACAGTAAGGTTGTATATTTATTCAATATTTAGTCACAGATATTGACTGTAGAATGACATGGTATCATTTTTAAAAACTTTTTCTTGTTTATTTCATTATTCAGTGAGCAGCGTTTTCACTGCTGTCGTGGCATATCTTAGGGCTATTGTCGGGTTTATCTTGTTGCTATGACGGAATAAGATTTTTTAGTGGTGAAAGAATAGTTTTATGAATGCCAAGATAGACAATATTGTCCATTATGTCAAGGGTGGGGGGTGTTTTAAAGATGCAGGGAGATGAGCGACAATGGTGGGGCTGCGAAACTCCGTTTTTGGCATAGTTGTCGTGTATCGTCTACTAATGAAACTAAAACAACGCGTTTCTGTTTTTAACTCATACGTTGGTTGCAGTAGCACCGAATGTCTGAGTCGGCATGCCGGCGTGGAGACCACTAGGGGCTTTGTGCTAAGAGGTTAAATAGAAACTGAGAATGCACAATTTAACCTTACCTTAGCCAATCATGAAAAAATGTCTTTCTTTTAAAAATTATGTAGCTCACTGTAGTTTTTATCGACTAAAGCCCTGTGTTGCCTTAGCAGATACCTTTGATCCTCAGTTTGGTGGTTCGGAGACCCTCCCTGAAATGGCAGCTAGACCCCCCCCCCCCCAACTTGTTCTCTAGCCTGGAAAGTCACATGGGATTAAGTACGGAGTCAGTTGGATCTTCAGGAGATCTACTGCTGCTGCTCCAGGCCCTGCCACTACTTCCCTGACCCCTGCCGCTAATTCTCTGCATGTTGCACGTTCACCCAGCATAGCTGAGTAATGAACTCATTGTCGGCATCTGTACTCGGGAGTTTTTGTGCTGCTCTCATTTAACTGGGGAAAAAGAATTGAGAGGATTGGAGGATCATGGAGGAATACTGCTGAAAGCGGGGCAATTCTTTGGGAGGCCGGACAATTCTCTAAGCTTGCTTTGGAGGTTAGAAGGATGACACGGGGGGAAGGGGCTCAACGACCACCAGGTGAGGGAAGTTTGGACTAATTTATTTGTTGTTGTTATTAGTCTAGCATTATGGGCATAGTTACCAGGGGGTAGTGTAGTACTGTGGTTGATGGTAGAACTGACTATAATGTTAGGTGTCATTTGCCAATGTTTACCATGAGTTGTATAACAGATTGTTACGTTTAAAGTGCGAACCATTTACTATAAAGCCCCTATAGTTAGTCCCCTTTATACCAGTGTGATATACTTATATTGTCACACAGATGTGAGGTGTGTGACAATTTTGCAATTACTTGTTTAAATCATCCTTAATTGCCCATGTCAGAATGACCGGCTCAACTTCAAGCACACAGTAATTTTAAGAGAATGATTTGTCTAAATTAAGTATTGTGTTTTACTTCTTATAACTGTCATTTTGTGCTTGTAAATATCAGCAACTCCAATCGGACCTTATCTGGTCAACAAAGGTGGTGACAGCTTTGTGTTACAGTTTATTCTGTAGATCTAGTACTGAATTATTGATTTATTACACTATGTTCAAACTGTAATTTGGCAGAAGACATTAAGAGGGTTACGTTAAGGTAAGTTATGGTTAGCTAAATATTATTTTATGAAGTCAGGGTTATTTTATTTAAAATGTGAATTGAGCTACCAGTGGTATTATCTACAGGCTTTATTATGGTGTGCTATCTACTACACCTCTGATAATGATAGCTAACTTAACTACCTAATAAAGTTAGCTAACTTAATGTAACTTAGTAGCTGTTACACTGTGCAAAAGCGACAAAATGACCACTTTCACATGACATTTCACATTGGCCAATCAGAGAAAAACTATGGGCCTTGGCTAGTTCAGACCAAAGATTTGTGACACATCAAGCTGCAACTGGTGACTTTGCAAAACTCATAGTTTGCAACATTTTAAAACGGTTTAAATCAAAGCAACGAGATGAGACAGGGTTTACGGTTACATCCTTGTTGGTTGCAATACTCATCTGGCAAATATCTAGATGCTTGCTGTAGCTGCAGTATTTCTAATAAAAGTGAGGGTGTGTAAGAGCCGAACATACAGTTTTTGGAAGTGGCTATGTGTGCTTCAGTGGCCGGTACACGGAGCGTACAAGGAACTAGATTTAGCATTGTTTCTTAATTTCACCTGTCTTTTCCTCGACCATTATGCACACCAAAGAGCTGGTGTCACTGTTGATTCGGGATGAGAATGCTCGTATACCAGTCTTTAATTACTACAGTGATTTTGTAAATGTATGTTGTCACCAGTGGAAACCCCCCCCCCCCCCACCCCCACCCACAACACCGCCCACTAATAAAAACAGTATATCACACTTTATTTCAGGATCCCTGCATGCAGTGGGTGAGGGGTAGGAATATGCCCTTGACCAGTTGTCAATCCATTGCAGGGCCCACACACCATACTCACATCCATAACTATGGGTAATTTAGACTCTCCAGTTAGCCTAGTGCATGTCTTTGGACGCTGAGAAGAAACCAGATTACCTTGTGGAAACCCTTGTGGACACAGGGAGAAAATCAAAACTCCACACAGAAAGGCCCTTGGTCAGGATTAAAACTTGCTCCCTTCTTTCTGTGAGCCGACAGTGCTATTCATTACACCACCGTGCCCCTCGTCAACAAAAGTAACCAAAAGTGTGTTCTGTACCAGTGGAAATTCTAGTTAATGTTACTGTAGATATAATGCTATTTAAGTCTCTAGCTCAGTAGCAGGCACTGGTATTATTGTAGCTTTTTTGTTAATTAATTCACAAAATGAGTAAGACAGGAAATGGGAGTTCATTAGACCTCTGCTTCTTTTACCTTGTTTTACATCAAGGGAAACTTATCAGTGCAAACTGGGAGACTTGGGAGGGTATCAAAAGTGGAGGGGCCATTTGAAACTGCATTTAAATAGGCGGTAGACAAGACACAAACAATGAACAATGACAAAAGGTTCCTGGCAGAGGTAATGTCAGTTGTTTGAAAAAGTGCACTCCACCAAGCCAAGCAGGAAACAATGACATGGTAGAGTGTCAGGACAATGGCCTGGATTAATCACAAAGCCCTTATTACCTGCAGTAAACTGCTCATAAACTCACTAGAGCTTTAAAATTATGCATTATATTGAAACATTGTTAAATTGTGAGTTACTTAAAGCAATAACAGATTACATTTTACAGTGAATAAATGTTGGTTGATGAATAGTTTAAATAACTGTTGGTGATTCAAAGTGTCCTAACATTTCTTGATCAAGTGAGCCAATATTGTGTGGCAGGTACATTTCATTTTCAAAAGTATGTGGACACCTGAACATCACACCAATATGTACTTCTTGAACATCTCATTCCAAAACCATGGGCATTGGTATGGAGGTGGACTCCCCTTTGTTACTGTAACAGCCTCCACTCTTCTGGGAAGGCTTTCCACTAAATTTTGAAACATGGCTGCAGAGATTCGCATCCATCCAGACACAAGAGTATTAATGAGGTTGGGTGCTGATGTTGGGAGTAAGGCCTGGCTCACAGTCAGCATTCCAATTCATCCTAAGGGTGTTTGATGGGGTAGAGGTCAGGGCTCTGTGCAGACCGGGCAAGTTGTTCCCCAACAAACTCAGCAAACCATTTCTTTATGGACCTTGCTTTGTGCTGCTTGAGGGCGTTGTCATGCTGGAACAGGAAAGGGCTTTCCCCAAACTGTTGCCACAAATTTGGAAGCGCACAGAATGTCTAGAATGGCATTGTATGCTGTAGCATTAAGATTTCCCTTCACTGGATCTATGGGGCCTAGTCCAAACCATGAAAAACAGCCCTAGACCATTATTCCTCCTCCACCAAATTTTACAGTACACACTATTCGGGCCAGTACAGTTGACACTATGCATTCTGCCAAACCCAGATTCGTCCATGAGACTGCCAGATAGTGAAGCGTAATTCATCACTCCAGATAATGGGTTTCCCCTGCTCCACAGTCCAATGATGGTGTGCTTTACGCCACTCCAGCCGAACCTTGCCATTGCTATGGTGATCTAAGGCTTGTGTACAGCTGCTTGGGCATGGAAACCCATTTTATGAAGGTCTTTCCGAACAGTTCTTGTGCTGACGTTGTTTCCCGAGGTAGGTTGGAACTCTGCACAGTGAGTGCTGAAATCGAGGACAAATGATTTTTATGTGCTACACGCTTCAGCACTTGGTGGTCCCGTTCTGTGAGATTGTGTGGAATACTGCTTTATGGCTGAGCTGTTGTTGCTCCTATATGTTTCCACTTCACAATAACAGCACCTACAGTTTACTGGGCAGCTCTAGCAGGGCTTAAATTTGACGAACTGACTTGTTGGAAGGCTGCCACCTTATGACAGTGCCACGTTGAAAGTCACTGAGATCTTCAGTATGCCCCATTCAAGCCAATGTTTGTCAATGCAGATTACATGGCTGCATGCTTGATTTTATGCACCTGTTAGCAATGAGTGCGACTGAAATAGCTGAAACCACTAAGTAGAAGGGGTGTCCATATGCTTGGAAGTGTAGTGTTTCATCTTTGGTATGAGACATTAGACCAGAGTCATCATGCATCTTATCCATTAAAATCCTAATACCTAGGGAAGATCAGGTACATATGCTTATTGGAAGAGCATCCCATAGGCTGGGTGTGGCAAACCTAAGTCACAGTAACAGTGATTTATTCATTATGTATACCATCCAAATATACCACCCATACAGTTACATTTGTAAAATAAGATACTTATATTCAAAACAAAATCAAAGATCACTGTACATAATGCCATATCATAACGAGACGAATGCATTCAATGGATCAATGGCAACAGTTGTATTGGATATAAAAGTTTGACTGCAGTATGACTCTAGGTGATGTAGTGTCAAAGTCTAACCACTGGGCGCTGATCTAAGTCTAGAAAGGGTTGCAGAACATGCGAAACGCAACGGCGCTGTCTTTCAATAACACATGCACAATGGGGAATAGCGAAGGCAGAACGGCGGACAGATGCGTGTCACTCTGACTCTTATTCCAGTTGACAATATAAAACTTTTATCATGATAAAGGCAACACTCGTTTTATCGAAGCATTGTAATTGTATGAATTTGGGATACCTGTTTTTCTCCAGAAGGGATGCAGCGGTACATTTTGTTGTTTTTGCAAGGTGAGGCGCAGGTGATGATTGATGCTACAGAATTACGTTGCAAACAGCTGCATCAACGATAATTTAAGCAGTTGGTTTTAACAGCATAGCATTTACGGATTGCGGACATATGTATATCTGCATGTTTATATTTTGTGGCATTTTTCGCGTTTGCAAACCGAGATGAGAAGGAGACTTAAATCGGTGTTTTCGTTTTAGCCTCTCACTTTGGCATCAATTACCATAGACTACGCGTCAAAAAGTGAAATCCCTCGAATGCGATAGCCACATATGTAAAGGCTTTAAAAAATTTATGGTTTATGACATCGCAGGATTTTACTCTCCCAAATCGAAATGGAAATTGCACAAAACCGAAAACTGCAGCCTCGCCTATCTACAATATGCTAATTCGATGAATGGAGAAAAGAAGATATTCTGTTTGGCCTTTTCAGATGTAAGTATTATGTCTGGGTATCAAACTGTGGAGTAATAGGGAACAGGATGAATTAGCATGCATGGCCGGAGGAGTGTCTGTATTTATGAAGGACTTCACAGAGGTTGTGTTGGTAAATGTAATCACGCACTACCTCCTGTTGCCTGGGCTGGCCTTCAGTATCTTATTTTTATTTAGATATTTTGTGTGGGAGTAGGCTAATTATTACCAAGTTCTATAAATCATGCGCATCAGTGTTAATTAAAAAATATATATTATTACATTTTTATTTTGTATGCATGCTGTAGATTTTGGATCGATTTCTAACACTTTCTTCCATCCGTTTCTACAGGCGTCAAAGGAAAATATAGTCAAAAGAACATCTGACGACAGTGCGGTCTACCACCACCCATTTCGGAGGGCAATAAGAGACCAAAATAAGCATCTTTTTCTTTATATCTGCGCACTTATATAGCAAACAAGTTACTGGAACCTGAAAGAATGTGAGACATTCATTTTTGGGAGCGGGTGTTCTAGCTCGCCATTAATTAATATTTTATATCAAACGAAAAGAGCTGGTGTTCACGGATTAAACGAAATTATTTAGTGACCGAATAAAAGTTACCAACTGGAAACATCTCTTGTTAGCCAGCAGTGTGCGTGTTTATAAAATGTTGGCCAAAACGGAATTATGAAGCTTTTCTTTCGTATATGTCTTGGGGAACACTTGGGTTGAACTAAAGACTAACTGGGAGTATCTAACACAAACTTCACCTGTTAGCTTCAGTATGTAACTAACTACTGAGAATTGACGCAAGAATGGCATTATACATGGACGGAAAATACTCGAATGTATATATTCAAGACAACCTACAATTGCAGCTGCGGGCAGAGACTAGGAGAAACAGGTGCATAGTTCTGACAATGTATTGCTGTAACCAGCTGTTCACCATTTGCTCCCGCCCTAAAGCACTACTATAATTCGTCTACCAGTGTATATTATTTGGGAAATCAAAATATTATTCACAACCCGAATACAAAAAAAAAAAAAAAAAAACAAACAAAAACAAAAAAACAAAATGGAGTTTGCCATGGTAGGCGCAGAAAGTGGTGGGTGCAACAGCCACCTGCCTTATGGATACGCCCAGGCGCGCGCAAGGGAGCGAGAGCGCGAGAGGGAGAGACAGGCGCATTCAAGAGCGGCAGCAGTGGCGGCAGCTGCTGAAGCGGGATCGGTTGGAGAGGGAGGGGTGTCCTCCGGCCATCACCACAACAACCAAAACCACCAACAGCATCAGTCTCGCGCCGCCTCCTCATCCCATGCCAGCAACAGTAGCAGTGGAACCGCCTCGCGCCCCTCCTCCTCGCAACAGCCGCCGCAGCACCACCAGGAACCACAACAGCACACTCTTAAGGAAAGGAAAAAGCAACGGGGTGCAGACCACCGGAGAAGGAACCGTTCGATTCTCGGCGGAGACTTGCGCCAGTCGGAGTTGGCGCTACTCGGATCCGAGGAGGAAATTATGATAGAGGAGGAGGAGGCGGAAGGCGAAGAAGAAGAGGACGAGGAGGGGGGAGGAGGGGGTGGCGAAGAGACCAGAGAAAAGAGGAAAAGTTTTCTGTTTAACATGGATGATGAAGAGGAGACAGTCTCGCTTACCGACAAACGTCCCCAACCAGGCTACGAAAATGTTTATAGTGAGTACGGGTGCTGCGAGAGAGTTGTGATAAACGTATCTGGTCTGAAGTTTGAGACACAATTAAAGACGCTCACTCAGTTTCCCGATACTCTCTTGGGTGATCCTGAAAAACGAATCAGGTACTTTGATCCTCTGAGGAACGAGTACTTTTTTGACAGAAATCGACCCAGCTTCGACGCCATTCTTTATTATTACCAATCGGGTGGAAGGTTAAAGAGGCCTGTCAACGTACCATTTGACATTTTTTCAGAGGAGGTTAAGTTTTATGAACTTGGAGAAGATGCAATGCTCAAGTTTCGGGAAGACGAAGGCTTCGTAAAGGAGGAAGAAAAACCCTTACCAGAAGATGAGTTTAAACGTCAGATTTGGCTTCTGTTTGAATATCCCGAAAGTTCAAGCCCTGCCAGAGGAATTGCTGTCGTGTCTGTTTTGGTCATTGTTATATCCATAGTCATTTTCTGTTTAGAAACTTTGCCGGAGTTCAGGGACGACAAAGATTTCCTCGGCGCAGGTAACAATTCTGCATACTCAGACAATGGATTTACACCTTTCAACGACCCGTTTTTCATTGTTGAGACTGTGTGCATTATTTGGTTCTCTTTTGAAATAATTGTCCGCTTCTTTGCAAGCCCTAGCAAAGCTGCTTTCTTTAAAAATATTATGAATTCTATAGACATTGTATCCATCTTGCCTTATTTCATTACTCTTGGCACAGATCTTGCCCAACAGCAAGGCAACGGGCAGCAAGCAATGACCTTTGCTATTCTCAGAATAATTCGTCTTGTCAGAGTCTTTCGCATCTTCAAGCTCTCCAGGCACTCGAAGGGTTTGCAAATCCTAGGACATACTCTGAGGGCCAGTATGCGGGAACTGGCACTGCTGATTTTCTTCCTTGTCATTGGCGTTATTTTGTTCTCCAGTGCTGTGTATTTTGCTGAAGCAGATGAGCCGTTGTCTCAGTTCACGAGCATCCCTGACGCTTTCTGGTGGGCAGTCGTTACCATGACCACAGTCGGATACGGGGACATGAAACCAATCACTGTTGGTGGTAAAATAGTGGGTTCACTGTGTGCCATAGCCGGTGTGCTGACCATTGCTCTACCAGTCCCGGTCATTGTGTCCAACTTCAACTATTTTTATCACAGAGAGACCGACAATGAAGACCAAACACCTATCGTGCAGAACACACCTCCCTGCCCCTACTTTCCCACAAACTTCCTTAAGAAATTTAGGGGCTCCCCATCGGCTTCCTCGATAGGGGACAAAGCTGAGTACATGGAAATGGAAGAAGGAGTGACCGAGTCCCTGTGCGGAGTGGAAAAGCAAAGCCCGAGCAAAGGAAACGGTACAGAAATAGTTAGAAAAAATAGCTCCAATCCCAAATCGCTTCAAACAGACGTGTGAAAACAAACAAAAACAAAATAAAACCAAAACACGTATCTTTGTTTGTAGTTAGCCATATGTTATCAACTAAGGTCTAGCTAGCTTGTACACGACTCGACGGAAAAATTCTGAGATGTTGCTTAATACAGTCGGAAACATGCATGATAGCCTATTCTTAACACCCGCCTGGTGGTTTTAACATATCACCGTCGACCTTCAACATGTAACGTTACAGCTATCCATATCGACCAGGAGAAATGCACCTTTTATTTGATTTGGTCTTCGCAGAGGGATTAAATTAAAATAAACAAGGCGGACATTAAGAGCTTTACCATATATTCAAATGAGGATATTTGCGTGCGTTTAAAACAGGATATAACGAGCTGAAGTTATTATTTTAAGAAATGACAGATTGCAAAGGCACTTTATACGTTTCTGTACGTCACTTTAAAATATGAAGGGAAGGAGGAAAGAAATCTCATCGTTTTGCTGTTATGCAATAAAGTAACACTTTTGCACTACTGTACAATGTCCGTTGATTAATTATTCTGAGTCACCCTGAAAAGGCCCTACTCTGCATTTTGTGGTAAGCTAACATACACGTCTTACGAAAGACATAACGTACTGTATATTTAATTTTTACGATATGTTGATTATACAAGCTAACCCTAAACTCCTCAGTAAAATAGGTTTTGCGATAGGGTCATAATAAATCACTCTAAAAATGTGAAAGTGTCGAAGGTCGTATTTGTTTTTAAGTAGCCTACGCGACTAATCCCACCTTAACAGCATCGCAGTTGTCCAGGAGAACACCTTGAGCCGGAAAAAGATGACAAAAAATTAAGGACCGACATTAGTTTTGACAAATAACAAGTGCACACTTTGAATCAAATTTACATAACCGTTAACGAGCCATAGTGCATAAGTTGAATAAAAATGAACGCCCTATAAGTCTTTTAAAGAAAGGTTTCTAGCGCATATAAATTTAGTGATAGTTTTTAACTCGCTTCATTTCGCATATTTGTAGGCCTATGAATCGTCTCCTAAATGCAAGACAATTTTGAGTTTGTGTTTTAAAGGCCGACCGATGCACACACATTTTTTTTATTTTAGTGTAGTCTACGTGTAGCCTACCTGGAGCGATGCACTATAAATTCTTAACTTGGCAGGCGATAGAGTGTGGAGCTCTTTTTTCAACCCTTCATCTTATATACAACCAGAGGAAGATCAGTATCTAATGGCTGTTACGGCCAAGTGCTTTGCCCTTTAAATAGCCTACCACAAGAGAATGACTATAGATCCCTTTACGTGAAAACGGACAGAATTCCGAAGAAAGTTTACTGAAACCTTGAAAATATGGACTTCTTATTTTTCTTTTGGTCAATGGACCTCCAAAAACAACACCATCGATGAAAGAACTTTTGGTCTTCCTGGAGAACATGCACAATGCCTGAACTGAGGGGTTGTGCACAAAGGTATGTATCTTTTCATTATAATTGTTTACATATTTTAGCATATTTTATCCATAATGCAGGCAATATTGATGTTAAACAGATTCTTGCTGGATATTGAATAGGTATCATGACATGTTCAATTATGGGGGATTACAGGATACTTTCAGCGGTTTAAATCCAACATAATAGTGTCCTTTTTGCCTGAAGTGTAATTTTAAAGCTGGGTGGCATGGTGTCAGTTTAATCTAGGTACACAAATTGTACCTAGATCTAGGTACAGAAATTATTCCTCTGTTTCTTGTTTCTTTTTGCTCAGAAAAAAATTAACCTGTTTTGCGCATGCATATGTGCTTGTGTGTGAATTCAGGAGAAGTCTCCTTTCAGAAGCTTTGGTCATCATAAATGCTTATTTTTTCATTAACCACTCTATCTAAACATAGCCAAACGAATTAACACCAAATAAGGCAGCAAAATAATTTAATTCTAGATAATAAGGAATCCGCATTTATTAAGTGTAGTAGTGTTAATTCGAATGTGTTTAATGTGAGCGTATGTAATTTTAAAAAATCCACACTGTAAATGAAGACTATTGCAGTTTTGAGCACTCTTCATTTTCAAAGCATTGACAACTGTTTGACTTGCATAGCAACCTGATGATGCTGCTGCTGCTTGTCTCACTTCTGGTAAATAGTGGATTGAATAATTTCCCTGACTGTCAAGATACAGTGAATGCTCTCATTTTAATAATGGGAATGTGTATCACTTGAGTGTGCTTATGGCATGAATTGAAAAACAGTCACACGATACAAGATGATGGATTCATGGATATTAGAAGCCATTTCAGTTTTTCAGATAATTATTTTTTTTGCGGAGTGCTTATTTTGTCAGTGCATATACTAGCCAAACAGATGTTTTATGAGTTAAGCAGTGTTCCGATATACTCTGTCAGAAATAATTTAAGGTAAAACATTTTACTGCGTGAGTATCATAATCATTGTGAACAGTAATTGTCATCAATTAATAAAACATTGTTAATGTGGGGTTGGTGGTATAGGCCTTAAATGCCCAATAATGTCTTTTGCAATGCCCATTCTGTTCTATACTGATTCAAGACATCTTATCCACATCCTGTCTGTGGGGTGATAGCTGAATTTTGAATGACCACATGCTCACAATCTGTTGGTTACATCATAATTGTTCTCTCCTGATCACAAGTTGATGTACTTGTGCCTGTTTGACACAAAACACAGCATCTGCAACAACAGCTGTCAAGTCTCGAGCCGCAATGGAACAATTGATACACATATTTGATTATTCTGACCATTTAATTATTTTAACCATAGCCATTCACACGCACACACACACACACACACATATATATATATATATATATATATATATAGAGAGAGAGAGAGGTGACAAATTAAAGGAAAAACCTGAATAAATGGAGAAACATGCAGGTGCTTCCATACAGGTGTACTGCATGATACAATTAAGCAATTACCATACTGTCATGCTCTGTGACATGTGTAAAAATGCTGGGCAGGCCCATTTGACCTCAATTTTGAATCAAGATAGTAAGAGGAGAATATCTAAATGACTTAGAAAGCAGAGTTCCAGAGACTTGTAGAATCTATGCTAAGGCACATTGAAGCTGTTCACGTGACTCGTGGTGGTCCAAAACATTACTAAGACGCTTTATCTGGGTTTTTTCCTTTAATTTGTCACCTGTCTATATATATATATATATATATATATATATATAGTGAGCTCCATAATATTTGGGGCAAAGACATGTTTTTTCTTGATTTGGCTCCATAGTCAACAATTTTAGATTTGCAATCAAAACAATGCACATGTGGTTAAAGTGAATATTCTCAGCTTTTATTAAGGGTAGTTTAATACATTTTGGTTTGACCATGTGGGAATAACAGCATTTTTTATACATAGCCTCCCATTTCAGGGCATCATAATGTTTGAGACAAATGGCTTCACATGGGTGTCTGATTTGTCGGGTGTTACAGTAGGTGCTTCTTTTGTGGAAGTTTAAGAGAGCTTTCAGCCTTGATTCTAGGCTTTTGATTGCCTTTGGAGTCAGTTATTGGTGTTTGTCAGCATAAGGACCAGAGTTGTGCCAATAAGTCATGGAAGCCATTATGAGGCTGAAAATATGACAAAAAGAATCACAGACATAGGCCAAACTTTAGGCTTACCAAAATCAACCGTTTGGAACGTCATTAAGAAGAGATGGGAATGGTGAGGTGAGCTCAGTAATCGCAAAGAGTGTCGTAGACTAAGGAAGAACTCTTCAGTTTATGGCAAAATAATTATCAAGGAAAAAGTGTTGACATTTCACAAAGCTAATCCATTTTCTTTTTTAAATATATACACAGTGCAGTTTAAATATTTGGACAGTGACACAATGTTTGTTGTTTTGGCTCTGTACTCTAACGCATTGCATTTGAAATGTCAGCTTTAATTTGATCTTATTTATATCCTTATCCAGTGATCCATATAGGATCCATATACTGCCTTTTTTATACGTAGTCCCCCATTTTAGGGAACCAAAAGTATTTGGCCAAACTTATAATCTTGTTGTCATATTTAGTACTTGGTTGCAAATCCTTTGCATTTAATGACTACAAACGTCTGCAACCCACAAACATCAGTAGATGCTGGATTTCTTCCCTGGTGATGCTCTGCCATGCCTGTACTCCAGCCATCATCAGTTCCTGTTTGTTTTGGGTTTTTTTGCTATTTGTCTTGTCTTAAGCAAGTGAAACACATGTTCAATTGGATTCAGGTCAGGTGGTTGACTCGGGCAGTCAAGAATATTCCACTTACTGGCCCTGAAATCTTCCTTAGTTGCTTTAGCAGCGTGTTTGCGGTCATTGTCTGCCTGAATGGTGAAGTGCTGTACAATGAGTTTTGAGACATTTGATCTTAGCATATAAGATGGTTCTGTCCACTTCAGAATTCATCCTGCTGCTGCCATCAGTGGTTACATCTTCAGTAAAGAAAAATGAGACAGTTCCAGTGGCAGCCATGCATCCCCAAGCCATAACACATGTTTTACATATGAGGGGGGGGCTTTTGATCATGAGCAGTTCTTTCTCTGCACTTTTCTTTCTTGCAGTGAACCCTCTGAGATTATGCTAGTGTAGTTATTTTCTACAAATGTATGCCTACATTTCAGAGAGTGTTCTTGATCTGTTCGACAGTTCAGAAGGAGTTTTTATTCAAAATTGAAAATATTTCTTGGTCATCCACTGCAGTGGTCTTCTGTGGTCTACCATGTTATTTGGTATCGCTGTGCTCACCAGTGCATTCTTGCTTATTATCAATATGTCAAACAGTTGATTTAGGCACACTCAGTGTTTTGGCTATGCCTCTGATTGATTTATTCTGGTTTCTCAGCATCATGATGGCCTGCTTTACTGGTATTGACACTCATTTGGTCCTTATGTTGAGAGACAACAGCAACAGATTCCAAATGCAGATTCCACATCTTTTGTTTGTTTTCTTGAGCATGAACTAACGTTGCAACAACACAATTGTCCAATTACTTTTGGTCCTCCAAAACAGGGAGACTGCATAAAAGAGCCACAATTCCTACATGGTTCATCTAATATGGTTGTCAATACCTGTAAATTAAAGCTAACAGTAACACTTTAACCTCATATTCATTGTTTCACTTCAGATCCATTGGGCTGGATTAAAAGGCCAAAACAACAAAACTGTCCAAATGCTTATGGACTGCATTGTATATATCAAAATACTTGTTTGGGAGTTGTAATGTGAAGTCTGCCTTTATTTTTGAAGCATTGGCAGGCCAATTAGTTGGATGTGAAAAAGAACTATTTAGCACAATGCCTGCTGTTGAACTTTACAAATGTTATTCAGAATGGCCAAAACAGAACATTCACACCAGAAGACTCGTACTGCCATGCAAAATAAACCAAAATGATGAAGCAAGTCATTATTATGTGGAAGGTTTATTTTTCTCCCCTTAATAGTTGTTTTGACAGACTAGGCTGTAACTCAGTAGTGATGCATTTTTTCTTTAAGATGTCAGATCAGTAAGTTCCTTCTGTGTTATAAAATGTGCATCTGTGCAATCCATCACTGACTGAATGTTCTGTGCATTTCTGATGAACACAATCCCATCATCCCAGCTAATAAGTGAGCTGACATTGGCCTTGATGTAGGCATATTTCAGATAACTGAGTAATCAGCATTGACTGCAGCTGGGTACTTATATTTCAGAGCGTTAGCCTATATGTTGAAGCAATATGGCATACAAGGCTGTGGTATATTAGGAATATTGTCACAGCTTTTAGTACATGTTTGATATCACGTGTAGCCAAATACCAGGATGTAATTCATTAAGTTATCTTATCTTTGCGTGCATTATACTGTAAGGGTGAAATGCAAATGTGGAGGGGAGGAAAATGCCCCATTTGTCTACATTTGATGTCTATATGTTCGGCTAGAATTATAATATTTTTAAATGCAGCTATGTTGTACAGTGGCAAGTCTCTAGATGGCAATGTATTTGGCACGGTATGGTCATATTCACAGATAGTCGTGAGCTGAATCCTTCTGTTGTACCAGTCCATAATCAGACCTCAATGTATATGAAATAACCGTGCTTACTTGTACATTACACATTGTGAACCTTTTATATTACAATTTAATGTCTGTCAGCAAATGATGTGTTTGATAAAGTGAATTGGCTAATGACATTTTGGCGACGTGTGGTGAATAGATTCTGCCAAAAAATTTAGGAATGGAGTCAGAAAAGGCCATCAACAGTTTTTGACATGTTACTATTTAAATGTTGCTTGTTATCTTTGTGGCATTTTGTATTTGTGTTTTTTTATATAGGTTTAGTAAAATATTTTCTTTTTTGTAAAAAAAAAAGGTTTTAACACATAATGCTAAAACAAAGAAATTGAAAAAGCCAACAGTGATGCTCTCCTTTTTTCTGTTAGGTTCCCCGGTCTTTTGCATTTACTGTTAAAAAGTCAACTCAATAAAAAGAACACACGTTGTATAATATCATTATTAAGGCTGGATGTTTGTCATGGAAGTCATGGAAGTTTTCTGTGATTTTTGCAATTTTTTCTTCCCCCATTTTTCCCCATTTCCTACGTTTTTAATGCTTTCCCTGATTTATTTGGCAGTTCTGAATGGTGACTGTCAACCTTAACAGTGTTATTTGTATAGGTCTATGCATTTTAACAATATTGCCAAATGCTGGGAAAACAAAGTGGGACAATATATACAGATTCTGAAATGCGCTGCACTTGTCATTTGTTGCAATCAGATGTTTGATGGCCCCAGTCAAAACTGTTGATGCTCAGCGCTCCTTCACTTTTTACTGTAACACTGTCAGTGACACAAGGCACTCCATCAAAGACTCAAATATCACAATGTACAACATATTGTACCAAAACAAACTTTAAAGAAATAAAAAGGGACACACATTAACCATGTTTTCCTTATTTTAGCAATGCAATTTGAGCATTTTCTGTTTCTAATAATGTTATGTTGAATTAAAGGCAAAAAGCATGCTCTTTCTTTCCATGATGAACTGAATTAAGTGAGTAAATGCACAAGCCTGTCAAAGTATTTTACTCGTAGGATATTTGTTCCTATCAACCAGCAACTGCTTTTTGATTTTTGAAATGTCAAGCATATGTTACTGTCGCTACCATTCATGTTATTTCACTAGTTTCCCACAGCTGTGCATGATATCCATTAATTAATTTAATAAATTAAGGTATATAAAAAAAACAGATTTCTTCAGTTTTTTTGTGATTTTCAACAACTTTGCCATGACTGCTCCTAACACCCAGACAAAAACCCAGCCATAATCATTATCACTCAAAAATCAGGTATATGTTGTCCCATCATTTTAGACCATATTGATTTGTCATGCAGAAAAATAATGATAGTTATCTAATAGCTAACTTGGTAAAGGTAATTAAAAAAATATACAAGCAGAGTATATGGAATTAACAACTCATTAATAATATCTATTGTTAGCTTTACCCTTGGACTAATCCTAAATACTTTTACTTAAATCTCTGCCTTTAGCATTATCGAGAGTAGTGCTTTATACACCTTTACCCGATTCCTTCTCCTTCACATTATTATTGTCATGCGACATCCTGCATATGATAGAAAAAGGCTAGATTATGTGCTTGACTTTTGCAACAGAAGTATTTGATACATTTGGACACAAGCAGACAGACCCCAGAGTGCCAGCAGGAATAAACTGATAGTACAGAGTACAGAGTTCAAGCAGAAAGAGTGCACATTGCACAGACAAGTGTTTTGATCATGAAAAGAAAGAAATCTTTTTAAGCAGAGGAAATCAAAAAGAATCAAGACAGATTTGATCATTTACGACTGGATTATGTACCTTCAAATATTCTTTGTGCCTATGTCACTTTAAACACTGGAGTAGTGCCGTAGGTGATGACCAAGCTGAAACATCTACTTAGATGCAATACTTCCTAACAGAGGCAGAACTGCATCTGTTAGGAAGTATTGCATCTAAGTAGATGTAGATGGTGTATCATTTAGGACTTCAACTATTTTTTTATTGTTTAAAAAAATACATTTTTCTTTTTCTTTATTCCACTATTCCAAGTGCCTAATACCAGCAATTAGCCCATTCTATCTCTGCTCTATCAATTTGGGTGGGTGCTGTCAAGCATGAGTCCCAGGAGACTTGCAACCAGCCGCCACTATTTTCATACTGATACCCACCACCTGATCTGTGGTGCAGGCAGATTATGTCTCTTTTGCTGCTGGTTAGCCTTTCCAAGACCGCCAGCATTAAATAATTTCATGTACATTTCTTGCCAGAATTTATTTCTACCCCTCTATTAGTAGCCAACAGCCCATGTAACAGTAGATTTTGTATCAAATTGTCCAGCTTTCTTACAAGTGGACAGACAAGAAAATGTAAGCAATACAAATTCTAGTGAGTACAGGAATGATCAATATGACCTCACGTACATCAAATGAGCAAAAGAAAAAAAAAAGTAATAGACAAGAAACATCAATACCTTTCAGCAATCAGCTGAGAGCTTCTACTCCAAAATGCAACATTTATTATGTGGCTGACAACTTAATTTTTTCCATTCAGAAGATGTTTCACACTCTTGTCACTCAATCTGTCATCAGAGAAGGCAGGAGTGATTTACGTTTATATGCTTTCGTGATTCTCGTTGCCAGAAGCAGCATATCAGTGAGTTTCGTAGAATAATCAAACAAAGCTTGGGGTTGGGAAGTGGACTGAAACCAGGATTCGAGGAAACCTTGCGCTGATGTATATTACTGATTTCCTGTAACACCTTCACCCAAAGTGAGGAAACCTGGGGCCACTCTCAGAAAAAAGTGGCTCCTAGTGGCCCACAACACTTTGTAAACAAAGTTGACAGTTGACACAGAATAGCTAGCTAGTGATCCAATTTTTTGAATAGTGTTTGAAGATTTCTAGTAGCAGTAATGACTATAGTGATGGTGACATTCATTTTTCAACTGATGTGGAGGGTTACATGTTTGAACCTGAATGGATGAGTTGCTTATAGAGGTTGAGAGGACAAGGGCAGAAGGTGTATACACAACTTACTGAACTTGTACCAGCCGAGAGTGAGACGAGGGAAAAGGTAAACAAAAACTGGTGGTGCACCTGTCACCAGGCAACTCGAAGAAGTGGCATTGCCATGAGTTCGTTCAGCAAGAGTAGCTTAGTGTAATCTGATCCAGAGTGAGACTCAGAGACCTCTTGAAATAAAATTGGGTTTAATGAAACTATCAAACTCTCATTAGACAGGAAGACATAAACGAACGTAAAATCATAATTATAAAAGGTTGTATTTCACGAGAACCAAAGGCAGGTAGTGTGTGCCCAGACAACAGATCACAACTCCCTTTTTAACTGGGTCATATCACTTAGAGGGAGGGCAGAGATGGCTCAGGGTCACAGATTACTGAGACACTTCTAACCTCTCAAACTAATCACAGGCCTACTTCAGTAAGTATTATATATATGTGTGTGTGTGTGTGTGTGTGTGTGTGTAACTAAACTAAACAGTATAACATATTTCAGCTCAATCAAAGCTTAATCATTAATAAACTAACCACTTTGATTTAAGTCTAATAATTAAATCAAATGAATGGTTAACTAATCATCAATTAACATTATTTTTGATTTCTTCTGTACTTTTCAACTTTACCAAGCTACACTAAGTATCCTTTCTGTTTAAACATTTGGATAGTGGAAGATAGTGGAATTTACAGGTCTGAAATTCAGATCTCAGTCATTCTGCCAGGATTATTGCATCACTTAAGCCCAGTTTTTCCCAGTTCCTGAGCTACATCAGAGATCGCATCCAGAATGTTAATGCTATCACAAAAACAAATTATTTATTGTTATTATTATTGTTACTAAACTGTTCGTAAAATGTAGTTATTCTTTTTTGTAAAGCAAAATACAAAATGTTGTAATTACTGTTGTTTGATCATTTAATCACATAATCTATTTTATCAAAAAATGATAATTTATTTTACAAAGCAAGCTTGTGCTCCAGGAGTACAGCAGTCTAAAATATCTAGAGAAACATCCAAAATCTCACCAAAAATGAATAAAATGCTTTTTGTCTATTATAAAGCATATAAATTTACCCTTTATGATGTTTACGATGTAACATTGATGTCAGATAAAAACAATAATGCAAAAACATTGTGACACAATGTGGTACACGTAACTGAATGTGTAATCATTACTGTAGTATGTTTTTTTGTACTCTACAGTATGTAATGTTTTCTTTTATGGGGATGGGATGACATTAAATTAATATTCATTTGTCCACCAAAACATTTTGTTGATGTTTCAGCTTCACGTCAGATCCGGTGCATGAAACATAAACATGACTAAGCTATCAACAAACGCTTACGCTACAGTGTGAAATATCCTCATTATAAAATAGCACTAACCTATTTCAAGACACTTAATTAAAAAAATAATGTATATAACAGAAATATTTTGAGCAGTAATATTTACATATTGAGGATTAAAGCTTATAAAATGCTATTCCAAAAGTCAAATTAGACATGTTATACATCGTTAGAAAGCTTATACTGTTACCTACTGGATAAAATAATTGTCATTCAAGCTAGATTGTACTAAAAAAGGCAACAATACCGTAAACAACATGTGTGGTATTACGCACAGCTATATTGGAAGGTACCCAGGCATCACCAATTAGTATATATGACCACTCAGCCTTGAAAGGGAAATTGCTATGCGTAATATTGTATATTCCATATTTAGTCCCAGATATTGATAGTAGAATGACATGGTATAATTTTAGAAAATTTGTTTTGTATATCGTTATTCGGTGAACAGCATTTTCACTGCTGTATTGTAATAATTTATGGCTATTATTGGGTTTAACTTGTTGCTATCACGGAATACAAATTTTTGGTGGTTAAAGAATATTTTTATGAATGCCCAGATAGACATTATTGTCCAGTGTGTCGTGCATGGGGGGTGTAGTTGCAGATGAGACTGCAGGGAGGGGGTGCTTGGTAAATGGACGACTGGCGCGACAATAGTGGCGCTTAGAAACTCCGTCTATGGCATAGTTGTCCTGAATCGCCTACTAATAAATCTGGAGCACAGAGTTTGTGTTTTCAACTCATAGTTTGGTTGCATGAGCACTGAAAGTCTGAGTTGAACAATCTCAGGACGCGGGCATCATGGCCACTAGGGGGATTGCACTAAGGGGTTAAAAGAATAAGGCATTGCTTACCATTGTCCTAACAATAGGAGTTATTTACACTTTTGACAAGTTTCCACAAGTCACATTGTAATTCAAATCCAGGTAGCAGTCGAAACAGCATCACAAATCGTGACGTCATTCCACCAACGCAAGCCACCGTAGCTCCTGACACCGGATTTCCAGGTCCTGGCACAAAAATTAATCCCACTTTTATATCAGCATTTTCCAGTCACTATTGCCACTATTGGGCAAAAACCAGCCAACCTTCCCACCATTTTTTCCTCTTCTCCTCAGCTCCACTTGGTTAATGCTTCTGCCACCGGGTTGCCAGTCTCCCTTTCTAATATACTACCCCCACTCCAGCAGCCTCCTCCAGTTAATATTGCTGGCACTAGGATGCCAGTTTCCTACTCTAATTTACTTCCCCCTTTCCAGGAGCCCCCTCCAGCTAATGTTGCTTGTACCGGGATTTCAGCTTTCTAACCTCCACCTGTTATTGCAACCAGCACTGGGATGCTGGTTTCCCTCCATAATATTCAGCAGCTCCCTTCAGTTATTGTTGCTGATGCTGGGATGGCAGCTTTCAGCCTACCCCCTGTAAACATGCAGCCTCCCCCAGTAAACATTCCAGGCACCAGGACGCCAGTATACCTCACTTCTTTCCCAGGTTCCATTCTACAGTCTCCTTTCCAAATTACACAAAACACTTCCTTTCCAGTCAGTCAACACCTCCTCAGTCAAATGCCTGCTTGGTATCATAGCCTACCACCAGGTCAAGCCTTCATTTCCCATCTGCTGTCTCTCGCTTCATCAGCCTCCTCACTCCTCAAAACGATCATCCTAGACAGGTCCAGCAAGCCGAATATTGCCTATGGCTACACTTCCTTGCCAACTGGAATGGCATCTTACTCATGACAATCATTTAACCAAACCTGACGACATCCAACTTTGCATTTACCGGTGTTGGATTTCAGTGGGGTTCTGGCAAATTCAACCCCTCTTGTGATCTAGCATTTTCTATTTGATGGTCTTTTATTATCTCAAATCAGTGCCACTTTTTCTTAAACGTAGAAAAACCACCCATCTTTTACTTCAGACGCTGTGTTATCTGTTATCTATGTCCATATGAACCTCTAGTAAACTACAAACAAATCATACAGTCACAGAGTTCTTCCTCTTATGATCCTTTATTCATAACCGAGTTCAGACCTGTCACAGCCTGGTTTTGATTTCTCTATCTTAGCCAAGTTATGTCCATAGCCGACATCTCCCCAAAATTATTGTCTGGTCACTCTTTCTGCATTGGTGCCATAACTACCGCTTCCCGTCAAAACGTCTCAGATAACATGATCAAACCAGGGGGTCGCTGGTCATCTCAAGCCTATGAATCCTACATCCGCACAGATCTACAAGATCTTTGAGTAGCGCTGTCAGCGCTCTTTCTTTAGGAAGACTTTGGGGGTTCTTTGGGGGCCTGGGAGCTACGGTGAATCCTTCGTCAACGTCATCCCCACACCACAGACTCGTTGCTCATACTACTATTTATCGCTTCCAATCATGAATACCAGCTCAATAAACATACTTACTCATTCATTTGATGGTGTGATCCTTAGCTGGTGAACTATGATATACACAAAAAATGGAATAACTCTTGTTTATTGATCACCGCTGTTAATGACACAAGCTGTTATATAAACTGGTTTTATCCGCCCAACATAAAGGCAATGACATTTCATCCCAAAAAAAAACACCCAGTTGGAATATGGTTGCTGCTGTATTCTTGCCGCAAGCATACCAAACCGTGGGCCTGCACTCCTACATCCATTTCTCCTGCTTAAAAACCATTTGCTGCTTTTATGTGGAATGACTAATACAAGTCCTGCAGCATCCTGGCTTATCCATCTTTCTGTACCACACAAAATCATACAGACGGTCAAAGTGCCCAAATGACTCAGGTCCCAGAACCCCCATCAGAGCAAGGACAAGATCTCCCACTATCCTTCAGTGAATCAGGTCTTCAAACAGTCGGTATTCAGTTACACTTGCACGTTTTTAATACATCTCTTGATAATGTATTCTTTCTTTTTGATGACTTTCATTCTTAAGAATGGATTTTTTTTCTGACAAACATGAGATAGCTCAACTGTAAATGTATTGAGCATCATCATTTTTAAAAGGCAATTTGTTTTCAATGTTGGGGGACAGAGTGCAAGTTCTTATATGTAATGAGAAAACTAAGAGGTGCATAGTCATAGCTTAGCCTGTATTTTTATTTATTTATTTATTTATTTTTAATCCAAAAATTACAATGACAATTAATTTTGTTTATTATCAGAGCGGTACCTGCGGAAGAGTCCTGATAAAACAGCGGCAGGCATTCTGTCCATTGTATAACCTAATCTGTACCTAGTTTTACTTAACAATACTATTAATTACTAAGAATCCTTATAATGTGATATTGTGAAGTAGTATACTTTTTCTGCATTTACACTACAAAAGTAAATATGAACCTACTACTACCCAGCTAACAATTTTTGGTTGTCTGAAAATGCTCAGAATGTTAGGAAATTTAGGATAAACATTTTCTGTACAGTTGCAAAATTTCCTGGATGACCCTTGAATGTCACTAGAATTGCAAATGATCTTTTATGTTGATTTTATCAGGAATTTTAAACAAATATGCCATTTCAATGCCTTCACTTCGAAATTTCTTAAAATATATTTGACATTTATCCTCCATGACGTGTATCCATCATGACCTCATGTTAACCATCTTGAGGTGTGACAGAAAGTTTGTATGGTACATACCTGGAATGTCTACTTTGATAGAACTGGTTTGAAACAAACAATATTGTTTTCAAACTGAGGAATGTTTTTGTTCTAATGTTATCTCACATACGAAGGTAAAGATAAATCATTCTGGCCTTTTTTGTGTTACTGGGAAGCTAGTTAGCTAGTAAATGCAAGTGCAATGAGTTAAATACTGGTTCACAAATAACCATCATTAAAGAGTACAGACTGCAACTTCTCAGCTACTGCCTTTTTATACACATGGCTACGCATCTGATTTCAAGCTGTCCATATGATGTTTAACCTTGGGTAGCACATATTTACTACAACCAAATTCATATGAACACAATTGGTATAAAATCTTACATTTTTGGTCTTAACTCAGTTTTCATCCAGTGTCAATTCATTTTACCCCAAACTGTGAAATAGCTGTGAACAATATGTACTTATACAGTTGATATCCACAGACTTTGTAATGCGAACAACCATAGCCAATGTTGTGGTGTTTCACATTATACAACATATGCAATTCTGGAGCCCTGGGTGGTGTGTCTGTAGATGGTGGGGAGTCCTGTAGAGATGGATTGTGCTGTGTCAGACAGTGGAATTTGTCATAATCTATAGCTGGGTAAATTAGGGTGTTATTTATTGGATGCAACATAGAAATGCTGATATCAAGGATAAAAGTCTTGATATCAAGAAGAGATTATGCAGATACCTAGAAACCACATAATTGATACTGTTAAAGTTGCAGTTTTCAGTTTTTAACACCACTGGCATAGCCACTGGGTAAATGTCTGCTCCAACACTGTCTGCTGCTGCTGCTACAGTTGTTGAAGTTATCGCCATTCCTGCTGTTGATGTTAATAATCGCAGACATTTTTGCCTATTTCTGAGTAGTGCCATCCACTAAGTCATGTCAACTAGACAAAAAACTCTGATGAACACCTTCTAAACTGGGAAAACAGTGTACTACAGTGATAGGCCACATTCTCTGTCAATTATTCCTATCATTTAAAAAAACTTTTTTACTGGTGCATTTTTTTGGTAATTGGAATTTTATCGTCATTATCCATTTAAAATATATTAAAACATTATTTTATGTAATTGAGCAGATACATATTTGCAGATGATGGAAATGGATGTACAGTGGAGTACAGAACTAAAACAGTGTCACTATAAAAAACTCTTAATTTCATTCATTTCACTCTGCCCTGTGTAATCCCTGGCCCTTCTATTTGTTTATCTAGTTAATTGCTTGAAATCAAGGATAATGTCCACCTGTATTTTAAAAAGTATGCTTCCCCCCCCTTTCTCCCAAATTTGGAATGTCCAATGTCCTGCTATTGCTGCTGAAACTTCTGCTGTCGAATTGGGAGAGTGCAGATAAGCATGAGCTCTGCTATGGAGCACGTGTTGCCCTTTAACAAAACAGTTTGCAAATTGGACTCACTGCCTTAAGTTGGATCAAGACACTTAATGTGCTGTTTAACAGCCAATCATGCATCCAATTGACCAGAGGGGGGCTCTGTCATCCCTGGTGATGCGGAAGCCAGATGTGCATCACCCTGCGGGACTGCCAGCCACAGTCAGCAGTGGCAAGGTCGGGATTCCATACTGGACCATGGGGTCCATCCATGTAGTAGAACAGCGCCTTAACAGGATGAGCTACCCAACAGCTCAGACAGTGGTACTTTAGTGAGTTTTTCACAAAACTATTGGGTAATATTAAAGAGTTGCTGCAGGAAGTGCTGTTGGTGGACTAGTAGGGGGCAGATTTCCCTCTGGACCAAACAGAGAATGGAGACACTATATTGCATAATATGCTGTCTTTTAAATAAAACTTAAAACTCTCTAAGCAAGATCCTGACTCACTGTGGTCATTAACGATGCCATGCCATTTTTTGCTAAGATTAGAGGATTCCCCGAAGTCTTGGCCATATTCCCAACCAAGAAATCACTCTGGCCTCTTCATTGTACCCCAGTTTTACTGTCTCAATAAATCCCTTCTGTCCACCTCAGCCAATATGTGGTGAGCATGCTGCAAAATTGTAGCCATGCATCACCTTGGTGGGGACAGCATATTGCTGGTAGTTGAGGCAAGCAACCTCCCATCACTATTAAGGACTTTTGAGATCATGAAAGGTGCTATATAAATGCAGTCCATCACCATTAGGATTCATAGTTATTTATTTGATTGTAATTTCCTCCAAGCCCATTGCTGTAAATGTGATTACAAATTTCTTATCGGAATACCACAGCTATGGGCTTCTCAGAGCAGTGTTTAATTGCATGTCTCCAAGCATATACTAATTTGAATAAATAGGCTAGAAAATAGAGCTGAATCTGTACATCAGCATTTTCCAACATTTTAGTAGGACATACTAACAAATTTACAGAATCGCATGGAGCACCACTCTCAAAAGTGAACAAACTATATGTGAAGTGTCAACAGTAGGCCTAAATGTTCTTTTGGGGGTTTTAATTAAGCGATATGCATTTTAATTATGTGAATTATAATTCATAATTTAATTATTCTGTCATTTGCAACTTGAGTTCTGTAGTTTTCTACATTGCAAAAGCCAAGTTGTAATTGCAGCAGATGCATATCATTTGACACATGACCTGACCCTTCACCTTGATTTGCTGTCCTGTTTCCAAGATGTGAGGCATGTTTACCTTTCATCACAGCATTGCAATTGCATTGAGCTTGTCTAGTTGCAAAACTGCGAAAATATTTTGAGTTGGGTCACTTAGAGGTAAGCTATTGATCCCTTTTACTGTTAGAGCAGTTGAGTTTTGAATGCATAAAGTCAGTGGCCGTGATAATTCCTTTATGTAATGGACTTGATCTGCATAGAAAAGGGGAGAATATGTAAGGACAGCTCCCTCCTTTTGTAATTAATGTAGTGAATATCTAAGCTGTCACTTTAAAACTCTTCTTAAGCATACCCATTTTGCTCTGAAATGGTCTTGTACTTGACAGATTTTGTGTGTGTCTCAAATACAAAAACAAGCACAGTGATCTTTTTTATACAGGTAGAAGATGAACCAATTGAAGCAAATATTTATAGAAGTCTCCTTTTCATGTGGAGAGGTGCATAGTGCACAGAACAAGGAAAATATTTTTTTTTAAAGAATATGGTTGAATCTGTACTCACTGCAAAATGAATGGTGACATACCAGCATACATCGTGGTTGTTCAGAAATCCCTCACTGTATCCACATTTACTGTTGAAATGAAAAATATATGATCAATGTACATTTTACAAAGACTCATTCTATGTATACATTGCTCAAGTTTAAATCCAGTTTATTTAATCCATTCATTAATTCATTCATTCATTCATTCAACAGTTTACAGTGTATCAAATTTGGCCATAAACTATTTTTGCTCTAACTAGGGGCTATAACTGTAACTGTAGCTGACCTGTGACAGCATTCTCAAAAAAGTACACTGAAAAAAACTTTTTTATCGTTCAGCTGCCTCTAATGTTGCTAACTAATCAATGGGAAGGCCATCACTTATAGAAGTTAGAAAATTATGTTCTGAGCCTATGACAAAGAGGCATGCTTATGCAAACTGTATATCCTAACAAATGCCAAATCTTTCCTGCCTTTCCAGTTGGAAAATAAGAGTTCATGAGCCTATCACAAAGAAGCATGCTCATGCAAACTGTATATCCTAACAAATGTCAAATCTTGCTTGCTTTTCCAGTAGAAAAATAAGAGTTCATAAAAGTTATCATTTTTATTTTCTCTACTTTTTTGGTATCTAAAATAAAATACAGAAAATTTAAGGTTATGCCCATTGGGAAAACTGGAAAAATTAACCCGCAGTCTTTGATCAGATCCGGACCGTGCCAGTGCCGACTGTGGCTTGTACCTCCATACGGCAATGAGCAATTTCTGATTACGTTGTCCAGGATATCGGAGGGTTCATTTGGTTAGAGTCCGTGTTTCATCTCTATATAGTAGCCCCAGCTGGTTGATCAGTCACTCATGGACTGCATGTTACAGCGCATGAAACGTCGTCCTCTAACTACTCCATGTGAAGATAGCTGAAGTCTGTTTCTGTTTTGGGTGAGAACCGAATGTCTACACACTCCCAAATCGACCGTGGGGTTTGAAATGGCACTGCTGCCATGAACGTTGCTGTGGTTGCAGATAATTCGACATTACATTTAATACATTGAAAAATGTATTAAAAACTGGCAACCACTTATTTATTACTTTGAGAGACTACCCTCACTCTCCTCAGATTAACCACATAATGGCATACTATATTCTAGTAAGGCACTAACTTCATTAGTGGTATGACATATATACTGCTGTATTGTATTTTGAAAAACAAACTATTGTCTTCTCTGTTTTCTACCTACGTACCAACAGTATAAAATATCAGTGTCATTTTTCATGCTGCAACTTGACCCTGGTTATCCATAATTGACCATCTTAATGAATGTACAGTATATATGTGAATCAGAAGTATCCTTTTAGGAGAGATCATTCTGACCAAAAGGACGACCACATGATCACTGTCCCCTCACTCTGCCCAGTGAAATTAGTCAAATGTATTAGGGAAGCAGAACTGTATTATTTTTTATAGTCAAGTGACAGAAAGGCTGTTCCTTTTCTGCAGTGCACAATTTTTGTTGTGTTCACACCACTATGAATTAGCATTAACAATTTTCTTAGCAATATATGCTTTTTGCACTGCAACTGATGAAATTCCTCTGTTAGATACAGTATTTATGGAAAGTGAGGGAGGAAACAGGAAACTTCTGGAAGACAATAAGATGAGCTTTGCTTCTCAAGCAACACAAAATTCGGGTGGTGTTCATTTTTTTCATTTGAAAATCATCATCACTCTTGCAAACTGAAAAGTCAGTGCTACTTATCTGAAATGTAGCTAATAATTTTGTACCAAAAACTAATTAAAATTGAACTTGAACTGAATTAATTTAAAGGCTTGGTAACTGAGAAGTGGTAGAATCTCAATTTCCTGATTGTTAAAGAGGACAGTTCATAGTAGCTTCTTCATTAATGTTTCAGTTAATATCAAATCAATGTGGTTGTAACAACTGTTAATGGAAATAGGTTTACATTAGCTGTCAGTAGCAGCACTGAAGAACTTCCACCCCGCAAAATTAGGTAAAAAATGTACTGTATTTCTGCAACCTTCTACATGACACCTTCCTTCACATATATTTATTTCAACCAGAGTTAAGTGGAAAATCATAATTTACAGACACATTTGAGTCGGGGGCGGGCTGCTGGAAATAGGCCTTCAGACTGTAATTACGACTGATCAAGTGCACATGAAAAAATACTACTATAGAATCTTGATTATCTGGGGACTGACAGTATAAAAGTGCCTCAGATTTATTTGGTTATGTAAATATGTTCCACTGTAGCTGGCATCGACATCACAGATATTTTACTTGGTTCATTCAGTGCAGCTTGCATATTTCTTTTCTGTACTATAGATGTATATTCGTATACCCACTGGTGGAAAATGGGCTAATTTTATCTATAAATATACACATTGACGACAGAATGAGTAACACAATCTACATTTTTGTATTCGGGAAATTATCTCCTCGATTATTGTGACAGGTTATACCCCGCAAGTAAATGAATTTCATTCCAGACAAAATTATAATCACAAGTACATTTTCTGTTTGAGGAGTCTTGAATAGTGTTGGCCCTTTTCCCCAGAGAAGTTTTGATGAAGCCGATAACAAAGTCTTTTACAGTCATATGCGCTGATTTAATTCAAGGCACATTGTAAACACCCTGATGATATTTATGTGATATGCTTCAGAAGTTCCTTTTTGCCTGGCTTCCAGTATTCAAGACTGTGAGACTGAAAATTGGTATATTGCGATCTTTAAGGAATACTTTTGCCACTATGTTAACTAATTAATGAAGCAAACTGAAAAATGCAAGTGGAAATGTTTCTGAGGCACCAAATGCTTTGTTAAAATGAATTGCTTTGTTAAAAACACAGGCCCCACCTAAGATGGTATGTTGATAGCATGAGCAACTGTAGGAGGAGGACCTGCTCCTTTTTCAGAGAACCAGGTGATCTCGTCTGTCTGGATTTCACAGCAGCAGTCTGCAGTTGATACAGTCCAGTAAATAAAGTTAGGTGTTCTTGTAACACAACTGGATAAAAGACAAAGATCTCCCATTCCTGCGATGACTGCTTACTCGAAATAGTAAGGAGTAACTCTCCATCAGTTAGTTCTGATCTGGTTTTGTCTGACAAAGCACAAGGCACACACCCCACTGTGGTTGTGACTTTTAATGGCCCTTTCACCTCTTGTTTTCCAGGAGTTCTCTTGATAGAAACGTAGTCCCAGAAGTAATCATGTTTAAGTTGAAGAGTGCCAGACGTCATTTTTTATCCCCAGCAGTTGAATGGCTATCTCCATGGACTGGCCACTTGTCACTTACACATATCAAACAAGAAACTTTAATCCCAAGGACAGAGCTTGGGTCATTTCCACTTTTCTTACATTTGTGATGATGGATTATCTGCAAAGCTGCGTCAAGGTCACACTAAGCTACAGATCTGAACAATGTGCAGCCAAGCCTCCCAACTGCACTGCGTCTTTCAAACGTACTCCCGAGTCTCCTGGCTGGGACAGCAATAACTGTCAAGAAGAAACCTCTGACATGAGGAATGAATTACATTAGATTCTTTTTTTTAAACTATCCTTTACCATCCTAGGAAGTGGTTGTTGGGGCTTAACAGATAGAGAATCTCACTTCATCCATAGCATTCCATTTTAAACGGTTAATTCGCTCAACAAAAACATTTTTTGAATGTACTGTTTTGCTTTACATTTATATCCACTGCAGTGTTTAAATAATGGGCACAAAATAAAGCATAGATACTGAACAAGAAGAGGTTGTTTTACAAAAGGAACAGCTGAATTCATAGTTTTAAAATACCAACAGTTGGACATTTTTGTTTAATTTGGATCTAAATCCACCGTGTTATTCTGGAGCTGGTGCATTTGGACAGAAAGTACATGCACGACAATGTTTATTTTAACAATTTTTTCCTATTTCTAAAGCAAACTGGTTCTAACAGTAGTGTCTTTCTCCTTAAAACAGAGTCTGGTTTTTAGTCACATTTCCCTGGTTTGCTTGGAAACTTGAATTCCTTAACTGTTTCTCAACTGGATTTGTTCCACAAATGGTGGAAAATCATGTCTTTATTATTATTTTTCTTGGAAGCCTTAACAAAATGTAGATCCTTATCTCTAAGATGCACTGCCCCACAAAAACATGCTTCTTCGTGATTTTCCGCAACATTAGTAATTGCTTTCATGACAGATCCTGGAAAATAAAACAAATACTGCTGGAAAAACATTTGTGTCAAAGGTGAGTCATGGTGCTTTTGGAACATGAAGTTTCATAGGAAGTGGAAATGCAGATAACTTGTGAGATCAGTGCTAAAAATAGTCTGTAAATAGGCTTTAAATGATATGCAATGTCAAGTACATACACACACACACATGCACATGCACACGCACACACACACACACACACACACACACACACACATAGAGGGGTTTTCATGTGGGGAGGAGAAGAAAACACCTGGTCTGTCAGTGTTTTGTTTTTTGATCTCTTGTCAGCCTCATCTTCCAAAGTAGAACTTTTTTACTTAAAAATGTTTCCATAGGTTTTGGTTTGGAGGGTTAAAACAAAAATGTTAAGAAATAATAGTGAATAGCTCACAGGCATATGACATTACATGTACATTTAGCAGACACACTTATCCAGAGTACAGGGTTTCCCCCAGAAAAGTTGTTAGGCCCGGTGGCAAGTATCTTTTGACGGAGGAGTGTCTTTTTTGATGGGGGCCCGGCGCTGGCCAGCGACAGACTGATGGCAGCATTAAGGTAGGGCCCTATAGTTTCTGTGATAACAGAATCACGGACGGAATCTCAAAATTGAGAATTTAAAAAAGCTATAACACAGATTCCATAGGGCCCAACATTAAGTCAGTACTAAAAGCTGACTGGAGATTTGAAAATATAACTACGAAATGTGAATGTTGTTATAAATAAGTCATTTATTCAACACACATTTTAAAAAATCAACAACTATTTACAGCATAGCATAGTCTTACAAAGAATCTGACAACAATGTACAGACTTGGAATGCTGTGTTTTCAACAACAACAAAAGAAATTAAATTAAATTAAAATAAATAATATCAAAGTTTTTGCACTCTACAAAAAACTTGTATTCAAGTCCTGATTGGCTACTGAATCTTACAACAAGCCTTGGAATGCTGGGCACATTTAAATAGGGGTGGGAATAGCGAACCGGTTCCAAGTTGTCCTATTCATTGGAATCGTATGGCTCCGGGCTTATCGATTCCGCTTATTGAAGCCAGCATTTTTTTTACGACAGCTGCGCATTGCAAAACAATGACGTAACGCCTTGGGGGAGGCACGCATGCAGGCAGCCTCTCTCAGGTGTTTGTTTTGGATGGCAGCTGTTAAAACAAATTTGATCCGGGCTGCCAGCCTTGATACATTCTGTTGCGATAAAGATTCTAAGACAACTCAGCAATTTCTCTGGATTAACAGATTATTTTCTAGCCTGAAATGCGATCGTATTACTAAATGGCTACACATGTCATGTAACGTGCAAGTAGTTGGCTATCTCCCTGGATATGAAGTAAATGTTTTTACCAATAAATAATAATAATAAATGTGATTTTATCCATGGAAATATCGATACAAAAAGGAAAAATAAATGTTGTGTTTGCGATTGACGCCGTCGTAGATGTCAGAAGGAAATGTCACTGATAAAAAAAAGGTTTGCTCTCTTTGCAGTGGTTTGGGCTGGAAACGAGCTGTAAGAGCGGGATATGCACAACGCTGCCTACAGATTGGCTACTGAATCTTACAACAATTTACAGCCTTGGAATGCTGGGCACATTTCAACAACAACAAAATATCTATGTATCTGTGTTACTGACTGTTTGGCTAGCTAGCTAAGTTAGCTAAATGACCACGTTGTCGTGCACATTACTGTCATCAAACTAACGTTATTAATAAACAAGTGAAGTCGTTATTTCGATGGCGATTAATAAATCATGTAATGTTACAATGTATCGAACGTTACATTCATGCTACTAGTTTAACATTACCTACACACTGCTTAAGTTAATATTGTGGCGGTTTCGCGAAGAAGCTCCCGGGGAGCTTCGCTTTATTTGTGACATCTCTTCCAAAGAGTAATTTGTAGACTGACCATCATAGCTGGGCGAAGCCTGATTTTGTCAAACCCCATTCGCCGTGATTGGCTGCCAAGGCACAGCAGGACTTAACCAATCACACAGCCTTAACGTCACATCACACAAAGGACGGATAATTTGCATACGGCGGGAAAATAGCAGGCGTTATGAACAATCATCTTACAATAAAATCCACCAGTTAAAACAGCATTCAACTGTCCACCACGTTTTGGCGATGTTCCTGCTTTCACGTAATATCAGGTGAATGAAAACACAAACACTACTGTGCTACCAGCAAATGCTTATGTTACAGTGTGAAATATTCTCATTATAAAATACCACTAACCTATTTGAAGACACTCAATTTCAAAAATGACATATATAACCGAAATATTTTGAGCAGTAGTACTTACATAGCAATTATGAAATGATATCTGTGTTCAGTACATAGAGACAGAGAATCAATGCTGTTGTACTGAATATCAGCTACGTCTGTCAGCAAACGTATGGTTTAGCTATGCTCAGAAGTCCTCAATAAAAATAATTAGGGGTGTGCAGAGACGTTATTATCTGTATCTGTATCTGTATCCGTTCAACCAACAAAATTATCTGTATCTGTATCTGTATTCGGATAGAATACAGGAAGTGGGCGTGGTTTATACTGGAAGTCACGTTAAATCAGGGAAATGTTGTATTTTCTAACCTAATATTCATTGGCAATGCAATGGCATATAATTAATTATGAAATATATTTCCACATCCTCATACTGTACTTTTCATCTCTCTCTCTCGCTTTTATTTTTAACTAAACTACGTTTTACGAACTGTCTGAACCCCAGCACCCCCCCCCCCCCCTTTAACTGGGGTGCACTGAACAATCATAAACAGAAAAAAATGTTTTATAAGTCGACAGATTCTGTTTTGCATTGGAAATAGAAACTATTTGCAGTAAAGATATATAGAAACATATCCTTCAGTTAAAGGGAATAATCTTAAATTTCAATGATGATTCGTTCGCGTTTCTTGATGTGTTAATGTTACTGTAGTTCGCTGAATTGCTACTTTACAACAGTAATTAGGCCTACATATAACAGTAATAGCCTACATGAATTTTTTTGCCTGTTTTATTTTTATTTATTTATTTATTTATTTATTTATTTATTTTTTCTCCTACTGAACTAAGTTTGGATAGACTGCAAACCGATGTCCTCATATTTTCCCTTGGTGGAAACTGTTACCATGAATGGATTTCATGTTCATTATAAGACATATGACTGATAGCCTACATACAGCATGTTACATCTTAAACGGATGAATGTTGACTGAAATATTTGACAATTCCGGTGAATTACAGCTGCCATGTTGAGTGTGGTATTCGCAAATAGTTCCACTATTCTGCTTATGTTTAATTTAGTTTTGCTTTATTTTTTGATTGATCGGGCGTTGTTTAATGCACCTCACTAGATGGTTAATAACAGACTGTATTTAGATTTAAAATAGGATATGTATAGTTGTTACTATGATTATTTTATGAGTTCACTGACGTAGGCCTATATGATCCGTTTTATTTTCATAGGCATTAACTATATGAACATTATTATTATTATAGAAACAACAAAAACAACAATAATAATCACAGTAATAATAATCCACACCGTTTGTTGGGTGAGCCATTAAAAGTGGTGATGTAAATTGGTAATATGCTCGTATCGTCTACAGAGCCCTACCTGAAGTTTTATAATAATAATAAGAAGAAGAATTATTATTATTATTATTATTATTATTCCACAGAAACGTTTTAATAATACTTATAGACCATTTTGGTGTTAGTAAACATTGATGACATTTTGTGGGCGAAGTCAAACTGCTAGCAGAAAGAAGTATCTCTTAACAGTTTGTCTAATGGAGCAGTGGTAGCAAAAGAAATATCTGTGCATGAAACTTTCATCATAAGCTGGCTAACTTACAGAAAACAATATAATGGATTCTCAGGACACCATGTCAAATTATTTTAAAGATTTGTCGGCACAAGACAAATTGACGTACACTAATACGGGTCCATTAAGAGATCCTTGTTCACTACGTTACACTGAGGTAGCTATCTTGTCAGATAATTTGGAAAACCAAGGAAACAGTTAACTTAGGGGCTAAGGCTAATGCTGCTTCCAAATTGCGTCAGATTTACAATCTACATGAGTTTCCCACCATGACGGCCCATATGAACGCCTTACAACGTCAGATGTTCGAGTCGGGGAAATGATTCAAGATGCAATACAAATTGACCGAGTTGTGACATATTCCTGACTCTGTGAAAACTACGACCTAAGCATGGTCAGCTTAGGCCAGTGGTAACCAACTCGTTTTTTTCAATATTTCGACTGGTTTTTTTTAATAGAGGAAATTAACACATACAGCTAAAAACTACAGGTTTTAAGCTTGATTTTGATGTATAGGTTGCGGGAGTTTGAAATAAATCCAGCTGCCACACCAGGCTTGTGTCTCGCTAGCTCCTCCTCGATGCAAGAGTTTCCCTGAGTGATGGTAAATGGTAAATGGACTGCATTTATATAGCGCTTTTATCCAAAGTGCTTTACAATTGATGCCTCTCATTCGCCAGAGCAGTTAGAGGTTAGGGGTTAGGTGTCTTGCTCAAGGACACTTCGACATGCCCAGGGCGGGGTTTGAACCGGCAACCCTCCGACTGCCAGACAATCGGTCTTACCTCCTGAGCTATATCGCCCCTGCCTGCTGCCTGCTGTGCGCTGACTCAGTGGGGGCGACTACAGAATATACCGATCACTTTTCAATAATGTGTAGTAAATGAAATGACTAGTTAGTGAAATCAAAGTCCTATGTTGCAAACAGAATGGGCATTTTTATCTAGTGGCCATCAACAAGGATATGTAGCCTATCGATTTGAAGAAACATAATGGCTGACGCATAGAACTTATTTATTAAACGTTTTGCAGCGCAGTGGCTCCAAATTTGTTGGTGTGCGTAACTGGTGCCTCTCTCTCTCTCTCTCTGCCCGTGTAACGTTAGATAGAGGCTATGAGAACTCGACATGGAGCTGACTTTTTTTTTCCAAATAATTTTTCCGAATCCGAATAATAACGAGAAACTTCAGGTAGAAGAAATATCTGTTTCCATCGCATTGTTCGTGCTTTCCCGAATAGCCTACAGTATTCGGATTCGGATACACCCCTAATAATAACGTTTTACAAAATAGCACGAAACTGATCGATAATGTTTTGCTAGGTGCAGTGTTTTACTGCTACCACAGAGTGAATGCGTAAGGCGGCGATGATGATTCAAAACTTTTTGTCGCGCAGGTTTATAAAATGCTAACCCAAAAGTTAAATTTGACATATTATGCATCGTTAGAAAGCTTATACTGTCACCTATTGGATAGATTAATTGTCAGTAAAGCCAGATTGTATAACAAAGGGCGACAAAACCATAAACAGCATGTGTTGTATTATGCGCAGCTATTTTGGAAGGTACCCAGGCATCACAAATGAGCGTATATTTCACAAACGGATTGTCCGTTTATATGACAATATATGACCACTCAATCTCAAAAGGGACATTTCTACGCGTAAAACCAATGGTAAAGTTGTATATTCCATATTTAGTCCCAGATATTGACAGTAAAAGAATGACTTGGTATAATTTTAGAAAAAATTGTCTTGTTTAATTTGTTATTCAGTGAGCAGTGTTTTCAATGCTGTATTTGCATATCTTAGGGTTATTGTTGGGTGGTAAACATTTTTTTTTTTAAATGCCCAGATAGACACTATTGTCCAGTGTGTCATTGGTGGGGGGTGTAGTTGCAAATGAGACTGCAGGGAGGGGGTGCTTATTAAATGAACGATCGGCACGACAATGGTGGTGCTGTGAAACTCCGTATTCGGCATAGCTGTTGTGTATCGTACTAATGAAACTAGAACACAGAGTTCCTTCTTTCAACTCATAGTTTGGTTGCAGGAGCAATGAATGTCTGATTTGAGCAATCTAGGCATGCCGGCGTGCCGACCACTAGGGGCATTGCGCTAAGGGGTTAACCCACAAACTGCATTCACAAACTGCAAGACAGTCCCTGCTACCACACCCCACACCTGCCCACACCTTCACACCTCACCTAATCAGCGCAGCCACGTGCACCCCCTTTCTCTGAATCATTCCCACTTTTTTTGTAGAAAAAAAGCAGACTTTTCTTTAACTAATTAGTCAGAATCAAGAGGAAGAAAGTGGTCCTGGGGTGCATAACATCAGCCAGAAATATCTGTTTACGGTGGACATTCTGGAGTGAATATCTGCTGTGGCTACTTGAGGAATCTGAACTTTGCATCTGGGCCTGTTGTTGTGTAGTGTTCTGTGCGCGCATGATCTGACATGTTTGTCTTGCAGCTCACCTGGCATTTTTACATTTTCATTCCTGGCTTTTTGGAATATTTGGCTCTGGTGGCACAAATTAACTTTTCCACTAACTATATTTGTTGTGTGGGCAGGTCGGCGTGCGTAGGGGCAGGGGAGCAAATGTGTCCCCCCAATGTCATACTCACTACTACACCCCTGGTCACCATTCAGTTACTCCCCTACTTTGCTATAACACCATGCACAATATCAGAAGTAAACAAACCTGACCGTAAGGCATATGATAGCAAAGGTCTGCATAGACAATCAAAGAGGTAATATCTGAATAGGTAATTATTTTCTGTTAAGTTTTATGTCAGCGTGATTTTAGCATTTCATCCAAAAAAAATCTTTCACATAGCTAGCTAGCTATAATAAACAGCATTTTTTTTTATTTTGAACTGTCTTGCACACAATGAGCACAACATAAAACATAAGATAGGTGCTGTATGTGATGCAAATCTATTGCAAAATGCAACCTTCTGTTTTCACGGCAGGAGTTTGTGTCAGTGCAGCCTCTAAGGGCCATATTTACTAACTAAGCATGCCACAAATCACCGTCAATTCTACATCGCTGCATGTTTTCAATTTAGCAGGGTATTTACTAAAGGTAAAGCCAGACTTCCTCTGATGAAATCACCAGGCATCACATTTGCCTCCCACAACTGGCTGCTTGTGGGCATGTTTTTCTGTCTTTGAAACAGTGTTCCTTAAATGTGTATTAATCGTATATTTTGTAAATCCTCGCATAGCAATAATTAATGAGTCCTTAACAGGACTGCATGGAATGGGAAAATAAAACTGAAATCGGAGACAGTTTACATGTTAATCTGATTGGTTATTGCACCATGTTCACCAGGCCTTGTGGACGCAAAACCCGAGTCCCATTGAAATGAATGGAGGAGATAACGAAGTCGCTTCTTGTCGGAGGATGTGTGGCTTCACAGTAAGAGTGCTTATGTAAATGAGCACAGCTGCAGCGAGTTCATTGTGTCTTGCGCATGGCAGGAAAGCAGCATTGTTGTACTGCTTCATCTCTGGTGAAGTCAGGTTTTGGATAAGTGTCAGGATCCATGGAGGCAATGGATAAGCTCACGTTTAAATGTTAACACATCTCTTTAGTAAAAAAAATAAATTCAGAACACAGTGTTAATATTTCACTATTTTTGAATTCCATACCGAATAGCCAATCATCTCCAGTCACCATCTCTCAACTTCTTTAACTGGCAACTATTCCTAAAGGTGAAGGAGTCATGTTTTAAACTTTTTTTAAAAGATTCTGTCCTTTCTCAAAGGTAGAGGAGAGTTGCCATAAGCGTAATGCTTGATAAATTTAACACGGTCAATAACTTATTTTCCAATGTGGCTATCATAGCCACTTCAGGTTTTTACACGCGCAGTTCAGTCCTCTACCGCCTCCCAAAGTGATGGAGCAATATGACAGCCTCTATCAGCAGTGCATAGTGGTGTAGGCTACATTGCAATACCTGTGGAGGGCGCATAATGGGTGCATTTGTTACAATGTATAGGCTACCTGAGGAAGAAAAAGATTTGCCTGCGTTTTGCGTGTATATGTACTGCATCGTGGCAAAGGCCTCACGCTGCTGAGTGCACAAGGCTTCGTATATCTCCCAGATGGCCCTGCTCACCTCATTGCTCAAGAGCACCCCCTGTGATGTTTTGGGGACTAAGAGCTGCCTGTTAGTTCTTACGCAGCTGGCAGAGTGTAGGAACATGAAGAACATGATCAGTCAATCAGCTGACTGCATGGCTTGCCAAGGACAGATATGCTTGTGTATGGCTCGTTGATAGAGGGTGTTGCAACAAGAGAATGGGCCTTCAGTTGTAATTTGGAATTCCAGAATGGGGAGAAATTGTACCTACATTTGGTCTTAAATGCAAATGTAAGCTGGCAAGCTAGCAAAACTTGATATTGCTGCCCACATTTAAGCCTTTCACTTAGGCTGTGATTCACTCCCCATTATGGGTTGTGTCCAAGAACATAAAACTCTTGCCACTCTGTCACTGTTGGCAGTGTTATCAAAATAAGAAAAATGTCTTGTTAAATGCCTATTACTGACTCAAATTAATCACCTTCAATTTACAAAATCAAGCCCTTAGTTAATTTTTTATCTTCACATTACTAAATATAAACCTCAAATTAATCATTTGTACAAGTAAATAATTCCACTGTATGAATTATGAAGGAGGGTTCTAGTAAGTAAAATGAGGATTCCAGTAAGTAATTATTGGCTTGAATGGTAATCCGAGTGGAAATGATACCTTTCAGAATACAAATGATGTGTTTGCTGTTTCAGTGGGTTAGAAATCCCAAGTTGAGTTTTTTATTTTATCTATTTCCTCAGAAAGAATCTGTATGTTTATGCTTGACAGGAAGCAGACAACTCCTCCAGATTGTGCTGCCTTCATGTGGAAGAAAAATTGTTGATTTGAGCATAAACTGTAATGTCCAAGGAACCAAACAAGCATGCACGCAAGCACACACAAATGTGCACGCACACATGCACACAAGCACACAAGCACACACACACACATCCCTCCAGGGTAAAAAACTATGTACTGTATGCTACATGATAAAATATGGACTCCTGTCTGTACCTATTTACCAAATGTGTGGGCCTATTACATGTGATTATAGAAAGTTGTTTCAGTCCTTGCACTGTGAATTTACAGCATGTATTACAATAATTTTATATTGTATTATTATATTAAAAATCTAAACTGGAGTACATTCTTTGAATTTATGTTATGTAGTATTGTAAAATAATGCATTCAGTCTATATCGGGTATCTCCCTAATCCAGACACAATCAAGTGTTTTCAGTCCTTTTTTCTCCTTTTAATTTTGAATGCCACTGTGAGAACATTATCATTAATTTAGTGATCAGATTTTATGTAAAAGCATTACGTTGGTTTCTTCTCAGATAATAGTGTGAATGAATGCTACAGTACTGAACCACAGACGTGGGTCAAATAATCATTTCAAATATTTAATGGCCATTCGGATACATTTATTTCCATTTTCTATGGAGAAAGCACATGCACAAATAAAATTATTTCATTTATTTTGTTATTTTTAAATACTTTATTGCAGATTGATTTATTTCAAAGCATCAAAATAACAAATATTTGAAACAAGATATATTTTTTATTTCATTCAATACCATATTTTAATACTTTCAGTAGTTCAATTCCAGTTGATTTACCCATCGTTGTTCATGTGAGGCTTGTAAATGATAGAAGAGGTATTCATTTCGCTAAGATGTTATTTCAGATGGTTTTCTCTGAAACCTTGGGTTCTTAATTTTGGGGATTTGGACTGGTATTTAGAAATTGTTGAAATATCAATTAATGTCTGACTACAAAGATGATGCATTAATTATGATAAGGTTGAATTCAAGACAATGGAAATATGAAATAATTAATTTACAGAAATGGTTCCCAACCTTTTTTCTTGGACCCCCCTCCCCCCTTTCTTACATCTGAGAAAAGCTGAGCCACCCCCACACACACACATACACACAAAATTGTGACCATTTTCGGAATATTTTGTAATTTCACAACTCTTTCTATTTTTTTTTAAGCAACCAAGCCCAATTTATATACATTTACACAGCTCTCTCCTTCACAGCCATCAATTCACACAGTGGTATTTGGTGTATATCCTCATTTTCATACTACATGTGAGCAGTATTTGATGAATGTATGATGCAGCTGTATGGCATATGTGTCAAAAATAACTTCTGTCTTACTCTAAAAAAAGGGGGAAGAAATTGGAACTGTCAATCTGTTTCATCCTGTTCAAGTGTAAACTACTGACCACCTTGGGCGTACATGCCCCTGACCAGAGATGGAATGTCAGGGGTGATACTGGTGACAGCCAGTCTAAAGTTCTGTTGGACATGAAGTCAGTTGCAGGTCTGTTTTTATTGTAACAAATGTGTTGTCTCAGACAGATATGTAGTGCTGAATGGGAGAATAATCCTAGTAGTTGTTTGTTTGGCCAGTCTGGCAGCAAAAGCATGTCCTTTGACTGCCCAAAACTTCTTGTATCCATTCTCCTGGAAATATTTCTTTGACACAGAATCTTCTTGAATGTCGGCAAGCTCCTTTTCACAGCCGAGGTATTCCACATCCTCTAGTCTGGAAATGAAAGGGTCCATCACCTACTACATTGGATACCCCTTGGTATTCCTGTATTTTCTCCCGCAGTTCCAAGAAACGCACAAGCACCTGGCACCGTGACAAGCAGCCTCTGCGTGTAACAGCAGCCTTTAATGCACTTGATCTTCACACTGCTGTCTCTTGTTGGTAGGGTGACCCTTGATGAAGTTTACTTGTTCTTCACTACAGTTGCTAGTGTGTCACTGAGGTGAGCCAGTAACTTTAGCAGCCATACTTGCCGGAACCATAACACCCTTGCCAGCACAGATGGGGGGGGGGGGGGGGTTGGATCTTGGGCAGTTCTTCTTGGTCTTCACACTTTGCTCTTGCCATCAATCTGATACAAGTGAATCTTGGACTCTGTTCGAAACTTCATATTAACTTGCTACATACTACATTCTATGTTAATATGTTCTATGTACAACATAATAAGACAGTAGTATAACAGCTAGAATGTACATCTTTTGGTTAATTAACCATGCCAGCCCTGTGGTCATCAGTAGCCTATTTAAAACACGTTTAAACACAACTAGAAACCACCTCATTAGATTTACAAGAACTCTCTAAATATTTGTGAAACTATTCATTAATGTATTTTTTATCCTTGGCCAGAATAAGTGAAAATATTTATACTGTACCTGAGCGAAACAGTTGCATGCATTTACTCTATAGCCTATTGGTGGCTAAGTTGCGCCACTAGGAACTGTTAAAATATGAACCACTAGATAATTTTCCATTTAATGACATTTCTCTCAGTTTCTGTCTGAATGTTCCACTATTGTCATTACTGTCTTCGTTGATATGTTTTCATTGATGTACCAATAGTTTCACACGCAAACACCCACATACCCACTATAGTAGGAGTGGCTCAAAAGGCTATCTATGGAGTATATTTCTGTGGTTTTTGGGCTGCATGAAGGTTTCCCCCCTCACTTCTAGCTTGTGGCTCGCTGGCGAGAGTATGATGCAAAGGCTGGACTATCGATTGACAACAGATTGATTGGCTAGATATCAAAACTTCCTAACTATCCCTTTAAAAGCTAGATGGTGCTGCTATTGTAGTTGTTTCATCAAAAAAAATATTCCTTGCAATCACACCACATGACTAGTTGCACAGACTGACTGTTGAGAAAGTTTGGTTGCCTGCTCAGAAATTTTTGCTAATCTTGTATAAATTTGGGCAATTTTTGCACACTCAAACTGAACATAGTATGCAGTGGGAAAACACTATATACTTATTTTACTTGCCAGTTAGTATATTAAGTACAGGTAGAATGAAGTTTCTAACACAATCATAGTATACATCTGGGAACTTTTTGCAAACACAAAAGGAACATACTATATTCTCCTTGTAAATACAATGTAAAATTCTAATTTTACGTCACAGTATGATAAGTATGGGTAGTATGCAGTTTCAAACACAGAATTGGTCTCATCTGACCACCTTCAGAACTAAGATAAGATAACATAACATAGCATAACGTAACAGTACAGAACATAATGATGAGAACAAGTCATTCAGCCTAACAACACTCACTATTTTCTTAACTAAATTGTACCTTGTGCTCTGATTACCTACTGGCTAGACAGTATGTAAATGTATCTAGCCTGGTCTTGAAAACCCCCAGAGTTTCTGCCTCTACTAAATAACCTGGCTGGCTATTCCACACATTAACTAGTCTCTGCCTGAAAAAATTCTTCCTAATTTCTGTGCGAAATGTATGTCCCTTTGTTTTACTAACAGTACTCAACCAGAAGAATCCCTCGTAGTTCACTTTGTTAATCCCCTTTATGAATCCTTTATAATCCCATTTAGCCTCAATCAAATTGCCCCAGTCTCATTTTACTAAACTTGGAGAGATTAAGCATCTGAAGTCTTTTCTAATAGATTTTTTCTTTCATACCAGGAATCAATTTGGTTGCCCTTCTTTGACCACATTCCAATATGATTTTATTTCCTACATGTAGAACTTTACATTTAGCTATATGGAATTTTATTTGCCAGGTTTCTGCCCATTTCTGGATTTTGTTTAAATCTTCTTGAATTACTTTAGTAGATTCCAAAATAATAGCTGGGCCTCCCAGTTTTGTATTATTTGTAAATTTGACTAATGTACTTTCTATGTCCCTGTCAAGGTCATTGATATAAATGAGGAAGAGCACTGGTCCCAGCACCGATCCTTGTGGGACTCCACTTCCCACAGTACCCTTCTCAGATAAGATCCCTCCTACTACTACTCTTTGTGTTCTACCCTGTAGCCAGTTCCAAACCCACTTTGAAATACATCCTGTATTTTCTACTGTCTTAATTTTGCTAATAGGTTTCTCATGTGGTACCTCATTAAATGCTTTTTGGAAATCTAAGTATATAATATCATAAGTATTATAGTCGAAACAATCAGTAGCTTCCTCAAAGAATACTAAGGCATGATCGTCCCTTGCAAAAACCATGCTGGCCATTCTTTAGGAAGTTGTTATTTTCAAACATTTCAAACTTGTCTCCAATGATAGATTCCAGTATTTTACATGCGATGCAAGTTAAACTATCAGGCCTATAGTTTCTTGGAACAGTACTGTCCCTTGGTATTATATTACCTTGCTTCCAGTCCTCTGGTATTTCTCCAGTTTCTAAAGACGGTCAAAAAATACCTTCCAGTGGTTTAAAGATGATCTCACCTAGCCTACATATATTTGCTATATTTGGATTCCTTGACATACACATAATACAGCACCTGAAAAAAAAACTTTGACTTGCATGTCGTCAAAACAGACTTTTATTTGGCAATATCTCTCAAAATATTTATTGAAATCTCTCACCGTTCCTTAGAGACAATGAGAGGGTAATTCTGAGTGTTTAACCTGAATTATGCTGCTCAAGATCCGATGCCACCACTTTAAAAAATACATGTTACATTCTGCATCTTACATCTCCCCTTCTCATGTAAACATAGTAAAAAGCAACCAGTATTGAAGCAGGGCATGTACAGTTGAACTACACACGCTGGTAGATCAGCCAATGGGGATAATGCAAAACCATGACATACTTTGATTGACAGCACCCTCATTATCATATGGGAAATAAATATATACAGAAATGAATGAATCAAGAATGAATCAAGAAATAAATATGGACATAAATAAATGCAGAAATATATTTATGTAAGATCTTATCGATTCATTTATTTCTGTGTTAATTTTCTGGCATTTATTTATGTATGTATTTATTGATTTATTTTTAATTGAGGCATTTTTGGACCTCAAATTTTGTGCCATGTAAAATTAAGGCTGGAAAATGCACATCACAAAATTTTCCATTCCAATAACACCACTCAAAACACTCTGGTGCATACAAGCAGGCCCTCTACAGTATGTATCTGTACTAATTTCCTGATTAATCTCAGGTTTGCTCAATTACCAGGTTATTCCCTCCACTGAGAGAGGGTGGAACCCACAAAGTTGTAGATTTTCAAGAGTGGTGTTTAAGTCAGATGATCAATAAGTATAGAAAAGGGGAGAGTTAATGGCTAGTTTGGAGACACTGTTATTTCATCCAATATATTTAAAATTTTCATTTGGCATATTATTTCATTATTTATTATTATCATTAAATAGAACAAATGGATATTTCAGTTTCCTTTAATATAGTATTTGTTTCAATCAATCAAATGAGTATTTGTTCTATTACCGATTACTTACCAATAACTCAAAAGGAATTGGTCTTCCCTGCTTTATATGCAAATCACTGAAATACACAAATATTAAATGAAAATCATTTGATTAGTATCTTTATTTGACCCAGGTCTGGTGAACAATGTCTTCAAGGCGCAGTAAATGCATTTCTGAGTCACTATGAATTATGATACTGTGAATTCAAATAAGCAATTAATTTTATTTCATAATACAAATATTCCTCATCATTTACAACTAGGAGTTTTCATACTCTCCCCATGTCCACATGGGTTTCCTCCCACAGTCCAAAGACATGCAGAGTCGGCCATTTGGAGAGTCTAAATTGCTCATAGGCAAGAGTGTGGGACTGAATGATGTGTGTGCCCTGTGATGGATTGGCGATGTGTCCAGGGGATATTCCTTTTGTCCATTGCATGTTGGGATAGGCCCAACCCCCCCCCCCCCCTACACTGACTAGGAATAAGCTGATTAGATAATGAATGGATTTACAATTGTATCTGCTATATACTTTACATTACCCAAGGACTGTACAGCTCATATTATCAGTTGCTATATTTTAACTTGTTAGGCTGTGACTGACTCAATGTTTTTCTACATAATGCAGTTTTCCAAATAAGGCTGATTTGCTTGTAAGTGGAGGAAATATTTGTGATGAATTAAAGTGCTCCAGGAATTATTTATTTTATACAGCAGAATATTTTCCCAGTCTGGAGTTGGTTTCTCCTTGTGAGATTGAGCCAATGCGTTTTGTGTGTTCAGATGGAAATCCATTTTGTTATTTTTCCAGAACATTTTCCTCTGTGAGCGTCCACTGATATGACTAGGGGCTAACACTTCTGAGAATCCACCAAAAAATAGCACTTAGAATGCTATAAATACACGTCTATCCCTGCAGTATTTGAAAGTGTCTTGATTGAACAGAAAACAAAATTCATATCACATTAAAATTATTTTCCTGTCATCCTATATGTGGACAAATGTGGAAACCTGCCTATTATATAACTGATAGCACTAGCTTCTGGCAGAACATTATTCACATCTTAATTTACGTTTGTACAGTTTCCAATTTATGAGGGAATGCAGACGATTAGCATTAGGCTGATTGTAGCTGACAACATCCTAACAATTCTTCATTTCAGCCCCATCCCCCTATCATGAAAACTGAAAGCTACAACACTTCAATGGAATTGCAACAATGGCCTGGAACTCGAGTCAATCAATTGATCCAGGCATGACATTTTCCATGGGTCTGTTGCTAAGGATAAAGAAAGAAAAAACAAAAAAACAACAGGGGCATACATCTCAGATTTACCATGCTGATGAACATTAGAACAACCAAATGTTTATAGTAAATGTTAGCATTGCCATGGCAACATGGGGCTGCAATTTACAATATTGTACAATTCTGCGTCTGTGGCAATTAGAGCAGTAATTTTCCATGGTATTTGAGATAGCCCAGCTCTTTCTTTGGAAAATATGTGTCAGCGTTGCTCTCACTGTAGTCTCTAATGGAAATAATTATAAAATAAGTCATTATGCCAAAGGAGTGCTTTTGTTGCAGTTCTTGATACATGTGCAAAAGTCTTCCATTTCCTGCTTTGTGAGCCCCCAGAATGAGAATATCTCATTGACCAAAGCTGTGTAGTGAAACACATTATGTCACCGCCAATTTATTTTACATAGATCTATTGCGCATAAGTGCTTTTCCTTTCCAAATTTACACAGCGGTGTCCAACTGCTGATCTGACATTGAATTATTAATTGTCTGTGAGTTATCTACTTGTACTGCACCACAAGACATGGGATACCTAAGACTGTTTTCACATGCTTGCTGTCACAATAATAAAGTGCTGTAATTTCTTCATTGCTGAGGGTTGTTTGGCAAAAGGGGAATGAGGCAGTGTTTTTTATGTATGTGTGTGTGTGTGTGTGTGTGTGTGTGTGTGTGTATGACATTCAATCTCCTTGACAGGTTTATGGCAACAGATATTTTTAATGTTAAATTTAATGTTGGACTGAGCCAAATGTGTCCTAAACCTACTGTGGCCCTGTGGAAACACACGATACTGCTGATTTGAAAACTGTAATTCAAAAGCTGGTCTTTACCTGCTTCTTTGTTGCAGAAGCCCTTATGATGTTCAGATCATGCTTTATGGTCAAATCTGCTTCCTGTTCATGAACAGGGATTGGTATCTTATCTTTTTTTGTGATTGCAAGTTTGATGTTTTGTGACCATGATCACATGAATGATCCTCTAAAACAAGGTGAACATCCAATATAGTTTTGTAGGTAGTGCATCACTCCATCATCAGTCTGCAAGCTGATTCTATATCATTCATCAAAACATGATTATTTACAAACTTCCGCAGATTTTTACACATGACGTTGATCCCCTGATATCTACTTCAAACCTTCTGTGTCAACTGTGTGTGCAGCTGACAGTTTCCTGTGAGCCGACAGCTTCCAGCAAATGCAGTGTGCAAGGAAGAAGCACTACAGAATGAAAGATCAGAGCTTGCCATTCTGTGCTGGAATACATTTAATTCAAAGAGGTGGGCATTCTCTGGGCAGCTGTGCAGTGCATGTGATCATGATAAGCAGCAAACAAATACAAAGAAATTTCTTATTTTACATTTAAAAAGGGACCCAAGTTCACCTTTCCCTTTAGTGGAATTACACCACTGCCCTTTGTAAATGTGAACTTGCTCTGCAGGTGCGGGCAGGGAGATTCATCCTGGTTTAGGTTCTCGCTGGTAGTTGCATCCATATTTTATGACAATCACTTTGTAACCAGCCAGGGGTGGGCAGGGTTGCTAGCCTCCATCTTGCCCAACCAATCAGCAAATTAACATCGCACAGAGTGTGCACTAGCAATTAATTTCTTACGGTTCTGCATGGGCTTTCCACAGCCTAATGCATATGGAGCAAGAAATGTTTATAACTCAATACACAACTTGTGTGGCATGTGCTTCATAAACCATTTTTTCCTAATGGTATGTTACTCACTTATTATTATGCCCCCCAGCCGCCATAGAAGGCAGGAGGGGCATTATGTCGAGGCCCTGTTCGTCCGTATGTCGTCCGTCAACAATTTGGTTTCCGCTCATTTAACAGAAAACACCTTTGTCGATTGGGATGATTTTTTGGTGGTGAATTGGACTTGACCACACGAAGGCTGGTTTCGATCGGTGACGCCACCGCTCATTCAATATGGCCGCCACGGCCACCATCTTGAATATGGTTTCTGCTCATTTAACAGAAAACGTCTTTGTCGATTGGGCTGATTTTTTGGTAGTGAATTGGACTTGACCACACGAAGGCTGGTTTTTATCGGTGATGCCACTGCTCATTCCATATTCATCTTGAATGAGCGGTGGTGTCACCGATAGAAACCAGCCTTCGTGTGGTCAAGTCCAATGTGTTACATTATGTGGTTCACAACATACGGTCGGGGGCATATGCCACGCCCTGCGGTTGCCATGTTAGTTTATAATAGCCTCTGAGAATGTAAAACGAATGTAGAGAACGTATTGCAAACATTGCAAACATGTATTGCAAACATTATTGCTGGGAAATATGCCGGTGTATGTTATTGTCCGATATTTCCCTATAGCCTAAGTACAACCCAGCAGTGTCTACTGTAAATAATGGTCTTCTCCCCACTGCAATTGCAGCCACCCCCAAAACCTGTCCTGTGTTCTGTTTCTTATACTAAAGACACTGTTGAAGACATTTTCATAAATTGAAAATATGTTTGAGTTCAAGATTTTGGCTTATGTTTCTCCATGTTAGATAAAATGCGATTTACTTTATTGAACCCTGTGGGGGTAATTTGTCCCCTACATTTAACCCATCCTAACTACCTAGGAGCAGTGGGCAGTCAGTGCTGAGCCTGGAGATCAACTCCAGTTGTGAGGCCAATGCCTTGGTCAAGGGCAATGGCAGGAGTATACCTAACTTGACTTGCATGTCTTTCGGTGTGGGAGGAAACTGGGGTAGCCGGAGGAAACCTATGTGAACATGGTGAGAACATACAAGCTCAATGCAGAGAGGATCTGGCCAGCCAGAACTCAACATAACCTCTTTCCTGTGAGGCAGTAGTGCTAGCCCTTGCTCCACCAAGCCACCAAAGTTACATCCTCTCAGAAACAAGCTATTGTTCTGCCAGTTCTTTGATTTCTTTAGTTGCCTGCTCACAACAATGCTGAAATACAAATTGCTGCATGAAGTGTGCTCATTACATTTGGAAATGAAGCCCACTCTGTCAATGCATTTTTAAGCGCCTCTGCAACAAACCAATACGTAGCCAAGCCTGGATAATAATGGCTACTCGCTTGCTACAGTGACTGTGACTTTGGTGACTTGGCTGATGGTTTTGCTTTAGTTAGGGTATCAGGGTACGACCATGGAGCAAGGGACAGGGCTGAACCAATCGTGTGAACTCAGGGTGAGGAAACAAGGCTGGAGCCATCCCTGAACTCGAGGAAGGGGCTGGAGCCCCAGGGAAAAAGAAACGGAGAAGACAAGGTTAGGCATTGTAAAGATTATCAACACACAGTGTAAATGTAGTCTATGTGCCAAAAAATAAACCCTTGGACAGAAGCTCCATCCAGCTGCTATAGAATCTTCAGCCACCAATGTTTAGGCCATAATGCCTAAAGCAGCCACTACTGGGAGCACTCCTACAGGAGCCCCAACCCCATTTCAATTTATGTTCTAACCCTGAAGGGCTAACTCATTCCATACATTCATGGACTAGGCAAAGCTATAGATGTATTAAGCTTGATTGACATATTTCAGTTTAAACACTCGGAATTACCATCTCTTTGTCTCCAACGAATGGCAGGAGAGTTCAATAAATATTTCCTGAGATATTGCCAAAAGGCTGTTTTGGCTATATGCAAGTGAGTGTTTTTACCTGAAGTGTTTTTTGGCTACTATTGTGTGTGTATATGTCAAGGAATCCAAATGTATGTAATCGTAAGTAGTCTTTTAGTGACTAACAGATTGCATAGTTTTTATATAGCACGCTAGCTTGTGGGGACTGCTAGCCAGGCAAAAGTGAATCACACCCCCTGTGGGGTTAAACCGAACGGGGTTGCTGGCCTGTTGTCAAGTAGACAGTAGTATCAATTAACTAATTCATTTTTCAATTCAGACGGGATCTTCAAAAATATATTGAACTCAACTTTAACTTTAGGCTACATGGTGACGTGACTGGTACAGCTGTTTGGATTGAAGAGACATTGCACAGGAACCGAAGGATAATGTAAAGTCTTGTGATAGATTTTCACTGATACAGCTAGGCCACGAAAAACATATAAATGTAATCAAAAAATAAAGACTGTTTGGATCATATAACATGGAAATGTATTCAATTGCCTTACTTTGTGTTAACTTTTAAAGATATTAAAACTAATATCTGTACCCTGCACCACATTTTTACCCCAACCATTCACTGACTCTGTAAATCTGGTAAGATTACTAGTGTATGGTATGTCGCAGAAATTTCATTGTGATGTGTAATCATAGTCAAGGAATGTAGGCTATTTGTGTTAAAAATGATGAATCTATCACTGGTAAATTGGTATTTTCAGAATTCAGCCAAATACAAAAACGGTTATTTCTCCCCTCTCCCCTACTACCAGTATCTCAGTCTTATCAGAATTCAAGATGAGGAAATTTTGGGTCATCCAAGCCTTTACATTTTTAAGACAGGCCTCTAATTTGGCTTTGCCTGGTTTAAAAGATACATAAAGTTCATCTGCATAGCAGTGATTGTTAACACAATGTCCTCCAAAGAGGTACTCCAAAGTTTACTCTGAAATACTCAGATGAATTATTGTTTCTCCTAAAGGACTGAGATCTGTCAGAAAGATAAGAATTAAAAAACACATAAGGGCTTGTCCAGTGATACCAGCTAATTTTTCTAGCCTACAGAGGAGAATAAGGTAGTTTATGTTATGAAATGCTGCACTTAGATCATGTAGGACAACGACAGAGATACAGCCACAATCAAGAGAGAAATACTCTAGATCATTCAATACTCTGGCAAGGGCTGTCTCTGTACTATGATGCTAACTAAAATCAGAATGAAACCTCTCATACACATTGTTACCCTATAAGAAAAAAGAGAGCTGTTGAGCTACACGTTTCTCAGGGTTCTTTGATAGAACAAGAAGATTTGAAATTTGTCTATAGTTCATTAGGATGAACTAGGATTTCATGATTACAAACCGGGGGTAACAGCTAAATATAATAATATAATAAGATTAATAATAAGATTGCTAGTATCCTTGAACTATAGTAATCATAAATGTAAACTTATAAACACTTACTCTTACAAACAAGTGCCCAGATTTTTAAAAGTAAGCTAAAAAAAATTGCAACCCATGACATCACCCCAGAGGAGAAATCTTTTGCTCAGGATAGTCTTTTCTTTAACTCTTAAGAAAGTAGTAGGATCTCAATTGTACATCTTTTTGAGATCACTTCAATCTGAATTGTTGCTCCTAATAATGAGAGGATGAATTTGAGAATTCAGTAAGACGAATGGATATTGAATTGAGATGCGGTTGTTTCTCATGAGGTCACTATGAGAAAACTGAGACATATTTGAGAAGAATCATGAGATCCTAGGAGTTATAGCTGAGTTTTCTTTGAGCTCTTTCTCTGATCTCATGGTCCCATGTTCAGGAGACCTAAATTAGTCTTATTTAAGATCATTTGGAGATCTCTTGTTTTGATCAGAGTAAGACATAAATGAGATTATATGTGGTTGTTTCTCCTGAGTTGAATTTGAGAAGTAGGAGAAAAAGCCTTTGGTCTCACCTTAGTATTAAAAATAGCTCATTTGTGTCTAGGAAAAATGAAAGAAACAACAACTATGAGATCTCTTCTTGGATTTTGCTTTCCTATGGGACAAGCCCAAAGTCACATGTAATAAGTGGTCTTTTCAACTCCCAGAGAAATCCATTTGTATTTGAATGCATTTGAAAGAAAATTGGACTGCTTTTGACTAACTGAGCACAGGGAATCTGTCCACAAACAAAAAATTCAGGAATGGAAACCTAGATGAAACGTTGTAAAATCTACCATTTTAAATCTTTTTCATGTACGTTCTTGGTGGTCATGGCATACGCCTGGGGATACACATAGCACAATGTGGGAACAACCACTGTATTGGGAATGGCTGCTCAGCTCAGCTAGTAGGCTTCGGAGTGAAAAGAAGTGGTGGGTGGCTGCATGCATTTTGCTGGATGCTCTGGCTCTTCTGCGTCCTTCCCAGTTTTGCTGAAGGATATTGCCATAACGGGATTGATGCTCCGCACTGAGACAAGGGAAAAGTATCATTAAAAGTTAAAAATGAACTAATACTTCTGGTGTAATAGGCTACAATTGCTCATGTCTTCTCTTGGTATCTGTTGTCATTAATTGAAAAGAATTAAGACAACAAGCAACATCATAGTGGTTGAATATTAGCTGAGGGATTTGATGATTGTGTTTAGTGTTTTCTTTGTGATTGCTTACGGAGCGGCTCAGCTGGGATTGACATAATTTAACAAAATGTAAACACAGACAATGCAGTAATTTAAAAATAAGCCTTTGCCATGGTCACAAATGCAGTGTGCATTAAAACAAATGCGTCTGAACACGAATACGTGAGTATCCCCCCACCCCCACCCCATCGAATGCCGTTAATCCAATGTGACCGTATGTCATGGTATAATGCGATTTAAAGTGCAACGTGCTAGTGATTTCAGAGTGGTAAACCTCCTTGTCACTTCAAATCAAAATTATGTTCTGCAGTCTGACCCAGTGCTCTGTCAGAAATGCCATGCCTGATTTTCCACACCGAATGCTATTCGGTAGGTAAGGACAACAATTGTGAAAACAGCAGTGCTACACACAAATACGTGCATTAACAAATGCTGAAATGAACAAAGACCAAAATTGAAGTGGGGATGCAAGTGTGTTTTAAACTAGCACACAATCTTGAAGATAACATAATACATTTTGTATGTTTAATATTGGCAAGTGATGGTCAGCACACTGACAAAGTTTCATAATAAAAAAAATTATATTTTACAATAGATGCAATGTAATGTGTTGTGCATCATGCACTGAGACTGAACATTCTGTGGAGCATGTAAACCATGTTAAAGATACCAGGCCTAGAGGGGCAACTGTGTATTTATAGTCCATTGTGCTTAAAAGAATAATTCATCATGAATTTAAAATTTAATGTGTTTTGTCTTGTCTTACTGTAATATATATGCATGTTGAAAAGCTATATGTTAGTTTAAATAGCTAACCCTGACATCCATACAGAGTATTTGGCCCATCCTTTCTAGACCTCTGCTCTGGACTGTAGCTCCAAATGGTCTCAGGGGCCATGTTGAGCAAAGGTGGGTTTTTTTCCATGTACTGTATTTCTATTTTCACTTGTTATTCTACATTTGTTAACCATGTTGCTATTATTTGCTCTTCATCTGGAAAACTGGAATGGAGTGTGGGTCAAGTGCTAGTATTACATCTGTCATGCCAGAAGGCATTTGCCAATGCTATATGTAGGAGGAAAACAGGCTCAGTGAACCTCAAATATACATACGTGGCCATAAAGCATGCTCACTATACCCACAAGGATGCATACATTAAATCAACATTGACATTTGTTATGACAGATTCTGAATTATTCTTACTGTCTGCTTTTAACCTCCTGGATATTTCAATTATTTCTATCTAGTTATTGTACCTTTTATTTATTTGCTTAGCAGATGCAGTTATTCATAGCATACATTTTTCACATACTAACCATTTATAAAGTTGGATATTTACAGAAACAATTAGAGTTCATTAGGTCATTTTCCCAAGGCACTCCGGTGCCCTACCTGTGATATTAACCTGCAACCTCTGAGTTTCCCTTTACTATATAACACACCATTATAATACACTGCAGCTCATTTTACTGTTTGTAAGCAGAAATATATATTTTTTCTGGCTGAAGCATGTAATTACCTTGAAACCATCATGCTCCAACAGCCAAATTCATGCATCGGAGTCTGTGCCTCTGCTTCCAAATGTTTTGGCAAAAGTATGTTTTGGTATTGCTATTATTCTTCTCTTGAAAATTGCCCAGTTTCTATAAAAAACTAAAATTCATTTAGTCTGCAAATTTAAATACAGCATTAAAATAATGCTAATTTCTGCCTCACAGCGGCTATCACTTGCTTACTCTAATATTGCAGCTCTTTGTGTCACTTGTCTGTTGTTAATTATGATATGGTTGCATTTAATTTTTACAAATATCCTATTCTTTTCCCCGTAAGGCATTTAAGGATACAGTCTATGGCTGTTAAAACCTCAGCAATGAATAGTGAGTCATACCTTTCCAGGAGAAATCCACCATCTTTGCAAGCTGGGCCTTGGTTTAAGAATGGGTCCAACCCAGTGGCAGGCAGGAACAAAGAAGGAAGAACTAAAATCCCATATTAACTCATGCTAAAAATAAATATCAATGTCTGAGTGACTGCCGTATATCAGGACAGTCAGCACAGCCACCAATACACATATATACTTTGAAGTCTTAAATAGGGTTGGGGAGGGGGGACTTTTGTTGTAGGTAAATATTTGGCATAACAAGCCTTTTGTTGCTAGTTATACATTGATTGAAGCAGCCTAGATTAGATTGAATTATTTGCATTATACAAAGCCAACAGACCATCACATTGAGTAGGGTGCAAACTTGTTTGACTTGTTTCACAAAACTGCCACCACATAAAGAATGTGTACTTTTGTTTGGTGCCGGGAAGATGCACATTTCCATGCTCATTTTATTACATGGTGAACTGCTGTGTAAATATTCATAGGGTCTCCTAAAATGACTGCAGTGAAAGCTTCAGCCAAGGGCATTATGTGGCCTGAGGTGGGGTCACTGGAGAACACGCAGCAGAGCAGGGCCACTTCAGGCCTCATTGTCCCCAGGAAGGTCTATCCTGCCAACTGCAGTCTGCTGTGACCACTACTGATGACTCTCAGGGCACTGGTGAAGGGGAGTCTCTCTTTCAGCAGACACAGGATGCATTCCATTAAAGGCCATTGAAAATACATGTGCTTAGAGATATGGTGACAAACAGCTGCGCTCTAGTAGAGGAGGACAAGTTACGCACAGGATGTGTTACAATTAGGACAGATCCTAAATATAATCAAACTCTCAGGCCCTGTTTAACATGGCATTAACCTGCGTCGTGGCATTAACATTAGCTAGTTGAACAAATCACATCCCCATAATTTTGATAGCTAGCTTTCTGAAGATGACAAGCGGTAGAGAAATTGAGTTGTTGCACCCATTTATTTTGAAACTGACTGAAAAGCTATCTGAGACAACAGGCATGCTGTGAAAGGCAACAGAGGTTTCCTTTCCACCCACTGGCTGATTTCCACCCACAACTATTCATAGTCAGTTAGCCGCTAAATGTTCCCATATTTTCAACGATTACGAAAGCTGAGTAATCCAATGCTTGACAAAGAACTTGTAAGGGCTTGAACAGGTGATATTGTTTAATGGAATAAATATGAAAAATAATTGTGGACTAACACAGTATGCAAGTTATTTTTAAACAACATACAATTACGAAAGCTACACTGACTACTTTTCGCTGAACATGCACTTGATTCACTTTGTGTGTTAAGTTTAATTTCCACCCACGATAGAACTATACGCACTGGAGATGCAACTGCATTTACACTTGCTTACTAATGTGGCTTCTGAGCAACAACTTTCTGAAGTGGTTTGGGAGATCAGATCTCCAATGTGTCTTGGGTATTTGTACACCTATATTTTAATGCTGTTTAGCCCAATCTGCATGAAGCACGGTCCCCCAGGACGCTTGTTAATGCCATGTGTAAACAGGGCCTCAGAGCCTCTTTCTACTGCTGGTATTCTCAATCGGATGGAATGTTTTGGCAGGTTTGCCCGCGGGGCATTTGCCATGTGCCAATGCTCTCTAATTCTAGTTCCCTCGTCATCACGTTTCATTTTTCTCACTGGCTAGTTTAAGGTCATGTAAATAATTTTTTTTATAGCATGATTGTCATGATTGTTCTCTCTGTTTTGGACATGTGATCTGTCATCATCCAGCGTGACATTTAAAGTTCAGAGGCATGCTGTGTCCATACATTAGGGGCCCGTTATTGTTTCTGTTGCAAGCAAGATATAGGGGAATTGTCTGTGTGCATGTGTGTGTGTGTTCTGTGTGTGTGTGTGAGTGCACGCGCATATGTGTGTGTGTGTGCATGTGTTTGTGTGTGGATGCCTGCTGTTACACGGAAATATTTAATTGGAGTGGGAAAAAATTGCTTTAGCAAAATATTGGCAGCACTCTGCAACATTTCTTGGGCCATATTTTCTTTCTCCTCTTGCCAGGAAAATGTGCATTTCTATCCCTGTTTTTCCTGGAGGGCTTTTTATGAAGCTGCAGGATGAAGATGTAGTGAGTTTCAGTTTTGTCAGTGACTTTGCAGGCAGCGGATGAGGCAATGTTCTCTTGTGATATGAGCTGTAGTTTGGACGAAGCAAGGACAAGGATCTCTTAAGTGACTCTTAACAATCCTAGAGGATGTATTGCGAGGATCAGGTGAATTTCATGGACCAGGTTTACCTAACTGAACTGGCACCATTAGTAGGCTATTAGGACCAACCACTATACACGCCTAATGTTACTCTCAGAGACAGAAGTTTTAAAAGAAACAGAAGGGATAAACTGCATCTCCTCTTCTTGCTGCATTTTATGAAGAGAAAAGATTTACAGCCCTGAACAGAAGATCAGATGTCACTATTTCTGTTTTTATACTGGCTGGTGAGACAGCCTGTTAAGACAGAGTTGTCACACCATTCCTTTCAGGAGAAATATCTGCTTGGAATATATGACATATATACAAATGTATGTAAATCCTACATTTAGAGAACATAAAATGTATAAAAAATATATGATTTGGTACTTTTTCATGACACAAAAAGGGTTTGGAAAATTCATGGCCAATCTTTGCGAAATGTTCGATAATGATGTTTGATTTACAGTAAGCATATTATATCATAATATCTAGTGATATATATATATATTGCATATTTATATAGTACATATCCTGAAATGAATATAAATGCATTAGATTTCAAGAAATATATAAATGAATGTATTGGAAATGAATGAAATTTTTTTTAGTATTGTTTGGTGGCTCCCCAAAACAACCAAAATGTCTTGCTTCACCTGTATATGGTGAAAAGACCAGCATCTGCTCAGGTACCTAATCAGTTCTTTTACTGTACTCTTCACTTTGGAGAGTCTTCTTCTCTCTTACATTCTACCCCTCACCTATAGATTTATCCATGGTGTTTCTTCTTAAAGCATTCAGTACCAGTCTCTGGCTTGGTCTTATTTCTGTCATGCCTTCATATAGTTGTACTTAAGTGCTATTTCCATGCTGTATTTTTGATATTTTTACTATCTTCTCCAAGAAATATCAGCTTCTGTACTACCGATGAACCCTCATGGCTTATGGTCCTCTTAAATGTCTTTTGACACTGGTATATTATTTTAAAAATACATTTAGCATTTTTTGAGAAAGCTTTCTGACAATGCTTAATATTTTCTAAAACATTCATTGTACAATTCTTGTACAATGAATTTGAAAAATATTGATTGTTTTATATTGCTTTTTATATAATAAAATGTCTGCGAAGTGACTGCAATGTAAGTAGTATCTTTCCTGATCATGTTGACAAGGCTAAGCTAATACTGGGCTGTATACCACTGGCAAGATTTATGAGAGTACTGTTGTCCTCCAAATGTTGACGGTTTGCAATGCTGTTGGATTTAGTTGTCCCCAGTCCTGTCTCTATTCATTCAGTACTATGCCACTATTAATACATGGCATAGCATGAGCAGGGTTGCCAGGTTGTTCTAGGAAAACTTGAAATGCCATTTCAAAACTAGCTGAAACCTTCTAAAATCCTAAAGATGTGTGTGTACCAGCTGGAACTTCGAAACAGTAAATATGAGGAGTGAGGACTTCCTGAGAGGGTAGAATGAATGAGGAAATAAGAGGCACAGGAACACCCTCACTCGTATCTGCAGAGTCAGGAGGAAGCTCCTTATCTGGGTGCTTATGATTACCATGGAGATGATATTTAGATCTTCGGAAATGACTGTGTACACATGCAGGGTGTAGAAAACATCCCACAATATTAATTGCATGAGCAATGCAATAACTAGAAAACGCTTGACAATTCTGGTGAATTCTAATGCATTAAAATCAATTAACACACCTCATGCTTGCCTATGAAATATTGTTCCACTCTAGTACACTCCCCCATGAGTTTACAGTGCCTGGAAAGAGAAATCTGAGCATTTTTTTCCCTGCAATGTGCTTGGTTCCTGATTGGCTCATGCAAGTTTTAGTTAGCATTATGTTATAGGTCATTAAGCCTTAAGTCTTTTTTTGTCTGTGGGGTGCTGATTGCCAGGCTCATGGAGACAGCTACATGTCCATGCATAGCTCTGCCACTAATCCAAAAATCAAAAAAGTTAGGGCAATATAGTAAAGAAACCTCTTCATACCCTGGAAATGTGGTAGTTGGTTACCACTGGTATTACCAATGGCAGCAAATACAACCATCATAAAAAAATCATTTAACTGGCCCTGAGTGCCTGTTTGGTATCATAAAAGGCAAACATACATGGGCTACAAAAACATACATAGGAAGGAATAAAATTAAAAATAAAATGAAGCAATCTTTTCTGCACAGCTTCTTATCATTCGTGTTCTCTTTTCTCTCAGCAATGATTTTGGGCTCCTGGGTGGCTCTGTTAAGGCATTGTTTAGGGCTGTCCCCTGAATTCGAATCATCTGTCAGAGACCCCTCAGTCGATTGAGATTATTTGAGTCGAGCAGTCGTTTTTTTTTTAGGCAGTCAATGTGCATTACAATACCGGAATACATCATTATAGATAGAACCTTACAAAAATGGACAGTGGCTATATTACAATATTGAATTATAAATCAAATAAAGGTAATTATAAATTTAGTTTTTATATTCTTGCAACCTGCGCATGCTAGAAAAATTCCACGTGACAATGAAAGGTTTTACTTCAAAGCGGACAATGCCGTGAATTTATTTAAACCGTTTGCATTTAATCTAATCTTAAATTGCTTAATTTGTTAATTTATTATTTTACACGTTTATTTAGATTTATATATTACTTTTTGTAGGCTATTTAAGAGAAATAAAAAGGGTCTCGTTGCACACAAGTCAGTTATTTGAAGGCTGACAATACCGTTTATTTGAACTGTTGTTTACAAAAGCATTATTTTCAACTATAATAATTCAAATTTTAAATTGCTTCATTTGTTAGTTTGTTCTTTTACATGTTTGTTTAGATGTATAGGCCTATATTAGGCTTCGTATATTTAAAGAGAAGTAAACAAGTAGCCTCCTATCTTGTTGAAGAAGATATGTCAGTTATTTCAAAGCGGACAATGCCGTGAATTTATTTAAACTGTTTCATTTGTTTGTTAATTTTTAATGTTTAAAGCAAAATAAAGAAGTTATAAGAGCTAGGTTTAACCAGAAATACCTGTGTACTGTCTCATTATTGTGACACATGATTTTTATTTTAAATGCTCAAAAAAATGTTCATATGACTCTGTTGCACTTGACTATGTTAACGTGGTCTAAATCAGCACTGAAATGCATGCCAATGTACTATATTGCCAGAAAGTCTTATAGACCTTTATATATAAAACAAATCGTCGAATCGTCGTATTGAACTGCCGAATCCGATTCGACTAAGAAAATTCTAGTCAGGCACAGCCATAGTATTGTTTTAATGCCTGGATGGGCCCTGTGGTCTGGTATCCACTCATCAAGCAGGTCATGCTAGCTTCAACTACAGCCCAGAAATTGCCATGGGACCTGAGGGTTGTAGTCGGTTAGAATGACTGTGTCTCGTTGTGTGAACCCTGCTGGTCAATCGGGCGCCCGACAGTCTGCTGTTAAGCTACACGTGAAGTGTCCTCCTCTGAATTATGTTTATGCAAGTCCGTTTTGAAAAATGGGTTGATAAGAAGCAACGACTGACATCATGTACTTTGGAGGAGAGCACATGGTTTGTCTGAAGTCTCCCAAATGACACTTACAATGATACTTTTTCTGCTGTATAAATTTGTGAGCATTTTTCTTTGGGCTATTAAATTGCTGCAGGACCTATGTTCCTTTCTGTATCTGTTTTTCAGCATACGTATAAATAATTTCTTGTAGGTGTGCAGCGCGTGTGTGTGTGTGTGTGTGTGACTGGGGGAGGGGAGTGTATAGTATTTTTTAAACATGGAGTTGTCAATGTATGGAACAGCTTTCCAGGTCATATTGAAGCTGAGACCCATGGGATATTAAAGGCCAGGCTTGACACAGTGCTGAATAGTCTCAAGAGTACACAAAATGACAAGACCAGATGGGCTGCATGGCCTTATGTCATCATCAGACATTTGTATTTTATTGCTCTTGTGTTATTCTCATAAACATTATTATCATGTAATTTCATGCTTACACGGTAGAACATGTAATTTTTTATGTGTTCATAAATCTATAATTGATATAGTCTAATTGATCTCTCTTGAAATATGTTATATTGCTGAACATACACTCCATTTATTATGTATTCCTCATATTCTGGTAAAATTTTTTTTTTTACCATATTCCATATTTACCTATGTTTGGGTCCTCTTTGTATTTTTGTATGGGTTTTCACATTTTTTCTTATCAATGTTGAATGTCTAATCGTATTCATAATCAGTGTTATTTGCAGCAGCCTCAAATCAGTGCACTAGAACAGTGCCGTAACAGAATGAGCCATCCAAGAGTCCCTTCTTATGGTTTCCAACATCCTCTTGCCTGTGTCCATCTCAGACTGTTGTGTTTTGTGTTCTGTCTTTAAGTGCTGGTCTGTTGTAAATCTGTGTCCTGTGGTCTAAAGAAAATTTGCAAGGTGCAAAAAATAAATTAACCGTTAGAGGCCTAGGGCGATTTTGATGTTTTTTCTCTGTTTAATTTCTAAAAAACCGAGGATAGTGAAAAAACATCAAAATCGCCCTAGGTCTCAAACGGTTAATTTATATAACCCCCTCATTATTTTTTACAAGACTTGCCCCTATCAGTAAATGTCAGGTTTTGGCCTGGATATGTGAATTAGTTGGTAGGTCAATATCGCTTGCTAAAAAATGCATTACTTGACTATATCACCTAAGCCAAAGGTGTCAGCTCAAGTATAACATCTGACATTACAAGAATAGGTTGTATGAAGTAACAATATCGTAGCGTCATGTCAAAAGAACATACCATTGCATTATAATGGGTAAAAATATCAGTAGAGTACCTGGCGAAAATATGTTCAGAGAACTGGTAGTAAAACAACGCTTTGTTTGTTTTGAAGATACCTCAAGCAATTCAAACAATAATTATGTCTAATTACAATATATGACCACTCAGTCGCAAAAGGGACATCTCTACGCGTAAAACCAATGGTAAGGTTGTATATTTATTCAATATTTAGTCCCAGATATTGACTGTAGAATGACATGGCATAATTTTTAAAAACTTTGTCTTGTTTATTTCGTTATTCAGTGAGCAGCGTTTTCACTGCTGTATTGGCATATCTTAGGGCTATTGTTGGGTTTATCTTGTTGCTATGACGGAATATGATATTTTAGTGGTAAAAGAATATTTTTATGAATGCCCAGATAGACAATATTGTGAATTATGTCATGGGTGGGGGTGTAGTTGCAGATGAGACTGCAGGGAGGGGTTCTTGCTAAATGAACAACCAGAGCGACAATGGTGGCGCTGCGAAACTCCGTATTCGGCGTAGTTGTTGTGTATCATCGTAAAGCATTTCTGTTTTCAACTCATACTTTGGTTGCAGGAGCAATGAATGTCCGAGTTCAACAATCTAGGCATGCTGGCATGCCGATCACTAGGGAGTGCTTTTTGATGCAATTTGCATCACTCGGCTTCAAAGAATTAAATCCATCAGTATACAAGGTAACAGCCCATGGGCCCGTCTATGACCTAACAGAATGAGGTCAATATTCCTACAAGAATTACACAAGCTTAGTGGAGGTGCAGAGCTGAAAGTTTGGAGTTGTTCTGGGCTCAAATTCCAGCTAAGCTTTGTCTTTATCAAGGCTCCCACAGGTCCCATTTCCTGTGATTAGTTTTAAGTTTAGAAAAATGGCATGTGTGGTTTGAGTTGGGTAAGTACATATTTTTTAAAACTGTGTACCACACTGAACCATGTGAAAATGTGTGAACCCCACATTACTGCAGAGCCATATTGATTGATTGATTGATTTCTTTAGCCTGCCTGTTTCAGCTTGCTCTTTCTCAGTGTGATACTGCAGCCATTATCCTAGTGTGAGATTTAATCTCTTTTACATTGTCTTTCATTCATTCAGATCTCCATTCAGCAACACGGAATCCAATGAAACAACGGACATGAGATATGGGAGCCTTGCGGTTAAAATGATACATGACTTGAACTCATAACAGTAGTCTCACTCCATGTCCTCTCTATTATATGAAAGTTTCTGTACTTTTCTTGTCTGAATTTCACAGTGGACGGAACTTCAGATTACTAAAATGGTTGCTACTTTGATGTGGGTCCTTTAATAAAGATAAATTGAATCTTATAATATGACCACCACATATTAAAATAATGCTAAATATATTGGGCCCATGTTTGAATTACAAATGATCAATCAGCACCTTTAGAACTATATATGCACTGTCCTGTCAGTACAATGAGGATTGAGTAAAATATGTTCATGTTTTGAATGCAGTGGTTTTAACACCCATGCTTAATGTTCAGCATTCTGAATACCAAACACAAGTGTATCAAGCTTTTAAACTTCTATCTTATCCAACATATAAAATATATGTATTTAATTAATAATATAACATATTATATTATTGTATAATTATACAATAATACAGCTTGGCTGAATACTGGAATCTGATTGGTACAAGGGTGCATACATTTTCAATAACCGGACATCTTGGCCTTTTAACAGTTATAAAATTTATGCACTACAAAATTCAACATTCTAAAGCAGTTATACAGCAATGTCATTTTTTCAATTTTTAATTATTGTTATATATCTGCTTTTTAATGTCCAATTTCACAACTGATGGCAACGTTGAATCACAGTTATAGTTACTGTAGGAAACTTCATTTAGGGTTGCCAACCATCCTGTAAAACACAAAATCGTCCCTTATTTGGATAGTACAATAGGCATTCCATATTTAACTCATGGCTACGGGAGGTATTTTCTTCTGTTTTTTTTGCTGTTTCAAATATAATTCAATAGCTAGCTAGGTAGCTGGGATAACAAGCATGCCGTGAGACCATTTTGACGTAAACCCCGCTGAGTTTCAATACTGGGTTGGTGACAAGTGACGGCAAAACCTAGCAAAGAGCTAGCTTGTATTCTAACCCGGTTTCAAAGGGTCTTGGAAAGACGCTGAGATGAGTTATGGTTTCATGAACTTTTCTTAAATAATGTAATGACAAAAATCACCAAAATTGGTGCTAATTGCATGGCATAAAAACAGGAAGGAACAATTTTTCTGATAGAATCATTGTTTTCATAGAATTAACGACCAGAGGTTTTTGCTTAACAATGTTGTAAATAGAGCAGTTAACGAGAGTTTTGCATAGCAACGGTTCACATAGAACTATCAACGAGAGTTTTGCTTGACAACAGTAAAACAATATGGTGAAACGGCTACTGAAGAATATTAAAATTTCAGCTGATTAAGTTGATAAAATCAATAAAGATGAAAGTGACTAATATATAGTCATTGTTGGTAACCATTGTATAAGAGGAATAAACCACTCTGGGCTGTCCCATTAATGGAAAATAATGTACTCCAGGGATGGTTAAGCAACCTCTGCTTTGCCTTGGCCGCATCACCACCCCGTCATTCATTATTTTGCAATAACGGGACAGCCTGTCGTGGTTTCTTCCTAACTTATCATATACAAAATATTATCTATTACAATATAATTTGATCTGGCAAACTTTCTTCGAGTAACCATAAGAATGTTGTCAGTTTTCTCTATTCCCCCCATACACACACACTCAGGGTCTGCTTTTGTCCCCCTCCCCTCAACTGGCATAGAAATGTGTCATGGTGCCTCTTTCTCTGAGCATCTAACTACTACGGCGTACAGAACACAAAGCTATTTATGGAGCCAGAGGACCAGTGTGAAAGAACAAAGATCATGTTCCTTTTGATTTTAAGCTTGAATGCAATTTGTAACATTTAATTGAAATCATTGATTAAATCATTGTATATAGATAAAGGTTGTTAAGGTCTGATAGTTGAAGTCTAATTTTTAGAAGCAATTCCAATTTCAAGGGAAAACCCACGCAGTGCGATTTTTTTTGTTTTGTTGACTGGAAAATATTTTTCCTCAAGGTGGAGATTACAACTGGCTTGGTTTGTCTACAAATATCACTTCTGTTGTTAGAAGCAGAAGTAAATGTCCATGTTTTGGGGGTATTCAATAGCTGACCTGCATTAATTCCTAACATATTCATGTTTGGGCTCTTTATAAAACCTTGAATCCTTTGGTAATAATATCATAATGCTTAGCCCTGCTTCCAACAACAACTTTAATTCAGCAATTTGTTAGCTTTCAGAAAAGACAGTCCTTGTCTTACCCCACTCCCACACCTCCACCCTTCCACGCCTCGCCCAGTCAGTGCAACCATGCTTTCTCTCAACCATATCCCCTCCACTCTTGCTGCAACATATATGGCTAAATTTTAATCTAAGTGCACAGTCTGAAGTGCATGGCGCAAGTGCATTTAGGGCATGTCCAAATCCACTTTTTCTAGTTTAGCGGCAGATAATCTGAGCGCAAAGTAAGGCGCATGGTTCAAAGGGGTTGTACTTAGTCTCTTAATTAATCATAGGTGTGTTTTGGGCGTAACATGAATTGAACCAATCAGAGTGTCATCTCCCATTCCCTTTCAAAGCCAGGTGCACTTGCACCTTGGTAGATTGCTATTATAATGGCAGATAATTCTGATAAATAACATAACATAACATAACATAAGACGAGATCAGGCCATTCAGCCAACTCTGCTCGTCTATTCCTCCACTAAACTGTACTTAATGCTTAGTTTACCTAAAAGCTAAATAGTATATAACACTGTATCAAGCCGGGCCTTGAATACCCCCAGTGTTTCTGCTTCCACTACATGTCCAGGCAAGCTATTCCACACATTGACCACTCTCTGTGTGAAAAAATATTTAATGTCTGTGTGAAATTTACCCTTTACCAGTTTCCATTTATGCCCACTTGTCCTGCTAACTGAACTCAACTTGAATAATTTCCTGTAGTTCACTTTGTTAAAAATTTAAAAGTCTCAATCAAATCTCCCCAAAGTCTCCTTTTACTAAGCTTGAAAAGTCCAAGCATCTCAAGCCTTTCCCATAACACTTATCTTGTATACCCGGAATCAATCTGGTTGCCCGTCTTTGGGCCTTTTCCAGCGCCTCTATATCTTTCTTGTAGTACGGTCCCCAGAACTGCACACAAGACTCTAAAGCATTAATTCCTAACATATTCATGTTTGGGCTCTTTATAAAACCTTGAATCCTTTGGTAATAATATCATAATGCTTAGCCCTGCTTCCAACAACATAAGGCAACTTTAATTCAGCAATTTGTTAGCTTTCAGAAAAGACAGTCCTTGTCTTACCCCACTCCCACACCTCCACCCTTCCACGCCTCGCCCAGTCAGTGCAACCATGCTTTCTCTCAACCATATCCCCTCCACTCTTGCTGCAACATATATGGCTAAATTTTAATCTAAGTGCACAGTCTGAAGTGCATGGCGCAAGTGCATTTAGGGCATGTCCAAATCCACTTTTTCTAGTTTAGCGGCAGATAATCTGAGCGCAAAGTAAGGCGCATGGTTCAAAGGGGTTGTACTTAGTCTCTTAATTAATCATAGGTGTGTTTTGGGCGTAACATGAATTGAACCAATCAGAGTGTCATCTCCCATTCCCTTTCAAAGCCAGGTGCACTTGCACCTTGGTAGATTGCTATTATAATGGCAGATAATTCTGATAAATAACATAACATAACATAACATAAGACGAGATCAGGCCATTCAGCCAACTCTGCTCGTCTATTCCTCCACTAAACTGTACTTAATGCTTAGTTTACCTAAAAGCTAAATAGTATATAACACTGTATCAAGCCGGGCCTTGAATACCCCCAGTGTTTCTGCTTCCACTACATGTCCAGGCAAGCTATTCCACACATTGACCACTCTCTGTGTGAAAAAATATTTAATGTCTGTGTGAAATTTACCCTTTACCAGTTTCCATTTATGCCCACTTGTCCTGCTAACTGAACTCAACTTGAATAATTTCCTGTAGTTCACTTTGTTAAAAATTTAAAAGTCTCAATCAAATCTCCCCAAAGTCTCCTTTTACTAAGCTTGAAAAGTCCAAGCATCTCAAGCCTTTCCCATAACACTTATCTTGTATACCCGGAATCAATCTGGTTGCCCGTCTTTGGGCCTTTTCCAGCGCCTCTATATCTTTCTTGTAGTACGGTCCCCAGAACTGCACACAAGACTCTAAAGCCGCGTTTCCACCAAAATTACCCGGAACTTTCAGTCCCAGGAACTACTTTACCAGGAACTAAAAGGTTCCTTCAGCCAATGGTTGTCTGCGTTTCCACCGGGGTCTAAAGTACCGCGAAGATTAGGCAAATTAGCCCACTGACGTTGTCGTCGGTCCATCTGTCATATGATTTCTTCTGTAACCCCATACTACCACCGAAGTAGCCTACATTATTTTCTAATAACCGGGACAGCCCGGAGGGGTTTATTCCACTTATATACAACGGGTTACCAACAATGACTATATATGGTTACTTTTGTATTTATTGATTTTCATATATCCTCTCAAACACATTCATTAACAGCAGAAAACATGCACACGTTGTAAACAATTTGCTGTTTTATTACTTTCTCGTCGTCAATTCCATATAGGCTAATCGCAAAATGACAAGAATAGAACGAAAACTCGGACTTGCGTGAAAATGTAAATTAGTAGTGGTACAGCCACCGTTTGCTTTCCTTCGAAGTTACTGCTAGCCGAGCAGCGAAGTGTGCCCTCCAGATGCGAACCATGCACCATAAATGAGTCCATAGTCTTCCTGGTCTTTTCGTGGAATTGAAAAATGGCAGTAAAATTGAGTTAAATTACGGCAGTCTGAAAAAGCTAAAGGGAAGATTACTAGAATTAACCTGTTATTTTACCCGGATAAAAAGTGCGGAAGGTGATTTCCAGTTTGCTTGTACTGTATCACCAATGTTAATTATGCAGAACTACCGCATACCTCACATAACTGTATCAAACGTTTTGAGTCAATTACAACGGGCTAACAAAGAAAATCCGGAAGAAAATATTCAGCAACCGAATTAATCCGTTTGAATGTTTTGGTAGCCTACGTAATATGCTGTCCCAGCACGAATGCTTAGCATTTTATAAAACGAATACTAAAGCAAGAAAAGAACAGAAGAGCACACGTTATAATTCCAAGACGTTGACAGGCTATAACCAAAAGTAGGCTACTGCGCCACATAACATACAAGTTTGATTTGAAGTTATTATGAAAATAAATTGGTTTGCCGCTGCATATTTTCAAACATGGCGGGTAATGGCGGAAAATAAATACAACACAAATGCTACGAGTACTCGACCAATCAGAAATGTTCAGCGCTGCAAGCTCCACCCAAAAGGTTCCTGCACTTTCGGAAAGTACTACCCCACGAGCAGGAACGTTTTGGGGGGTAAAACAAAGCCCCCAGAACTAAATTTAGACCCTAGTTCCTGCGGTGGAAACGCACTGAGTTCCTCAAAAGGTTCCTAGTTCCGGGGTATAGTTCCTGCGGTGGAAACGCGGCTTAAGTGTGGTCTGACAAGGGTATTGTATAGGGTGATTATGATCTCCTTAGATTTATACATGTATCCCAGCATCCTGTTGGCTTTTTTTTTTTTACTGCTACAGCACATTGACCAGACCCTGATAGGCTTTGATCAACTATTACTCCCAAGTTTTTTTCTACATGTGCACATTCTAATTTTGTGCCACCCAAAAGCCATGTTTTTATTCCCCACATGTAGGACTTAACATTTAGTTATATTGAATTTAATTTGCCAGGTGTCTGCCCACTTTTGGATTCTGTTTAAATCTTCTTGGATTACTTTAATAGATTCCAAACTATTGGCTAAACCTCCCAGTTTTGTATCATCTGCAAATTGAACTAGTGTACTTTCAATGTCCGTGTCAAGGTCATTTATGTAAGTGAGGAAGAGCAGTGGACCCAGCACTGATCCCTGTGGAACTCCACTTCCCACAATACCCTGCTCAGATAATATCCCTCCTACTACTACCCCTTGTGTTCTATCCCGTAACCAGTTCTGAACCCAGTCTGAAATGCCTCCTGTAATTCCTACTGTCCTCATTTTGATAATGAGTTTGTCATGAGGAACCTTATCAAATGCCTTTTGGAAATCTAAGTATATAATATCATAAGCCTTGCTCCCATCCAGACACTTGGTAGCTTGCTCAAGGAATGTCAGAAGGTTTGTCAGGCATGACCTTCCCTTGCAGAAACCATGTTGGCTATCCCTTAGGATGTTATTATTTTCAAGAAATAATTCTAGTTTGAAATGTTATGACTAACCATTACAACATGTATTTTAAAAAAATATTGCGCGTTGTGCACCTGCGTATGGAGGCGCATATTACTATCTTAATAATGCGCCCTTAAAATAACAGTAAAATACTGCGCCATTGACTGGTTTTTTTTTGTCAATCGCGCAATCGCTTTCCGCTGCCTCAAGATAGCAATGCGCCAACAATGTGCCTGATCACACCTCATTTTAAGATCAACACGCCCATGGACGCTCAGATGGGCACAAGTACATTTGCTATTTAAACAACGAGGGCGCTGGATGGGAAAATGACAACTGAGTCGGCCTGAAACTAGCAAAGACACTTGCGTTGCACTTGGCACCGCTTTGCACCGGGTGTAAGATAGAGCCCCTAATGTGACATTTCTTGACAATTTGTGAGTACTTAACATCAGCCAGTTAACATCTGTTGTGGTGAACATTCAGGGGTTGATATCTGCTGTTGCCATTTGGGGAATCTGAACCTTGCTCCCGGGGCTGTTGTTTTTTGGTGTGCGGAGGAATATTTTGGAATATTTGGCTGTTTTTTTGGTTTTTAATTTTGATCTTGGTTTTCTTGGGACTATTTGGGGCAAACATACTGTGGTTTGGTATTTCCCTTCATTAATTTCTTTTGAGACTGTAACCTGTCCAAGTCTGTAACATCTGTTCTTTAAGGTAGTTGACCTTTGTCCTTAGACTAGACGTTGAATCATTTGTTGTGACGTCATAAATTTCTTAATCTGATTGTGATAAGGGTTGATCCAAACGATCTGCTCTGCCAATTGACAAATTTGATGATTTAATAAATAATGAATGTCTTACATTATTAATTAAATACATATAATATATTTTATATGTTAAGTCAAAACTTTAAAAGGTTGATACACTTGTGTTTGATATGCAGAGTGCTGAACGTTAAAATAGGGTGTTAGCTGTTAAAACCACTGGATTCAGAACATCAACATATTTTACTCAATTATCACTGTCTTGACAGTACCTACTAAAGCAGAAGAACGAAAACCACAGAGTGAACAGTGTTCCCAGTGGGTATTTTCAGTTTTCATCCCATCACTACCAACTTCCCTAAACAACCAGGGTTTCTTTGAATAAATATTTTCAATAATTTAATCTCTCTCTCTATGCTGTTCCCGCATAATCGGTTAGTTGCAGGGGTTTACAAACAATTCAAACATGTCCCTCTTCTGCAGAGGCAAAATTTAACCTGGCCATGCTGTATTTCTGTCTCTCTTTTCCACAGTACTGTTAAGCACCGGCCCAGAAGACGGTCCTTCCGTGAATATGCATCATCCCTGACGCAAGTATTGACACTGTCATGAAAATGCGCTGCCTGACAGCAAGCATACTTGCTGCTCATGTGAGAAACTGCTCCCTGGCCAAGCAAAGACTGATGCTGTCTTCAAGACTAGCGATTCCCTTTGACAGTGTGGGGATTGACGCTGCAGTAAGACACTGTGTTGGACAGAGACATAGGAAGGTGTGCAAGTCACAACTCAGCTGATCGCCTTAAATAATAGTAAATATATATTTATATATAAATGCATATATATATATATATAAATATATATGAGATGACAGAACTAGAGACCTATTGAAGGTAACCTTTTTTTTCCTTTTTTAATTGTGAAGCAGTGTCTCGCCAGAAACAGATGTGAATATTTTAATATAATGGGGGAAATTGTCAGGTTGTGGCTTTTGTGTTTGTTTTTACTTTTACCGGCTTTATTGTTGCAACCAATAACCAAACAAAGAACAACTGTTAGTCTTGCCAGTGATGTCATTTGATCTATTTTTATCTTTTTTTAACCAAATACCACTGGCAAGTGCAGTACAAGTGGAGCTGCTGAAACAAAGAACTTTATGTCAGTTCATTCATATCCCTTTTTAATCAGCAGTCGTGTTTCTGCAATATTTTTTGGGTATTCATATCCATTACTGCATTTAATTCATAATTATGTGGTTATAATGTCTGGTGTAGAAAGACACCAATGTGTGTGTGTGTGTGTGTGTGTGTGTGTGTGGTTGTGTCTGCGTGTTTGTCTGTGTGCATGTCCTGAGGTATATTTAAATAGAAATTTGCAACAATGGAATTAGCAAAAAAAGAAAACAAAACATAGGAACAGCATGAACAGGCCAAGTGAGCATACGCATACCTTCTATTTTACTAAAAGACACACACATGCACACACATACACGCACGCACGCACACACACACACACACACACACACACACACATACATCAAATACATGCAGTACAGCCCAGAAATCAGAAAGCTGATTGTTTTATTTGGCATGTGGTTGTCTTTTGCATAAACCTCAAAAACATTAAGAATGCCCAGGAGTGAAACAGTCACTGAGGGATTTTTCAAAAATACAACGTAATTGTGTAAATGGCAGATGTTTAAGAGACTCTGATACAGACAGAACCAGTTGCAATAGCTTTGTGTACATGTAAGCTAAAAAAAAAACTTAAAATGTGCTTTTTAGCCTTCAGTCTTACTTGACCAAAGTTGTATTGTCTGACAGTATTTTGCAGGTGTAGTGAAAATGAATAACAAAAAATAAATATGGGTAGAATATGCATAAAAACTGAAATCTTTTTAAGTGTGTCCTACAATATTTAACATCGTAATTGCTTACAAAAAAGTAATGACATTTCACACAATACTACACTATGACTGTTAGCTTTTATCAGAAAAGGAAAGACACCTGCATTTAAACTCAACTGAATGTGCAGTAGTTATAATTATTGAAGAGGCTGTATTTTCAAACAGCAGATGTCTTCTGCACATATGTTTTCTTGTTTTAGCAGTGCACTGTGGACTTAGTATTTGACCCTACACCCTCAGACTGCTTGTGTAACATAACATTAAAGCTCCACAACTGTCATTTGTGTGGAAATATGAAGACATTCACTGAAACAGCTTGAAGAAAAGGTGTTTGTTTCCCTAAAATATCATGTGCAACTGCAAGGTCAACCATCCAGGTCAATAGCCAAGCATTTTACAAGTAAAATATGTCTCCACATATGTGCATGTCACAATATCTGTAAACAAAGCCATTGCATACTGGAAGTCATATATTGTGTGTCATATTTAGAGTTTAGGAATTTATTACCTTTGCAATGTGATGTACAAGTCCCCCTAAGTGTACAAATTAATAAGGTGATTTTATGTCTATACCTGGCCACTTTGTGATTAGTAACTGGAAATGTCTTATTTTTTTATATTTTAGGTTGTAAAAAAGCAAAAATAACTATTTTTGGATAGTGCTATTCAATGACAAAAAAGTAAAAGTATCTTTGCCCATCTGTTAGTGCATCTGGTGCACCCAAGATAGTTTCTTAATTAGTCCTAAATGAATATCCTGTTCACCACCATGAAATTGCAATTTAAACGCTGCTTTATTTTTGTATTATTTTGTAAGATGTCATTTCCCAAAAGCAAAACCATTATTTCATGAAACATGTATTTATAAATACTGTGGGGGAAAACTAACAATTGGTAATGGTATATAAAGAAGGTATGGTTTAATTACTGCTAAAGGAAGTATGGTTTTATTACTGATAAAACAAGGCCATCACAAACAACAATATTTTCAAATTTAGGAAATAAAAAAAGCAGCTTGAAATTTCCTTTGACCCAGATAAAACAAGCTACAATATGCCAGATTCCATCCATTTAGCTGTAGGATGTTTTATGGTGTCTGCACACTGAAACCACATCCCCTAAAGCAACATGGTGAAAAAGATACTTCTCAGTCATCAAGATCATTTTGTGTCCTCTATGATATCATACCTCTGTGAATTTTGCAATAAAAACAAATGTTAATGGCCTAGTATTCTCAATGTTTAAACTCATGGTGTGTCATTGACCTTTGTATGGTATAGTTGTTCTCATAAATTCTGGCGAATAATTTATGGGAAGGTGATGTATACTCCAAAATGTTCTATTATCTAAAAACCACAAAAATGCTAGGAATCCTAAAGTATATAGTTTTGTATGGAAAGACCATGTACAATATTGCTAATATTGCTATCTAATTCTTCCTGGTGATCCTGAATTCATATGAATTTGGCCATTCTTGCTTTTTGCATGATGCTGTTTCCCACATGCTCGTCCTTATTTAAAATGTATTCTTGTTATTTATTTGGGTGCTACCTTGGTATTTTTGGGACCCTCTCATTTCCTTTGTTTTACTTTTTTTTCTAAAACAATCATCCAAATTCTGGATTTTCTACATTCATATAATTTTGTAGGCAGCAATATGAGGTGATGGAATACTGAATTACGTGCAATGTTCAATTAAAAACATAAATATATTAAATAAAAACAAAGAAACACAAATTACTCTTGTTTGGTGTGGACTGTGTCTATGCATTTGGATCTATGCATGCAGAAGAACCTGGACGGCTGTGTGAATTGGCCTTTTCCTAAGGAAAAGCCCATTGGTGGCAACAAAAGGTCAAGGCATATGATGTCACTCCATTATTTTCACATTTTGCAGAGACTTTGGGTTATTGTTTTTGATATGTGATACCCAAGTCATTCAGGATAGATGCTGTTTAAATATTTAGAATGAGTACTGTGTCAAGTAATTACTAAACTTTTGGAAATGTGCCAGCACCATCAGCCAAACCACATCAATGGCCCTACGATTAGCTCTCTGTTCCATTAAAAATTACTGCATTGGTACTGGGTTGAAGGCAGAACTGTTATTTGCATATTTATTTCCTACACTCAGTGGATTTACCACCCTTATTATTCATGTGCAGAAAAGAGATGTTGGCCCAAAAGGAAAAAAAATTGTTAATTGAGTGGAATGGTGAGTGTACGCAGAATGAGGGGATGTTATTAATCGAATGATTGTTTCTATTTCTTTTGTCTGTTGACCCCCTCATAACGTTTTGAAAAGGATAAGAGCAAAGAAAATAAGGGCTCCCCTTGTCATATCAATGTCATACCCTGAAGTAGTTACGAACCAAGAGTAAAAATAAACATGCATACATGTATAAAGTGTGTTTAAGAGAATATTTTTCACTGCAATCCTGGTGAACTTTAAAGAAAGCCAAGGAGGGAAAAACTGAATAAACATGCTTCTGATTCGAGAAACGTACCATGAAAATGTATTGCGCTTATCTGAGGTCTACTAAAAACCATAGAGTATATTTAGTTTCATTAGAATCGACTTTACGATTTGTCTGCTCCCCTCTCCTAATAATAGGTTTCATTGCTTGTGGCAGTAACACTAGACTTGTCAGTGAACAATATCCCACAACATTGCTGACATTCTGCTGTGTTTTAACTGCCAGCGTGTATGGTGTCCTGCTACATGCTATCCCAGCAGCCCAGGGGAAATGTGATGCCCTGTTGACTGTGCTTTAACCTGCCAGCTTCACACTGTCCATATGGAAAATCTGAAACTCTACACCTCATCTCCCTTCTTGACACCCGGTTGGGTATTGGGGGGAGGGGGTTTGTGGGTTGGGGGGTTATGCAAAGGGGCTAATTTGTGAAAATCACACACTTATCTCATACTGCATCTTGAGAAAACACTCAATTGTTAAAAATGAACAACAATACACTTTCAAGCAATGTATCATAAGAGACAATTTTGTTAAAAGTACTCAGTGAGTGTGAACACTTTGTGAACACAATGAGAATGTTAAAACTGGAGATGCTGGTTGAATGTTTTTGCTCTTGGTCTTGAACCAGATTTGTTATGCAGACAATTCTCTTCGGCAGAACATCGAAGTTGTCTTTGCCAGTGATTGATGATTGAGTACAGAATTTATTTATAGAGCTGCCTTTTAGCAGATGAACCATGCATGTCACTATGGCTTTAATACAGACATGTACTGCAAATGTCCTTGGGGCATTATGACAGAATTATTATTTATTTATTTGTATTATTATAGTTGTCATTTAACAGAAGGCTTAATCCAGGCCTATATCTTTAGCCAAGAAAATAATGCTGTGTTAACGTGACAACTGTGAATATAAATGACCTTTAGATATATTAATATTATCGGGTGCTGATATCCAGAGCAATGTATAACACCTCTATGGTGTTATATCTAAATAGACATCACAGACAATAAACAGATTTATTTTGAGGGATATAATTCCCCTGAGGTCTGTGGATGAAATAGTCTTTCCCATCAGTTTGTATTTTTTATTTGTCTGTATAATACAATGCCTTTCATTTGGTTTTTCAAAATTTGTTTTCAATTCTGCCAGTACTAATTTGACATGAAGGCGGGCTTATAGGAGGGAAGTGTGTCTTTGGTCACTCTATTGAGGACTCCTGGGAGTGGTGGATTAACATCAGATAAAATATGTCACCTCTGCACATCAAACGGCTCTTTACTGATTTAGCCTGCTTAGTCAGCTATTTTGTTAGTTGAAATATCTTCTATCAAGTAAATTTAGGAACATTAAACAAAGGATAATGTAGCTGGTACAGACTGAGCTCACAACCTAGTAATGCAAGTTACTATGATTTTTATCTGTGTGTATGTTTTTTTTTTAAACATACATTTAAATTTAATTTTTTTACAGCTAGGTAACAAGCTCAATAAGTTTTTTTATTGAGTTAATTATTTATAAACAAAACTGATTGAAACAAGAATATATAGACAGCAGACCTGGGTCAAATACAAATACAAATTTGTATTTGAAAATGTAGTTAAATACATATTTGAAGTATTTTCAAACACATTCACACATGAAATACTTTGATACACATGAAATTTGATTTATTAAAATTATTTTAATGGAAAACCAAATACTTTCCCAAATAATATTTTAAAAATACATTCTTTTAAATAAATACTTTCCTGGGAAACCAAATACTTTTTCAAAATACATTACAAAATATATTATATAATATAATATATATATAATATATAATATAAAATGAAATATTTCTGTGATAGACAACAGAAATGACTGAGCCAGCAACAATGTAGGCTTCATACTGAAGGGGGTATCCCAGAGTTATTTGTACAATCGTTGTGAGTGGCTCTCAATGTGATGTCAGCAAGTTATAATACTGAGGGCACTCCAGGGGAACTACTAGGGGCTAGGGGTTGAATTTGGATTATGGGCAAGGGTAGCAGCGACATGCAGAGGGGGTGGCTACAGTGCCCCTTTGTCCTCCTTGGCTGAAATGCCCCTCTAGACCAAATAAAAATTATTATTACTATTATTATTTTTATTATTATTGTTGTGTTGTTGCTTCCGCTATTGTTATAATTATGATTACAGTAATTAAACCTAATTAAATCACCATAGTCATTATAAAACTAAAATGTCAGATGATAGGGCAATGGGGGCAGCAGCTGCTCTTGTCACGTGAGTGAAGTGACACTAACGTTAGCTGTCAACAGAACATTCAATCACCTCATTGACACCTTCAACTGGAATTTTTCATCCAGGTACATGGTGCGCACAAGTCTGTGTGTGTATGTGTGTGCGTGCATGTCTGAGAGAGTGAGCTTTCATACACTGTCATGATGTAGTGTGCCGACGTTGTTGGGGGGGGGGAGGACTTTTTCTTGGCTTGAGCCCCTGCACCTCAAAGTGTCTGTGCACGCCCCTGAGGGGTAACCTACGCTGGCAATTTTTAACAACCCATGCGCTGCCTCTAACAGACAGTAGCATAAATGCCCGTAATTGTCTTTGGATTGGGGGGTCGGGGGGGATGGGGTGGCAAACTGAGACTTCTTGCCAGTTTATTTGTACCCATGCAATCTTTCGAAAGTTAGTGGCCTTTTAATGCATTTCCTCTTTTTTCTGTTGTCAGTGTTCGATTTTTTACATTTTGTAAGGTTAGACCCTGATAAAATAAAATTCAGCCACACATATTCACTACCAATTAACAATGGATATCAGTACAATTGGACTGAGGCCATCAGCAGCCACTTGACACGTTATCATCAAAATACTGTCCTCTAATTCAACAAAATCAACTTTCAGAGCTGAAAGGTTCTCGCATATCCAGGGCTTTTCAAGTCTTTCAACAGCTTGGTGAAATTGCACATGTTGCACTACTGGCCTTTTCACTGTTGTGAAAGCATTTTCAAATAATTCCATTAAATCAAACACTTTGTAGTTGAAAATTCAGTATTTTAAAGGTTTTTTAAAGACATATTTGAAAGTAATTGCAAATACACGCATACATGTTCCTTAAATGTATTTTCAAATACATTTTGTAATTTAAATAATCAGTATTTGCAAATGCTGAATTTCAAATAATTTCTAAATAAGTATTTAAAAGTAATTAAAATACTGTATTTGACCCAGGTCTGATAGATAGTGATGTTCCATGGCCCATGGGAGCCCATTTAAAAATTCTATCATGAGGCCCTCTCCTCTGTTTTACCCACTGCCCCACCAGCCACTTGCCTATATAGGCCTACAGAAACACCACCAATAGCTATTTAATTTTAGGATATTTACCTTTGGTAAAGCATACATAATATTATGGAGCCTACCCCAGCCCCCATAGCATGAATACTAGCAATTAGCTGTCCCTGCTGACTGTTAACAGCATCGGCATTCCTCCCGGTTGTCACAGTCCCAGTTGACTCCCAATTCACTCATTTTCAGGGCCTTTCTGAAATTAATTAGTTTTTAACCACAAACTACGGGGGAAAATAAATTGATAAAATAGAGCACTAATGTCAAAAGGTCTTCGTTTTCAGAATTTTCAACTTTTTATTGACTTATTAAAAGAAAAAGAAGATCCAGCAAAAAGTTTTTTTATTTTAAGTTATGAATCCTTGCATGAAAAAATAAATGACAGTGCGGCTTGTATTTCGATGCAGTAGCAAAAATAGTTCCTCTGAAAATGGTTTGAAAATAGTTCCTCTACAGCAAAACTAAACCTTATCAGCTCACAAAAACAGATATCTTTGATTTACAAATAAACATTATATTGATGTATTATCCTCTGTGGTTAGTTTGTGTTTTAAAACTATTAATTTCAGCAAAATCCAAAAAATGAATGGGAGTTTGGAACCTGACAACTGGGAGCAAGGGTGATGCTGTTAACGGTCCACAGGGACAGCTGGTTTTGCAAGTTAACCTACTCATGCTTGCAAATACTATAGGTTAGGCTCTACAATATTACAAAATTATGTATATTATAAAAGTTTTGTGTTTTTATTCTTTTAACCATTCTACCATTCGTAACTGGAATTTTGAAAAGCTGTGTTTCAAAAAACAAATATTAAATGTCTATCGCGTGCAGGTTATGCGTTTCCATAGCTTTTGGAAAGACAATTATTCATTTAAAAACAAGCTTTAAGAAATTTAAAATGCTTCTAAGGTGTGAATGGAATTTAGGAACTTAAATAAGAACAGCCAAATTAGGTTTGCATGAAAGGACATGCATGGTTTCTCCAGTGTCAACAACCATACCCCAGGTCAAATATTACTCCACTACAAGTGAAAGATGTTCAGTCAAATTTTTTACTTGGGTTAAAGTACTGGAGTACTTGCTTTTAAAAATACTTAAGTATTCAAAAGTACATTTTATTTTTAATGTCAACGCACTGTTGTATTGTTTCTACGATGCATTTACAGAAGCTCATTTACAGATGCGTTTTTACTGTTATTAGATAGCAGCACATGATAGACGGGTTAAATTGGGATTTGGGAGGTGGGTGGACCCTGAGATCCGGTGGGAGGTGGGTGAAAAAAGGTACAAACCAATGAATGTCTCAGCTGAAAATAGTTGTATGTTTAATGTATTGTGCACATAATTGTAATTAAGGAAAACAATGTTTTAAAAAGAGTGTATACTATTGATGCAAGATTTTACATAATATATTTCAAGTTTATTGAGTGTCATTAATGCTGAGAATTTTTTTTTACCCACCAAAATAATCGGTCATCCTCCTCTTGTCCTCACGTTTTCCTCCTTTATCCATCTTTCTTAAACTGGTGAGGCGCAAAACTTTCCTTTAAACTAATCATTGATCTTAAACTGTTTTAATTAATTTTCAGTGATTAACAAGCATACAAACATCTGACTAATCAAATGGAATGGAACACAGATTCTTTGCATTGTGTTAAGGAGATTAAATGATAAGTGAGATTTAGAAATATCCGTTTTAATCGCTAAGCAGTGGCGGAATCTTCCCCTGATTTTCCTTGAGTGTCAATACAATTAATCCACAAAATAGGCTACTCAATACTATCATATATAGCCAGCTCTCCCCAAATAGGCAGTTTTAGCGAGTAGCCTAGGTCGTATAGCCTACATTTATTTTCATTTGCAGTACGAAATTGTGCACATTTTTAATCAACATTATTTGCGGATACACTTCTGTCTCCGCACTCGTATTCATGGCAAATATCCCGCTATGCGTAGGCTAGATTGTAAACACAATTGAAGTGCAGGTTTTGTTTTTGCTGGTTATTCTGAGAGCTAACATAGTAGAGAACAGACTGGTGTGTCTTATTTGTTAAGTGTACTTGGTGATTAAAACGGATTTTTAACGGATAAATTGAATTTATGATTTAATCCCCCTAACACGGTATGAAGACGCTGTGTGTTAGGCTACTTGTCATTTGATTAATCCGATCGTTGGCATGCTTTATAAAGGAAAATTACTAATGAAAACAGGTTGAGATCAATGATTAGTTTAAAGTAAAGTTTTGCGCCCCATCAATTTTCAGCTCACCAGTCGCCGCTGAATGAAACGTTATGTGTGTGGGAAATATTCAATCCTAGCTTAGCTGCTGACCAGCAACCTGCTGGTTGCTGGTCAGCAGTTAATAATAGTCGCCGTTAATAATAGTCGGCGTTCGTGGGGGCTGTTTATTCCCCTCTCTTTAAAATGTTGCATAGATGAAATTGCATGTTAATGAAACTACTTACCGCGTCTGCTTCCAATCAATCAAGACAATCAACTATATTTTTCTTTCTGTGCTGTCTATATAAACGATTGCTCCTCCTGAGTTTTTTTTTCTTCGTATTTTTGATTGGGTGAGCGAGTAACTGGCTAGAGGGAACACATGGACTGGAGCCTACATGGACTGGATTGTCATAGTTATTTGTAAAACTGCTGGTCAAAATTATTTATTTATTTACCAAAGGTTGGTGGATGCCGTCCACCCCCGTCCACCCCCAATTTAACCCCTGATGATAGATAGCATTGCCTGAAATGTGAAACAGTTGGATGACCTTTCGCTCAAATTCCATAAAATTTCATCTGACCAATCCTAGCATAAAAACTGCAACCACTACAAGCTCAGACAACTTCATAATTAGCAAACGGGCTACCGTTAGCTAACGTTTACATACCTCAACATGCTTTTTCAGGCTGGACGGCGAGTTTTTGAATGCAGCGATGTAGTTTGTGAGTGGTAAGCAGAGCAAACATTTAAAACAATATTAATCTTTTTGAATTTCACAAATCTCAAACATGGACTTGAGATATGGCCATGGGTGCTCTGGTGGCGAAGAATCATCCTTATCTTCTGCCGTCGCCATAATTACCGCCGCCAAGTTCAAATTGAACTGTTCAACCATTGGTGCAACAAGCAAGCACTTTGAACTTGACCGACAGCGGAGGAGTAGGCTACTGTGATTGGTTTTTCTCCTGTGAGGAACACAGCGTGTGGCCAATCGCATTTTAGAAAATAAAAAAATATTCAACTGTTGACTTCAAACTATGCTTCAAAGTAACAAGTAACGACAACCTTCATAGAAATGTAGTGGAGTCAAAAGTACAATATTTATCTTTCAAATGTAGTGGAGTAAAAGTCATAAGTTTCCAAAAAAATAAATACTCAAGTAAAGTACAGATACTTGAAAAATGTACTTAAGTACTGTACTCAAGTAAATGTACTTCGTTACTGTCCACCCCTGCCTGTTAGGAATGGGTGTGGCTGAAGTAGCCAAACCTATTCATCAGAAGGGGTGTCCACATACTTTTGGTCAAATAGTGAAAATCTTAACCCAACCCCAGTCTATTTAAGGTAGACTGATCACTCGCCTGACGGACTAGTGAGCTTCAAATGGGACTCGTCCAAAACATAAACTAGTCTACTCGCCTCTGGCAAGCTGCAAGCTTAGTTCCCCATCCTCACTATTAACATTTTTCAAAACATCATTTAGGTCGGGGTCTGTTTCATTTGAAACTGTTGAAACCTGCATTGGTACACCTCTGTATACATACTGCTTTTATAGTTGACTTAAAAATGTTTTAATTGGATTATTTTTTGTTTTCTAAGGCTGTACCAATATCAGTACTGGGGTTCCCTTATGTACACTGGTTTTCATTCCACCCACAATTGAAATCCCAGAATTTTAGTGCTTTAAGTCGGTGCATATTCGGGCTAGAGTGGGTTTATTGGCATTCATTCTGTGTTTTTACAATGAAATATGTTAGAACTCACAGTTCTATCTCTATAAAAAAGTTTACAATGCCAACATTTCCTTATTTTGTAGCATGTGAGGAGTCAAAACAGGCTTGGGGGTCCTCATCTTCTATGCATTTTGCAAATCCACAGATGACACAAATCACTGAAAAGTCAGTATCCTTATCACGGCTAGGGTCCAGTGAAAAAAATCCATAATGATTTTTAGCCCCAAAACATGCTAACATGGAGAAACGTCGATGTCCATTGTTTACTTAGCAATTCTTCTGAGGAATTGTCATTGTTGTCCGTTTTGCCATTGCATACAGGCCAAGAGTACTTGTACCTATGAAATGCTACTATCTCCAGTTTATACAGACATTCTGGAGCAAGATGAGCCCACAATACTGGCCAAGCAGTCCCTCAGTATAACCAATGGCACACACCCTGCACAAGCAAAGACTCGACAGGGACAACGGCCTAGTACACAGCCAGCCAATGGCTAGCTATTATAATGATGACTGACAAGTATTTTAGCCAATGAAAGTACATTTCTAACAGTGTATAGGCATGAACAAACTGCAACTTTTTCAGTATGCAGGCAAAGAACATTACGCACTGGCAAAAATGTTCTTCAAACCTAAAATTGTTGTTGTTTTACAACAAAAAAATATTTTGCAATGCCTAAGTCTAAACAGAACCCTCAGTATTTGGAGGCCTTGAAAGAAATCACTCATCTGAGTGAATATTCTGAGGACAGAAGACAGTGAAAACAGCTTTGACTCCAGAACAGAGGGCGTATTGAGTGAATGGCTTTTATATTGGTGAGCATCAATATACTTTCTAAAAATTACTATTCAGTGTGCTTATAAATAAGGGGAATAAGGGAATAAGGACCTGATTTTGAATAACAAATGTGAAATATGAACTTGTGGTATGTGTTTGAAATGTTCATGAAGGTGGGGTATTTCATTTCCATTTCCATTTAACTTCAATAAATGGACCTCAATTAATGGATAAGTAAACTAGATAGCTAATGTAGTTATTTTCTACAGTCTTCCAGACCTGTAGACCTTCCAGAGGTGGCAAGGGGAGAGCAAGGAGAGGGGTAGGAAAAGGGAGAGGATAGGGAGAGGGTGGGTGACAGGCAGGGGAAAAGGAAGCCACAAGCATATAGCATACAATATATAGTATTTTACAGCTCTAAATACTTTTAATATCATTTGGTTACAAAGTGTCCTTTTTGAGTCTCCTATGAATCTACCTAGACACACCTCAGAATAAACGCAATATGCATACAATGCAGAATACTCATTTTTTCTGGCACTGCCAGAAAAAGAGTTTTTAAGCTGACCAGGCACAGACAAAAGCATCTGTATCCACTAAAAAATATTTTAGGTGAGAAAAAAACTTGCACCTTTTGAGCTGCTGTTTCTGTAGTATTTTGAGTAATTCTGGCCCTGAGACCAGGATTATGCTAGTAGCAAAAAGGATTCAGAAAAGGTAACCATTTATTTTCAAATTAAAGAAGTGATGAAGTTGTTTTCAATTTCATAAGTGTTTGCTTAAACATATTAACACAATGCTGGTTTTGGTCATTATGATTTACTTTGTCTTTGAATTCTTTGTTATCGACCAAATGGTTCATTTTAATGACCATGTGTCCACATTTTCACCAATTAGGAGCCTATTGATTCATAAAATTTTGCTGATCTCCATGTGATGTCTCTCAAAATAACCATCAGAATATTTTATAAAAGCAAGAATTATCACATTGCCATGCATACAACATATTCATATGTGTTTGTCAAAGCATTACAGTATATATTTCAATACTGTACATGATGATATATATTTTATTGCCAGTGTGGTAAATGTGACACAGAGATCAAACTGTGCATTTTGTCAGGACCGTGGCCAAGAGGCCTGTGTTTTCCCTCATGTCATTCTGTCAGGGCTACTGACTCTCATTTGATGTGGGTTTTGCGCCTGCATGAATTTTAATGGCTCTCTGTGAAAGAATGAAAGGCAAGTATGGAAAACAACTGAAAAATGTGTGGGATGTACTATTGGTATGATGCAATGTCTGTGGGGTTCAATGCAACTGTCTTTTCCTAAAAAATACCTCCATTAGTGGAAATTATGGTATGAGTATTTTCAGAGTATTTCTGGCTACTTATTACTAGTAAAGCCATTTTACTGGACTACAGGGAGGCACAGACTGTGTAAGTACCATTTTTTAGTTTTGTATCAGTCTCCGTTAATGCCCTCTTTTATAGATCACAGGGTCCTTGAGGGACATTCAACACAATTGTTGTTGTCATAAAATATGGTAGGTTTTCCTGTCTTTCTGAGTATTCTGTTTGTCAGACTGTATGGGTTTTATACAAAAAGCTTTACCACTGCATTTAACTTTTAAAGGCAAAAGATAAAACTGACAGAGAGAAAGAGCAAGTGAGATATAATGGGTACTTAACAGTTATAAGGGCCTGTTTTATTTAATACAGAGAGCTGTTTTGTCACATATATCTGTGTGCACGGGCAATTGTTGCATAATCAATTGTTTTGATTTTGATGAAAATCGACCTTGTTTTGAATCTGAATCAGAGAGAGAGAGAGAGAGAGAGAGAGACAGAGAGATGAAAAGATGAAAAGGGGTTAGGGATGCTAATAAACAGTGCCAAATGACTTTCCAGAATTTCCTTTACTCCCTGCCAGTGGAGCCTGAGAATGTGTACAACCTCCAGAGGCAGCTGCAAGGGCATTCTGGAGTGTTTCAGCCGAAGGGTGATTGAAGGCTCCTATGATAGTCGCAACCTTTGTGTCATCCCCCCTCCTGCTGACGGCACCATGCTCATGGCCGTCACATCACTGCTGGAAGCCTGTTGCTGTTTGGGATTGTTAGGAGGAGGGTGACTGTTGATGGGGAATTGCTCTATTAGTCTGTCATGCTGGAGTCACGTGCCTTATCATTGGATGACAGCTCTGAAAACATGCTGCCAAATGACAGCAGCCTCCCCATCTATCACTTGGTCTGTGTGTACATCAGTCCCCTTTGAAACCATTGAAACACATTGAAAGCTTATGTTCTTTCTGAGTATGCAATGTAGATTTAAAACCACTATCAAGAATGCATGCAGGAATGCACAGAATTCATTCCCATACAGGGGAAAATATTGGACATCCTACACCTTTAAAACTATGACACTTTGCAGACCACATGATTCTACATTTATGCATTTTTTCTTATCAGACACTGAGGGTCTGTGTTAAGCTTGCAATGATAGAGTTTCTGACCGTGGGGTGAGAGCGCCATGTTGTGCTGGTGGTGAAATGCACTTTAGTCAAGTGTGAAGAAAATTTCTATTTGTTGTCATGGCAACTGGCGGTATAGATCGACTAGAGAGAAAAAAGAATCCTAGTGAGGACTGCTTGATTCCAACATCACAGAGTTTCAGTGAGGCCTCGTCTTCATCTTATGAGCATGCAAAATCAATACCTGAGGGTGGAATGTTTCAAAATAAATCCAAGTATACATTTTGGGCTATTTGGGAAAATAAAACAACAAAGCATATTTCACTTACTAAGAAAAAGGAACACTTTCTATTTAAGGTATTCTCAAAAGATAAGCAATTCTTCCCATACAACATGATTTATATATAACTATGTCATGAAATTAAATTTATAACTTAACACCGTGTTTCCATTAATATTTTTTATTTCCAAAATGTAAGAACCTATGTCTCTCCTCAAAATCGCATTCTATCTGCTGCCTGTTTACCAGTCCCACAGTCACTACATTAAAGAATTTCACTTAATGTTGGGTTTGTGTTGGTAGGCTGCATGTGGGGAATGATGTTGCTGATGAGACAGGGACAACCAAGGCAACTGATTTCTGGTGATGTGCCACCCTGTGGTGCTGCTGGCCACAGCCAGACTGGCGTGGTCAACTGCCACACAATGCTAAAACAGTGTATTAGAAGGACAAGTCACCTAGAACCCCTCATAATCTTCCTAGACATACTGGAATTCACCTTAAGAATAAATACAAATCATTGAAGTGGTTTTCCATGAGGCAGACAATCAGGATAATGCAATACTATCAATACTATTTGAGTCCTTATGGCCTCTCAGATATAAATACAGTAATATGCAAAACTATATTTAATACAGTTAAATGTGCAACTATTGCAACAGTGACATCATTTTTGACATAAGCGCATCACATTTGAAATAAAACAATGAATCGAGAAAAAAGTGCAAACTGTCAGCTTTAATTTGAGCGTATTTACATCCCTTATTGAGTGTAGGAATTGCAGCCCTTGTTATACATAGTCCCTCCATTTTAGGGGAGTAAAAGTAAATGAACAATTGGCCGCTTCATGTGTCTTCATTAGTTCAAGTAAAAGACAGCTACCAAAAAGGTTTATAGTTGATTCTAGGTGTGAAATTTTCATTTCAAGTCTATTTCTGTTGTCTGTCAGCATGAGGACCAAATACATGCCAATGCCAGTAAAGCAGGCCATGATAAGGGTGAAAAATCTGAATAAATCGATCTGAGACAGGGCCAAAACATTGGATGTGTGAAAATCTATTGTTTAACGCATTGTTAAGAATGAGCTCAGCAATAGCCAACAACCTGGGAGACCACTGTAGACCATTCTAGTATATGACTGAAGGATACTTTCAAGGTGTTTTTAATTGGAAATACCTCTGACGTAGGCAAAGGTGTTGTTGACCCAACTCAGGTCAAAGAGAGGTTTGGGTTAGCTGCTGGGGTAGCTTTGTGAGCTAGCTAGTGTATGGGACTTGCTTGCAGTTCTTTGCTCACTGTGGCCCTTTCTTGATGAGTATCCAGTGTTCTCAGATGAGGTGGGGAAAACGGACGGTATCCTTAACATGGATACAGGAGTACATTAGCAGTCAGGGTTCGAGTTATGTGGGAGCCAGTGGGAGCTGAGCTCCCATAAGGAGGGGTCTGAGCTCCCATGAAAGCAGTAAAATCATACATCTGTGGAGGTCGCTAATACATTACTAACAACCATTATTTTAATCACAAATAATGCATTTTTCAATGTAATGAGTATTATTTACGTTAACGAGATAAATAGGCTAAAATAAACATGTTTTCCAAAAGAACTAAATGCACCATATTGTCTTGTGAATGACAATAAGTCTGCACTTCACCACCAAGCCACCATGGTGCGCAGTAGAATATTGTGCGAACTATGCCTATTCCTGTTGAGAGCGCGCAAGCTGCAAATGTTCGAACCAATTTGGAAGAAGAAGCCACTACATGTATCAGCCAACATTATCTTTATAATATATTGAATAGAAAGTAGTAGTATAGACTAGCTACCATGCTGCCGAAAAAAAGGCCGCTGCTGCCGATGGGGTCTACAAGCCTGGCTAGTTTAGTTTATTTCACAAAGAAACAAAAAACAGCTTTAGACAACTGGAATTCCCCTGCTACTGTTACAGCTAGCACTAGCTTTGCTGCTACGGAGGATGCTAGCTTTGCTACCAGACCTGACGCTGCTGAATGTGGGACCACCACCACACACTTGGGCACACATTCACCTGCTACTGTTACAGCTAGCACTAGCTTTGCTGCTACTGAGGATGCTGGCTTTGCTACCAGACCTGATTCTGCTGAATGTGGGACCACCACATAATTGGACCGTTCAGAAGAGGAGCAGGATGAGGAGGCAGGGGCTGCTACAAAGGAATGACCACCACAGAACTTGGGACACAATCAGTGGAGATCCTGGAAGGAAAGAAACCCCTGGCTGTTTGCAAAGGAGGATGGTCTCGGATGCCTTGTCTGTAAGGAAGCCAAGACTCTCTTACTTACTGAGAAAAGGTTTGGAGTGCATTTGGTGGATTCCTGGATCAATGGGACTGTAAGTAGTCCTGTTCAAAAGCAGTTGTGCAAAATATTTTTACATACACTGTGACAATATTGCTCATAAACGAGCTATTGAAATAGCAGAGCTCAAACAAAAGGAAGTGCTTCCAAAGAAAGTTGCAGAACTCAGCTCCAGTATGTTTACGGAGACAGCTAGTTCGTTCAGGGCAGCCTATATTGTCGCTAAAGAAAGGTTGCCTTATAAAAATAGAATCCCATTATGAAACCTAATGAGATGAATGGCGTGACAGTCGGCCCTGCTCACCAATCCAAAACCTAATTAGCATAGCCACAGACGGGGCTGCCATTCTAACCGGGAGCCAGACTGGACTCATAGCTAGACTGAAACAGGATTTCCCTCAACTTCAGGTAGTTCATTGTCTCGCGCATCATTTAGAATTAGCGGTGAATGACTCCTTGAAGGTGGTGGCAGGCTGTAATCATTTAGAGTTTTTCCTCTCGAAACTCTATTCTCTTTACCACCAGTCCTCGAAAAACGCAAAGGGAGTTAGAGGAAGCCGCTACAGAACTGCACATGCAGATTCTGAAAATGGGACAAGTGTTTACAATAAGATGGGTGTCCAGCAGTTTCAACAATGTCAAAGCTGTGCTGAAGGATTTTCCTGTGTTAGCACATCACTTTTAATCCGCTAGTGAAGATGACTCACGTTCCGGGGTAGAGACGGCCAAGTACACCGGTTTACTAGGGAAATACAACATTTGCCTGATTGAATGTGACTTCCGGTATAAACCACGCCCACTTCCGGTCTTCTATTTGAATACAGATACAGATACAGATAATTTTGTTGGTTGAACAGATACAGATACAGATACAGATACAGATAATGACGTCTCTGCACACCCCTACGGTTTACATAAGCATCTGATATCCACTGGATACCTCGCTGATTTAGTGACAATGAAAGTTGTGTTACGTGAACTACAAAGTCTCTCCCTGAAATTACAGAAACGCGACACGTCCCTGGTTGATGCAAGCCGCTACATTCACCAAACGATTGAGGTGCTCTGCCATGAAGGACCAAGGGGTGAAAACAGAATTGAAAGTCAAAGAGGGCATAACCAGAGACCAGTTCAAAGGGGTTGACCTCACCGAAACTCAACCTAAAATAAAGAAGACCCAATTTTACCAGTCACTCATTGATAATCTCACCAGGCGTCTCCACGATATTGAGCTGGTAATCATGTTGAAGCCTATGGATCAGCACCTCTGGCCGAAAAAAGAGAAGACAGAACTTGCACTATTTGGAGAGCGTGAGGTGGGGATGTTTGCTGAACTTCTTAGAGAGTCCGCCAATGAAGCTGTCAGTGAGTTCAGAGACTGAAAATTACAAGGCAAGGAACATCAGGGTAAAACCTTGAAAAGACTTATAGTAGCGAGCAACACTGTTCTTCCAACCTCAGCAGAGTGCGAGCTGGGCTTTTCTGCATGTAATGACACTGATTGTAAGACCAGGAACCGGCTGCGAGCCAGGAGCCTTACTGAATTGTTGTTCATGGACATAAATGGGCCTCCTATCGACAAATTTGACACTCTCCTGTTCGCCCAATCCTGGATAAATCAAGGACATCGGACTTCAGCGTCATGGGTTCCAGGACCGCGACCGCGACCAAAGCCTGCTGAAAACAGACCACTTTGGTCTATTTTGTCTGCGTAACAGTAAGAGGATGGCTTTCACTTTTTATTAGGCTATTGTATGTATGTATTTTTTTGCCTCATCTGTTTAAGCTTTATGTATCTATAGAAAAATAGCAAAAACAACAAAATTATTGGCAGAGATACATGTGACTATCGCTTAGCTGTTGTTTCAAAACAATGGATGGCGCCGCTGTTTGTTGTGTGTAGTCAGCCACTTCATCCTGCCGCTGGGCCTGGGTTGGCATATTTCAGGCTATTGAAACTTTGTTGTTGCAATATCGCAGACATCGGGCAGTTTCGGGTTGTTGCAATCTACTTGATACAACTGTTGCAAGTAGTGGGCTGCTTTGTGTGTGTGAAAGTGTTGGACCACGTAATGAGTAGTGAAGTCTCTCTCTCTCTTTCTCACAGAAAGCACACCAATTAGGCTATTATTTATTTATTTATTTATCACCGCCCCTAACATTAGTTATTTTAGAGACCCCCACAAACCTCAGATTATAACTCGAACCCTGTTAGCAGGTTAGAGCAGAGACCATGGTGAAATCACCAAAAATATGTCAGCCAAACCCCACACTAGACACGCCAACACTACTAAAAGAAATAACTAAAGTGTGTACTTTTAATTGTTTTTTAAATTATATTGCTAGCTACCAAGCTTCACCATTTTAATCAAATAGGCTTAAGTGAGCTAATGCTAGCTTATAGTTGCCTTTTGCTACAGCTGAAATAGGCCTATGCCATGTTAGGTAACAGCAACGTATGACAATACTATGCCATTGCTATGCTCCAGCATCATATTGATACCAATATACCACTAATAAACGATAGCCTACATTTATTACCGGCAGTAATATATTATATTTAAAGTGGCTAACTGCAAAAATCGACCTAGATGAAGTCCATGCTTGTGGTAGGATGACAGCGCAAATTGAGGTTACTAACCCAAACCTTGTAGATAGTCTACCTACAAATGAAGTGACTAAAAACCATACATTGAAAAGATTTAGTTTTTAACTGGCAGTTGAACTGGTAATACTGAAAATTGATTTCTCAGACCCACATAAGCTACTTCTGTCTTTATTCCACTAAAATGATAGTTCTAGCAGGTGGTCTCGTGTTGATGTGTCATTTAGAAAAGCAACAGAAAATGGCAATGAATAAACACGAGACAAGCATGATATATTTGTCAGATAATTTATTGAAATGTGTAGATGTGATGAAACCATATCAGGTATTGTATGACAAAATATCAGTGATGTCAACCATACATTTCTCCTTGTTTACCGCCTTTAACTCCTCTCCGCCTTCTCTCTCACCATTATTCTATAAATATCAGTCCTTGTTGGATTTATTATGACAACCAAATATCATTGTGACCATGTCTGAAATAGCTAGAAATGAGTTAACTGCGTATATCAGTTATTCAAATCGTAGTTACAGCAGTAGACTAAACTTAACACATAAACCTGATTTTCTTTTTTTAGTAGCTAGCTTGCTAACAAGTAACATTAACAAATGCTACCCTCTTTCCAGCCCCTCCTTTTATATTCAGTAGGAGTAACAATGTTACGTGACGTAATGCAGGTGGACCCAAATGCAGGACTCGGACACAGATTCTCTGGGAAAATCAGACACACTTATTTTAATAACTGGCGATCCAGCTGGGTAGCGAGGGAGAAGGCGTTGATGCCACGAACAGAACTGGAACCAGGCTGGATCAGGACTGGACTGAATCTGGACTGGATCCGGACTGGACTGGACAAGGTGCAGGACCGGACTGGAGCAGGACTGGACTGGACAGGGAGCAGGACAGGACTGGAGCAGGACTGGACTGGACAGGAATCAGGAGCAGGGCTGGAGCAGGACAGGACTGGACCGGAATCAGGAGCTGGACTGGGCTGGGACAGGGCTGGACTGGGAGGCCGGTGAAGGGCAGGCTGGAAACGGTGAAGACACAGACAGGACGCAGACAACACGAAAGACTGGGGAGACAATGACAGGGGCACCAGAACATAAAAACGATCAACGACGAAAGGGGAAGAAAAAAGCAGGTAAGCGGGGAAACACTGGAGTACGAGATGGGAACACGAATAACTTTAAATGAGAGTCGACTAGAAGCTTCAAGCAAACTGAGGCAACGATCTGGTTGAGAGTGGTGGGCGAACCGAGAATATATGCAGGAAATCAGCTGGCAACGAGACCCGCCTACGCTGTAAGGGAAAACAAAAATTGTGAAAGGAAAAGACAAGATACATGAGGCTAACGAAAAACACGAAAAAGAAAGGGATATGACAGGCAACCTGGGACTGGCATTGTCTGACACCCACTCATGGAATGTAAGTAGTCTTTAGTAAAGAAGGTACCTGGAGCATGCACAGTTTGGGGGCTATATCTTAGCTCTCACTACAGGTAAAGAGTTGGCTGAGAGCTCATTTTAATCAAGAGAACAAGAAAATGTACAATCTTATAGATAGATAAAATAAGAATTAACCTGTATCAAAGCGATGGAAAGAGGAATGTTTGGAGAAAGAAAGGAAATGCTCATTATCCAAAGCACCCATTTGACGGCAGCAGCAGAATTCATTCTGAAGTGTACTTAAACATCTGCTTAGATCCAACCAAATGCCTCAAAACATATTGGATGCACCTTGTTCTCACCTCACAGCAGAAAAGTGACCTAAAACACACTGCTAAGCTGTACTGTAGCCCAGTTTTTTGTTCACTTTTAGGGGCTTCAGCCAGCCTCTCCTCTGGATTTCACCCTCAATAAAATGGCCAAATGGAGTGGGTGAACCAGGATCTGGGGGGAATATGTATATAACACCCTCGAGTGCTTGTCCACTGGTATGTCATCTTTTGAATGTTCATACGGGTTTCAACCACCCCTATTCTCTGATCTAGAGACTGAAGTGGGTGCCCCGTCTGCCTGGGCGTTCGTCCTCTGTTGCCATTGGACCTGAAGAAGAGTGCGGGCTCTCCTCCAGCGGACGTCAGTCAGACACCTGTAGCAGGCCAACCAGCATTGACGTGTGGCTCCCTTGTTTCAGGCAGGGCAGAAAGTATAGCTATGTACCGATGACATCCCCCTCCAAATAGAATCCTGAAAACTAGCCCCCCAATTCATCGAGCTGTTCATGGTTAAGCAATGCATCAATCATGGCACCTATAGTCTGAAGCTGCTGTGATCTATGTGGGTACACCCCACCTTCCATGTGTCAAGACTAAAACTGGTCATCACTAACCCACTGGTCCCACCCACCTGACCCCCACCTTCTTGAATCATTGACAGACAGCCTGTATACCTTCCAGTAGCCGTGTGCAATGTAGTCTAGTACCTGGTGATCTGGGAGGGCTGCGGCCCGGAGGAACATTCCTGGGTTCCAATTTATGACATCTCAAAGAGTTCTACCAACACCATCCTGATCACTCTGGAGGAATGTGAGGAGCTGTCCATCAGAAGGGGGACAATTTACAGTTCCTGCTTCGCACTGCTAGACAGCACATGTTCACCGATTGTGATATAAAGACCATCCTGAGGTACCTCCCAGAAAAGGGAGTTGGTGATATTGGGGGAGTTATTTAGGGGGTAGACAGCATAGTCTGTTTGCAGAAAAAGGAATCCCGTACGGTATGTTAGCTGCCTGGTGCCCATGTAGGTGATCTTCTGGACCGTGCTGACAAGCTCCTGCCCAGAGCGGGGAGGAATCCAGTGGTCATGATTCATGTAGGAACCAATAACACAGGAAAAGGGTAAGTTTGAGGTTCCACAGGACACATTTGTAGAGCTAGCAGAAAAGATTAGGAACAGAACCTTCTCTGTAGTTTTTTATGGAATACTACCGGTACCACATGCAAGCACATGGAAGCAAAGTTTTATTTGGAGGATTAACACCTGGATATAAACCAGGTGTAGGAAAGAGGGGTGCAGGTTTATGGGGCAGAGAGACTTGCTTCTGGGACAGAAGTGATCTGTACAAGTGTGATGGGCTGCACATGAACCAGAAGGGTACTGCTGCCCTGGTCCAGCATATGCTTAAGGTAGCACAGGATTATTTAAACCAGGGATTGGGGGGCAGGGAGGTTAGAAAGTGAAAAGCGTAGGACAATGCATACTGCCTGCATGGAAGTGGTCAGGGCTTCCTATAATAGTGTGAACAATAATGAAGTCTTTTTAAAGCAAAGTTGTAGTAAGGATGTCTTGGGATGGCAGGGGGTGAGGGAACAGGAGAGAATGTGTAGAAGTAATAATCTGAAATGTCTTTGTTTAAATGCTAGAAGTATAAAAAAATATTTTTTTGGAACTTGAAGCTGCTATGAATAGTGGGGGCTATAACATAGTTGGGATTACAGAAACATGGATTGGGGAGGAGGATGGGGATTTAATATATAATATACAATATAGAGAGGTACAAACTCATTAGGAAGGATAGATCCAGTAAGAAAGGTGGGGGTGTAGCTCTCTATGTAAAAGAAAATGTGTGTGCTAAGGTTAAAAAAGAACTACGGGAAGCCAAGAGCCTCTTTGAAAAGCAAATTGCCCAAGATGCAAAAAGTAATCCTAAACCATTCTTACAATATTGTAGTATTAGGAAAAGGAAAGTGAAAGAGGATATCAGATGCACCCGGAATCAAGAAGGAGCATTGCTTTTTAAGAATAAAGATATTGCTGATAACTTAAATAATCATTTTGTGGAGAGTTTTAATAGAGAAGAGGTTACAAATAGACTGAAAGGCATATTCAGTACTCAGGATGTCTTATCAGATATTGAAATAGAGGGTAAAGAAGTACTGTCTGAATTACTTAAACTAAAGACAAATAAGGCAGCAAGCCCTAATGGCATATACCTAGCAAATAAGTCAGAGGTGGTCCAGCGCTAGCTTTTGGTTGCTAAGGGGACGTGTACCAACCACCCCATATAAATGAATGGAACTTGACATAAATTTGCTAGCATACTGTATGTGTCCTATCTTGCGTATTTGAGATTAATATGAGAAAGGGTTGTCGCTATCAGCACGTCTAGGAATCTGTACATATGCACAGTGGTAAGCCAAGTCACAGGACGCAAAATAGCTATTAGGAAAGCAGTTTGAAATTATTAAGCAACGTCTGCGCCATTGTTTTCAGTGGGTCGCGATGAGATCATTCTGAGTGTGTTGCTTGTCTTAAAGTTGATATTGTAAATAAGACTGTAATAATATAACTGCATGTATATGTATGAAGTTAGTTATTTACATTTAGACAGTTTATTGTGTGTATTTTTACAGGACTTACATTCTAATAGGTAACAATGTCCAGCTCTCTCTAATAAATATGCAGTAAACACACTACCGGTTAAGGTGGTCGATACATGCCCCCCCCCCCCCCCCTGGGTGGTCGATAATAGGTGCTCTCACTCCAGCTAGCTATATGGTTAGTACAGGTGCGCCATGGGTCTGGACGGTTTCGTACTTGTTTCTTGATAGAATCGTTGGTTTCATAGAATTAACAACCAGAGGTTTTTGCTTAACAATGGTGCAAATAGAACTACCAACCAGAGTTTTTGCATAACAACGGTCCAAATTGAACTACCAACCACAGTTTTGCTTGACAACTGTAAAATAATGTTCCCAAACGGCCACGGAAGAATATTTTACTTTCAGGTGATTAAGTTGATAAAAATCTATAAATATTAAAGTAACCATATATAGTCATTGTTGGTAACCCGTTGTATAAGTGGAATAAACCACGACGGGCTGTCCCGTTATTGGAAAATAACGTACTTCGGTGGTGGTTAAGCGACCTTGGCTTCGCCTCGTCCGTATCACCACCCCCGTAGTACATTATTTTCCAATAACGGGACAGCCTGTCGTGGTTTATTCCTTACTAAGATGTCAATAAACATGTATGCCTGGTTTCTTGAGGCAGACAGTGGATGGTTCGTGCAGCACACTTAAAAGAAAAAGTGTATTTCTCAAAATTATGTTGCAGGTTATTCCCCAAACACCTGAATAGTCTTTCCAACTTCCGGTAATGAATTTAAGGTGGGAGTAACTGTTGTTAACTCTAGCTATTTATTAAATTAGCTAACATTACTATTGTCCAAAGTAAGCTAGGCTAGTAACAATCTGCTCCAACGGTAATTACTATGCAATAGATAAACTATTCATTCATCACATTACTCTGTCTTTTTCCCGTTTTTCCTCCTCTTCTCTCTTCTCGTCTTCTTTTTCTTCCCTGGGCACCAGAGGGCTTTGGTCTTTTTCACTTGATATATATATATATATATATATATATATATATATTTGAATTAGGCTACTGATGTTAATTGTATCACGTTTCACGGTCAGTGTCACTCACTAGTTCAGATAACTTGCCCATCCCCCACAATCAGGTAAGTCTAACTAGGAGCGTGGTGGGTGGGGGGGGCGGGGGGATTGGGGAAAATAGGTAGGAATTTGAATTTTTTTTCCTTCCCTCATTTGGGGCGCCCCTAGCATTCACCTATACTGCCTACGCCACGGGCCGGGTCTGATCTGAGCAGGGAACTGTTGGAAGTGGAGTCCCACAAGGATCGGTGAACATTTCGTTTAATTTTGGAAAATGGTCCGTCCGGAAGCCGACACTGATGAAGAGCGGTGTCATTTCGAACAGTGAACTGATCCAGCTGAGGATCAACTTCATGCGTAAGTATGTTTCTTATGATCATATTGGTAAATATGTGTACTGTATTGCAACGTATCTGTGTGTTTGTAGGAATATCCAGCAATGTGCGCGTTTGTAAATTCCCACACTACGAACGATTCGAACTATTGCATCTCAAAATTATAGGCTAGGCTCTCTGCGTCTGGTTGTGTTAGAAGTTTCAGGTAGACTGTATGTTTTTCGATCATATTCGTAATAAATAGCTCATGCCTGGCGTGTAGTGGCGTGGCTAGGATTCTAAAACTGATGTCCTTGCACAATCGATATTAGCATACTCTAAGTAAGTTCGGGAAATAGCAATAAAATAACCACTTAGCTAAACAGACCTAGCCTAGTTCAGATTGAGGCATTGTTATTGATGAGTTGCGTGTAGTTTAGTTGGAATATCAGTGTTTATTTAGTTAAGCTAATGTTTTTTCGTTGATAGCTTGCATTATTTGTAAATGTGTGCTGTATTACATTCTCTGTGTGTTTGTAGGAATATTCACTAATATGCGCGCTTGTAAATTCCCACACTACGAATGATTCTAACCATTGCTTCTCAAAATTATAGGCTACCTCTCTGCGTCTGGTTGTGTTTGTTTGGTTCTTTGTTTGTATATGATGTCACATTTCATAAATTTTGTTTTCATTAGTTAGTGGTTTGTCCCTTTTTTGTAAAGCACATTTAATTTTCACCTGTTGAAAGAAATGTGCTATATAAATAAAGTTTGATTTGATTTCACATTTCCTAACAATTTTGTTTTTATTATATTTGCAGAGATGTTGATCAGGAAACACGGCCTAGTTCACCACTAGCTAAGAGGCCAGGCAGACGTTGCAAGAGTACACCAGTCTCATCTCATCTTCCATGCAGTTTACTTCAATAAATGTTCTAAAATCAAAAGTTGTCTTTGTTTCTGTCTTCTAAATGGCTCACTGAGTCTTTGTCTTAGTGGTGGGGAGGCATGCGGCCAGGTGTGAATAGCCTACTTAGCTGGCAGGTATTCCTACCCAATGCATATTCATTACAGAAAGGCCATTTGCCCTCCCATTCTCACCTGGTGTTGAAAAATAGTAGTCACAACACTAACTTTTAGCAATTTATTTTATATTTCTCATTGGATTTGCTAAAATATTTTGTCATCTTTTGATACCCAAGACCTTGAAGAACACATTTCAGTGACCAAAAGTCTTATTCACAATTGTTTAGTGTGTTTTATTACAACATTCCTGTGCATGTTCAAAACTACTGTTTACAGTTTGTGTGTTTTTAGAGCAGTTTACAATCCACACATTATTATGACCTACTTACTGCTGCCATATTGTTGTAGCTGAGTTTGTGCTGAAAACAAAGATATGAAACACTTTGGAATCACTGTATATAAAGTTGATGAAATTTACACAAATGTCAGAGCATCGCACAATCACCAGTGTGCCTCATTTTACCCTTAGACCCCAGAGAGTTAAATAAAATCCAGAAGTGGGCAGAAATCTAGCAAATAAATTTTAATATAGCCAAATATTAAAGTTTGCTTGGTAAAATCCTTCAAATATCACATTGTTATGACATGTTTTGTTGCCATTCCATTTGAAATTTATACTGCTAGTTCCACGATAGGGGATGAATAACGTAATTACAAAAATAACGCTATTTACCTTAGATAAACATTGGATCGTGTGGCCCCCCTTGCGTTTCTGGCCCTAAACAACCGCGAGTGTTTATGCCACGGGCCGGCCCTGGTTGTTCCGCTGTAAGGATTTTTGTTAGATGGGAGATTGACATGTGTTGAGCGACTGCTTTCATTAAAAGCCAGTCAACATCGACAACTTGGCTAACTTTTCTGCTGGTGTGTTTTCTCTAGAGATCCATTCTTGTCTTCATAAGGCATTTTGACTTGCTTTGTCGTAGTTCAGATTCCTCTTTGCTATCTTCCTCACTAGTTAAATGCTGATGTTCACATTTCACTGGCATCTTCGTGCATCAGCACATTACAAAAAATAGACACTTGACATTGGACAAAAGCATAGGCTACACATGCATATTTCCCAGAAAAATTATATATGAATTATATTAGATAACTAACCCTTGGGGTCAAGACTCCCAATTTTCAGTGACACACCAATACTGAAGTGTGGACATGACATAACATGATCATAACTGAACAAAATAATTTTCAGCATAAAAAAGCCACGTTACCCACTTATAAAGTACAAATCACACAGTATACTCACTCAACATCAGTTTGGTCTGCATATCAAATAATTGTTTTACACCTGAACTTTACTCCTAGTTACAACTCAAGTTTCACTTATTTATTTAACAGAAACTATATCCCGAAGCATATCCCATATCCCAAAGCAAAGTAACCCATCTTTTGTGAATAAAGATAAGAAAGCTTTGTCGCAATATTGTAGATTGGCCAGCTATTTGTAACTAAAAAAAGCTATTCAATGAGCTGTACCAATGCAATGTCAGATGCAAATGTTATTAACCATTATAATACATTAACAATAACAAAGGTTGTAATATACACTAAGAACAATTTAAAAAGGGCACAATAGTGTGTTCTGAGGTACCAGTATTGTCTATCTTCATGCATTTACTTAAACAATGTAAATATATATTGTTTCTAGAGGTAAAAAACTATTTTAGAATTCTTCTAGATGCTTACAAATTACTTGTTTTCTAGAAGCAGGAAAATCAATGAAAAAGGCTTGCTATTAATTTTGAAGTTCCTAAAGCAAGAAAATAATTTTAAGCTAATTGGTGCTGCTGCACATTACGTGAAAGGGTGAAGTGTGTTTCAGTCACATATTCATAGTGTTATTTGGCTAATTTAATACTTGCTTGTTATGGCACTATGAAAAATTATGGAATAATTCAATGCTACACAAAAATCTATTTTTTGTTTGAGCAACATTTCATCAGATTGTTGATGTGTTTCTGCACCATTTATTATTTATGCACCATTTTCCGACTATCTGAAAGGATTGAACACAAAAGCTGAGGCACATCAGCCATCCAGAGTCTTTTCATTAAATTGTACTGCTCAGAGACAAAAAAGTGTGCATTGTCCCTATAGAAATGTCCCTGCTTTTCAAGGCTATTGGTGCCTTGTATAATTGGCTGTTGAATCTGTTCAACCTCATGTGAAGGCATATCAGGTAAGGAGATCACATATGTCAGTCCATGGCTATGATAAAGCCAAGGTTATGATCATACAGTCTGAAACTACAATCCCCAAACTCTGACCCAGGAAACACAGACAGAGTTTCTCATGGATATTTGCCTTATTAGTGTGGTAGAAATCCATTTTACATGCTCTGGTGGCCACAAATTAGCGTGTGCAATCTCCGACTCAGTGTTCAAACATCAACATGCTGTCTTGGATCAAGTCCATGGGTCCTATTTTTAGAACTCAAATGCTGTGGGCAGAAGCTTGAATATTTTGGGTGTTTTAATACCAAATTTAATTATGCACACAAGGTGCAAACACCCTGGAAACATTCATACGAAAAAATCAATTAATCAAATAAATCAGTACAAAATATACATTTTGACAAATATCAGAGGACTGGGTTGGGGTCAATTATATTTACATGCAGTAAATTTCAGGAAAGGCATTGAATTAAATTCATTGAAAACTCCTCAATAACATTATGGATATTTTCCAAATTTAAAATATAACAATTTCCTGATGTGTCTGAATCTGACCCAAATGCTAAAAGGCAAATTATGAGGAGTATATGTGAAAGATATAAGTCTTGTATTTATAGGAAATAATGTGTATGAAAAATACACTGGAGCCTTTGCATGATAGAAATACATTAGGTTAATGAATGCAAAATATACAAATATATATTGCATTGCAAGTTAATTATATTGTCAATGTATGCCACCTCTAAAATCAACAGTATATTAGATGCACGTATTCAATACATTTGAAATGAAAATGCATAACATTGTATTTTAAGTAATATATCATATATTGCTTTTTAAAATTTGTTTTGGCATGAATATTGCTGCAATGAACTGAACGTGAGACAAACATGTTGATTTCCTTTAAATGAACATATGTATCACTACCACCATTTTCCTCAATGCAGTGCATTCTTTAGCTCCAGTGCTCACAGACGACTGCCCATTTGGCCTGTAGCATTAGCCCTTCATCTATTTCTTCTGATGAATTTAATTTATGCTCTTGTGATACAGCTCAGTGCCATACTCCTATCTGAATATTTTTTGGGTAAATGGTAGGCAAAACGCTCTTGTCCAGAGCAATTTCCAGTTTAAGAGAACATAAATGCAATCACCTTATTTACATGATTAATAGTAGCAGACCTGGCTAACAACATTCCCAGGAGGAAATTAAGGGAATTTTCCCAGACCAGCGAGTATATATAAGATCATCAAATGATCAGATGGTATCACTCTTTCCAAACAAAAAGACTGTAGCAGGGCATCGTGAACTTAGCATTCTCCGACACTCAAATAAGCAATACAGAGGCCCCATAGGGATGCGTTAGCTTATCCTTCTTATTTACACACTGTACAAATGCCTGTGCCAGCACCCATCCAAACCAATTCCTTGTCAAATTCTCAGATGACACTTAAATTCTCAGTCTATTGACTAAGAATGCTGACATCAGCATTTATGAAGCTGAGATCGTCAGGTTTATGGGCTGGTGTGATGACCATCATTTGCACATCAATGTCAGAAACACATTGGTACTTGATCCCGAAGCCATCTTGGGCATAACATCAGACAAGTCAGCTCCTATACTCTAGATATCGCAAATGCACCCATGTTGAAAGTGTATGTGCACGTATCCACCAGCGCCTCCATTTTCTCCAGAGACTTAGAGTCTATGGTGTTGGCAAGAACATCATGATTATCTCCAACATGGCCTCCATTGAGTCTGTTTTACAATATGGCATTACAGTACCAGTTGTTTCAGCAGTCTATCCACACAGCTCAAAGCCCAGATCCTTAGTTTGACTAAGATGGTGAGGAAAATGATAGGGATGCCAACACCCTGCACTCTCCAAGGCGTCTTTGAGCAATCTGTAATCAGACAGGCCAACAGGATAACATTAGACCCTTCTCTCATATATTGTTGATTAGCAGTTAATAAAATCTGGAAAGAGGTATAGCGTGTCTCCACGCAAGTATAACCATCACAAACACTCATTTATCCCTCTCGTAGTAACACTCATTTATAATCAATTGGAGGTGGATAGACAATAGATAGATGACAGATTGGAAGATGGACTGACAGATGGACAGACAGATAAATATAGAATAAGGGGTAATGTGTATGTTTGCATTTACTGTATCTATTTTTTGTAATTTATGAACTATGACCTATTTTCTTTTATGCAGTAGGATCACTCTGATCCAAGACAATAAAGTCGAACTTAACTTTAACCAATGCAAATTTACTATGCTAAGAAACAACCAAAATACAAATCTTGAACACATACAGGTTACATCTATGGAAATTCCTAAGAAGAAAAACTAAAAACCATACAAAAATGCCATGGCTGGAACTACTACAAAAAGTATGTTAGGAGGTGAAAATGAGAGGGAAAAAAGATTCAGATTCAGGATAGGTGGGTTTCAGTTTGTGCATGAAAATGGGCAATGAAAGTGGACAATGCAGGGTTTGAAGACTGACTGGAAGTATGATGGAGCTGTTCCATTGACAGTAGGGTACTATAATAGTTTTAAATCTTGATGCAAGCTGTAACAGGCAGCCAGAGAAGTGAGCTGAGGAGCTTTGTGACACGAGGATGCTTGGGAAGACAAGTCATGCATTCTGTATTAACTGCAAAGTGTATCCCAGGGCTGCCCTAAGAGTTTATCAGGAGCAAGTGCAGTTCTTCAGTAAATTAAGGCAATGTTTTGAAGGATGCAACATATCATGTCACCCATAGGAATTCAATATGTTGTGTCTTTAAAAGGTTGTGATTGTCAGAATGTATTGCAATTGTTTGGACACCATATACAGAAAACATTTATTTGAACTGTGTGATGGTCTGCATTTGGATGTACACTTTGCCTATAACAGAATACATTTTTATTATCACGGTGGTGCAGTGGGTAACACTTGCCTCTTTTTTTGGACAGTGCCCACTGTACAAGCCTCTGGAGGCAGTGTTATGATCTAGGGTTGCTTCAATTGGTCAGGTCTCGGCTCAGCAATGTTATGCGGCAATAAAAGGAAGTCGGCTGAGTACCTGAATGAACTGGCTATCCCATCAATGGAGTTTTTCTTCCCTGACGGCACGGGCATATTCCAGGACGACAATGACAAGATTCATTGGGCTCAAATTGTGAAAGAGTGGTTCTGGGAGCATGAGGAATCATTTTCACACATGAATTGACCATCACATAGTCCTGACCTTAACCCCATTGAAAGTCATTGGGATGTGCTGGAGAAGACTTTACGGAGTGGTTAGATTCTCCCGTCGTCAATACAACCAGAGGTGGGTAGAGTAGCTAAAACCTGTACTCAAGTAAAAGTATTGTTACTTTAAAATAATAATGACTCAAGTAGAAGTAAAAGTAGTCATCCAAATAATTACTTGAGTAAGAGTAAGAAAGTATCTCGTGAAAAGACTACTCAAGTACTGAGTTGCTTCATATAATCTGATATAATCAGAGCCAAAGCAAAGACCAGTCAGCCTCTTTGGCTGAAGTCGCTCTGAGAGAATGAAACGAACAAAACGTGCATTGAATAAAAAATGGGTAAAAAATAAAAGTAACGAGCGGAATGTAGCCGAATATAACGGAGTAAAAGTAACATTTTTTCTTCACAAATATACTTGAGTAAAAGTGAAAAGTATGTTGCATTAAAACTACTCTTACAAGTACAATTTATTCAAAAAGTTACTTAAGTAAATGTAACGGAGTAAATATAACGCGTTACTACCCACCTCTGAATACAAGATAATGCAATTCGGGACGGAAATAAATGTTGTGACGTTGCATAAGGTTGTCGAAACAATGCCACGACTAGCTTTGATTACGGCACGCATTCAAGGCGATCCAACAAAATATTAGAGTGTGCAACTTTCTTTTTGGCCAGGTAGTGTATATGTATATGTATATATATATATATATATACAGATAATAAAAACTAAACTACATATTTAGTCTCATTTTAGTTTAAGAATGGTGTTTGTGCATGTACTTCTGTGCATTCCAGATAATTATTACTTTCAGCTATACAATAAAATAACACGCCTTCCTGCTTGAGTTGTTTCAGCAACATTACAGCACATCAAAAATCCTTCTCTACTCCTCATGTGTGTGGACAGCCTAGCCTATGTGAGCCTCTTGTATGTGACCCAATAATGTGATGCGCATATTTTTCTTCTAAATGCAAAACAAATAATAAATACTCGTGTTAGAGGCTATATTTACTGCAATCCGGTGAACAATATGCAGACATACTGTTTGCTTGAAACATTGTATTTAAACTAGGATAGTCATTTAGTGTACCTAAAACTGTCATTAGGTGTAACCTGAAATTCCAGTTACACTGGGATGTCAACTCAAAATAGTCCATAAAGGCATTCTATTTATCTTTTTGTGTATATGAGTGTACTGAACATAAGACGGTGTAGGATAAGGTAATGAAAATGGTGGGATATGTCTGTTTTGTGTCAGTAAGGCCCTTCCATCTTCAATCAATGTTCGTTTATTTTGGAGCAAAATAAGGGGGTTAAAGGGGTCATGTCAGAAAATAGAGCCCTGTGTATCTTTCTGCTTCCTGCCCTCTGGCAGGACCCTCTCCCTTTTTAGGGATTCACTTTTTAGGGATTTTGACTGATTGAGACCAATAAACAGTAGAATTTCTGTCCCTCTTCTTTTTCTAGGTACCCAGGCATTGAGCTATTACACCAATCAGGTTCGTTTTATTACATTATACAAAACATTTATAGTTTGACAAATTTCATGGTGCAAAAGAACAAGTGGTAGCAAAAGCAAAGTTTAGAGGTTTTTGACTTGAAACAATGGACTGGTGAAGCTGAACTGCTTATTGCATTTAATTTGAAAATGAAATGAACTTCAAAAGGACTTTTATCTCTCTTATGCTTTACTGAATTACACAACAGGGGGATATATTGGCGCCCAAGCTTTCATTTGAATTCAGAGGACATTACAATTTCTCACAGCTTTTCTCCTAGTTTACTGTCAATGTTGTCAATTGCCTGAATTAAATAAGGACTACAGGGATGAGACACAAACACTTCTTTACTTTCAGAAAGTTAGATCAAGAAGCTGTGTTAAAATGTAAAAGGTATGTCCATTGCTAGGTGTGAGGTCTATGAAAACAGCTGACTCAGGTCTGAAAGATCAGCTTTACTTCACTGCAAAGGTAACCCCCAAGCACACAGTTTTAGTGTTTACCTTAACACTAAAACTGAGAAAATATCTGCATCTCAATGCAAAGCAAAAAGCTTGTGCAAGGCTGTTGGTTGGCTAACCCAACCGAAACACAAGTGGAGGGCCAAAAACAGGGGAGTTGCATTGACTTCATGATTTACAACAAGGTCCCGCACATCTGTAAAAATGAAATTATTAAGCCACTCTGTTGTACGTGAAAGGTTCACAATTCTCGTTGTTTTGGTGAGATTAAATTGGTGCTCACATGGCACTGAGATACAATCACACATGAGTGACTAGCTTTACCTTGTTCACACATTTTACAGCATTGCTGACTGTAACCCAGTGGCATAGCCAGATATAAATATTTGGGTGGGTCAAGAACAAGTTGTATCTGAGCTCTGATGCACATAGCAAACCTACAGCATAGACTACACACATGCTGCCATGCTGCCATGCTGCCAGCAGTAGGGGTAGCTGTTATTGGGGCGGAATCCTCATCTTCACCTACCGTTTGAGCACGATTACGAAATCGAAAGTATTTTGTTTAGCCTTTGCCATTTAATTGAAGTTAGCTAGTTTCAGAGATGGCTTTACCTGTGAATGGGAAACTGTGAGAGCAGGATTGGGATGGCAGGTATGCCATCCCACCAAGTTACGCCTTGGCCTCTAACTTGTTATGCAAGCTTTTTATATTTCTGAAATCCATTCTCCATCATTTCAAATGCAGACTCCATCGAAACATTGTTTCATGACTACGGATGGGTATTGTTCGTCTCCCAGTAAGCACGAGGGATGGCAATCTTAATTCTCAGATGTTTTCACCTAAACAAACTAGGTAAATTCAATTTGCCACTAATTTTGTCCATGTCTTATCCTGATATAACCTGGCATGTCCAAGCTGGCTACAAAGCTATCAAATTCTATCAAAATCTAGCCGGTCTTTTTTACATTGTAGCTATATAGCCTACCATGTAGACGTTAAGTGAAAAACCAGCTAGATTTGGCTGAAATGTGAAAGTGGCTAGGACATAGTCATTTCAACATACAAAAATGCAGAATTACTAACACATACAAAGCACTGTTTATAAGTGATTAAAACTTGCAAAATCTAGATCTGCTATTAAACATATTCTTAAAGCTTTAATCCAATAGATGCTGAACTGCATTATCCTAAACAATGCAGCCTGATTAAAAATAGTCTAGGCCAGCGTTTCCCAACTTTTTTCAGGGGGTGGCCCACTTCGGCAATTCAAAAGTTTTTAGTGGCCCACAATAAATGTAATTATGTAAAATCTAATCACAAACTCATTAAATTCAAGCACACATTCAGTTTACTTACACTGCTAAACAAAGGTATACCTTGTCATCAGCAATATACTAACATGCACAAGCGCAACCAAAATCATTTGAATACAAGTATCAATTGGATGTCATTCACTGTGCATGCTTGCAATGAAATGAAAATACATTTACGATATGCTCTGCAACCTAATGAGTGGGCTGGTCTTGTTTGGCAGATGTTAAACACTCAATGTTAGGTTCTGTATTTTGTCTTGAGTGCGACTAGTGCAAAGAATCCAGTCTCGCAGAGGTAAGTTGTTTGTTTGAAAAGCCATTAAAAATCACACGGGGTACTCTGAATCAACTTGAAGCCAGAAATTTGGTAGGTGTTTCTGTGAGAAAATGAGTTTCCAAGCGTTGTCGCAAGAAAGACCAACACGGCTATCTTGCTCTCAGGTGCTTAGAACTGTAAGGGCCCTGTTGTGACTGACAAAGGGTTTTTCAATCCAGCTGTGCTGCATGTCAGGGATGGGGCAGTATTCATGCAACTGGGTCCAGGGTTTAAGGTGCTCGATGATACCACCAACCACATTGATTGGAAGCTGCAATTTTTCCTTTGTCAAACAGTCTGACAGATTTTCAAAGGAGTTGTAGTTTGACTGTTCAGTTCACCTGGCCCACATTTCAAGCTTCCTAATAATTGATTCAATTTTGTTCTGGACATGAAAAACAGTTACTGCTTTTCTTTGCAAAGAGAGATTTAGTCCATTTACGTGACTAAAAATACAGGCCAAATATGCTAATTTTGCAAGCCATTAAAAATCACTGAAGTGGTGCGCAAGTTCAAACTTTGAGTTGAGCAAAAAACACTCTCACCTCATCATGTAACTCAAAAAGGTGTATGAGCACCTTGCTTCGTGAAAGCCAGTGTACTTCTGTGTGTGATAGAAGCTGCTGGTGACCACTGCCCATCTAGTCACACAAAATTCACACACAAATAAGAGTGACTGCAGAGCGTGTCTCTTGATAAAACTGACTGCTCAAACAGCCTTATCTAAAACAATTTTTGAGTTCAGCTGACATATTCTTTGCAGCCAGAGCTTCCTTATGTACACTCCTGGGCAAAAAAAATTAATTTTCCTATTGAACTCAATGGAAAAAATATTCAGGAGAAACAATGCTTGTAGTATCTACTGCATATCTGGCAGCGGCACGGTGGTTTGGGGCTCACTTGATACCTTGGACCCTTGATGACTTAAAGCCATTTAGCCAACAAATGTGTTCCATACTGTATCAGCATAATTTACAGCTGAATCTAGTCCCACCCCCCAATTCCCATAGAGAGCCATTAAAATGCAAAGAGTTTTTGTATCACTTGTAGGACAACCTGAAAATAAGATATCCAGACTCTGATGATGTTGATAGGTCACAGACATCAGGAAGTCATGGCATGCAAATGATATGCAACCAAATACAAAACATGACTCTTTTATTTGACATTATGTTAATTTGTCTACTGTATAAGTGAATTTTCCTGTTTCTAGCTTTTCCCCAAACAGTTCAGTGCAGCAAAAGTAAACAAGCAAATGGTGGCACAGGAGGTCTCAGGAGTGCATTTGTTTAATTCTTGCTAATTTTCTGACCAATGATTTGTTAAGACCATTAAAAGCTTAAAATTTTGCCATTTTGGGCTTGGCCCATTTTTTTTGCCCAGGAGTGTATACTGCAGTGGACAGCTTTTACTTGTGGAGTCACTGCTTTCACATGTGCAATAAGCTCGCTGTGCTGGCTCTACATTGCATGAGCCCTACGGTACTTATTCCTACACATTTGGACCACTCATTTATTGTCCGTACAGATGACCAAATTCAATTGATCATAGAACATTGTGAGTCTTCGCTGTCTAGTGGGTGGGGGCTGGCCCCAGCATGCCATGAATTTCAAGATCAGATTTTGCTTCCTAGCTGTGCCAGAACCTTTTGTGGTCAGCAGCCTGGCAGAGTGATACACAAATCACCATAGCGTTAGCCAGGGAGGGAGGATTTACACTCAGCAGGAACACCGGAGGCACCAGTGAATGGTGCATTGATTGTACTCCTTTGAGACAATTCCTGTGCAGAAATGTGAACTGAGTAAAAAAAGTCAGCTGCAGCACAAACCCTGAAAGAGAAGGTTCAGGAATATTTTTGGCATTTGTGTTGATATAGGGTGCAAATAGTGATAGACAGAGTTATTACCTATACTTTATTTCAGACCCTTCCCGAGCAGCAAGCCGGCGTCGGGCTGATTCATTGGGAATCTGAAAACAATGTTGGCACGATGTTGGGCTAACATTGGCAAGAGCACTTGATTTGTTACACACTTGCCACCATTGGACCATCAGTGTGCTGACGATGACAGAGATGCTCGATTTTCAACACTATTAACACTGTTGGGTCATCGTCAGTCAAACAATGGGAAAGGTGCCAGATTTTCAACATCCTCAATACTGTTAGGCCAATGTTGAACCAACATTGGCAAAAGGACCACCCTATTTTCGACAATATTTCTAACATTGGTCCCACATTTTCTCCTCACTGATTGCAGCCTCAACACAACTCCCTGGACTGTCCACTAGCCATCACCTCGATGATATTGATCAGTATCAATTTCATAACATTTTTTGTGACATACTGTATTTAAATATTATATGCAAGCAAAAGCATTTTAGACATTTAAGAGATCACAAACATGAATAATTAGCCTCTTAGTTTCAAAAAGTCTAAAAGTCAAGTTGGTCAGATGAGGTGTAATGGCATAAAAGTCAATAGAATTTCAGCAAGCAACTGCTTTTAGCAGGGAGGTGCTAATATACATGGATGGGGAAGCAGCCTAGGAGTAATGACATCATTTAGAAGGAAACTTATTTACAGTGATTTAGTTGGGACTTCACTGAGTACTGTTAAGGGGACTGCTGACATTAGAGGTCTACACGGGCTTGAAATTTAAGCTTGAACCTTGCCCATACTCGAGACCTAGAGACCTGACCCGACCAAGCTCGACTAGTACTGGCAAATTTTAAAACGCAAAATAGCTCAAAGACACGGTTTTACGATGCTCAGCTGCTTGAGTTATAGCAATAATTATACTGCAATTGGCTATATTTCCATATGAGACAGCAAACAGTAGCTGCACAGCTTACCAAGGCAAGGCGGCCCATCAGCAGAGAAGTGTGATAGGCTAATAAACAGCATGTTTTACCAGTTAGTAATGATTAAACACTGTACACATCCAGTTTTTATCTGCTGGCTTACCAGACCCATTTGCTTTAGCCTACATGTCTCACTAGTGCCTTCACTGCCAGCAAGGTTTCTGCTATTTCTTGGACGGTATCTCAGTTCAGTGGGATCAGTCTTCTTGCTATCATAGGTCAAAACAGCATTGCAATCCTTAAACTGTATGTGAACCTCTTATTTGTTGTCACAAAAGGCAGAACATGGAAGCGTCTGACAGTAGCCAGGAAGAAAATTTTGGACTACCATTAAAAAATAAGGCAGGAGGTCCAGGCTTTGGAGGAAAGGCTGTTCAGAGGCAAGGACAGTCATCATGCTTTTGGTAGTTAAACAATGAAATCACAATATCACTCACAGAAAGTTATGCTCACAGAAGAGTAATGCTCACAGAAATTTATAAATGTATCCTGTCCTATATTATTTTCCTCCTTCAGCCTTTTAGACCAGACATTTATTGCAAGCCTTGGTGGTACCACCAAGGTTATCATTTATCAAACAATAGCAGAGCTCATGACAACAAAACTGGTGATGCAGTTTTAACTGGAAGGGGAGAGGGGGCAGTAAAAGCTCCTTTTGGCTAAATCCATCCATCTCTCTCTCTCTCTCTCTCACTCCCCCTCCCTCCCTCCCTCTAATATGAAGTATCATGATGAATCAAATGACCAATCTCATCCCAACCTGCACCATCTCACACTTATTTACCAAAGTTGCAAAGTGCCAGGGAGTAAAACAATGAAGCAGAAGAGAGGATGAAGAACTGGCTAAAATACAGCTGTAACAGGAGTGGAGGGAGAAAAACAAAAGCTGTTAAAAAAGGTAAATTGTAACATTGGTATTTTTCACACAGCTACAAGATGGAAAGCAATGGTCAAAATTAATTTGATTTTTTTAGCCGTTCTTTATTTTTATTTAGCTGTTTTAAATGCCCTCTACAGTCTCTGTGTCCACATCACCTACCTCGTCACTGCATCCATCATCATCACTCTTCAGTTCTGAAAAAACAGAAATTGAAAGCAACTGTAAGTGGTTTGGTCAGGAGCCTTTCCAGACTTATATTATTTTTTTTATATGTGACTGCAACCAGTTGAGAAAAAAGAACAAAAAGATGTGATTTCACATGTGCTCAAAAATTGTAAACTATTTTCAAAGGTATATACCAAGTTAAATACTGAGGTGGTATTGATAACCACATTTTCCAACACATACCAGTAAAATGTACAGTACCTACTTAGCTGCACTCAAAATATTTGTCTCATCCTTGGGCAGGACAATAGACATGGGTAGGGTTTAGTGTGAGTTTGGAGACAAAGAGCTATCATTGTGGCCTGAAAATGGACAACCAAAGCAGACCTTAGTCTTAAGGCTTTTTGCTTTGACCTTATAACTGCAGTCAATCCAGCTTGACTAGGAATAGGTAGCGATTGAAGCAGCAGTCATTTGCATCAATGTACTTGTTAACTGTGTGAATTCTAGGTAGTATGTTTTACGGATAACAATATCCCACCTTGGAAACTTCATAATCTGCTCTATGAAGTTAAATTCAATACAGATAGAGCATAGAAGAAGGGGTGTGAGAAAGGAGAGACAGAGTGTTGACAGATGGGATGGAGTTGGGACTGGAAAGATAGATCACATTTCTGGCTCCTATTTCCCTTCTATTCTGCTGGTGTATCACATGGGTTAACCACAGTAATTTGCACTACCTTCTGAATGTAAGTGTAGGCACCGACCTGAAGTCAGTTTGTTTACGTATTCTGGAGAGAGAGAGGGGGGGGGGGGGGGGATACAAAGACCAGGGAATAGGAAGTGAGTTTGGCATCTGCACAACTGTTCAATTGTTATCCTATTAATATCATCCTATTAACCACAGCTCTGTCTCTAAGAATCTAGAAAGTTAAGTTACAGTTTGTAAGACTTTAGGAAACCAATCTAGTTCAAGAACTTTTTAACCAGCATGCTAAAGGTCACTGGCTGAGTTGGTTTGTGTCACCCCACATTTTCAAGATCATCAGTCATCTGAAGATTTAATGAAGCATTGATTTATTAGCAAAGCACATCCACAGACGTGGTATGGACCTATCTCATATTAGAGTGTAGAACAGACAGGCCCATGCCTTTTGGACTTTATCATTTTGGACATCTTAATCTCCTAGTGTGGCCAGAGCATGAAAATCCTGCCCATAGGTCATGCTGAAAGGTAAATTCCAATTGTAATCTTCTTTCTGAACCTGTTCTTTGACAGACATCAATTCAAAGACATATGTTTGCCATTGAACTAGTTGGCAAAATCCTTTGTTGAGGTGCACCATAGTACATGACTCAGTTGTTTATACCTTCTGGGGAAATTACCAACTTGGGCTGAAATTCAATTTACAAGTGTATGTCTTTTAGTTAGCTTTTCTATTTGCCTTTTAGTTCCTTTAGTGAAGGGGCCTACAACCCTGGTCATGGAGAGCCACAGGTTCTTCGGGTTTTCTTTCTTTCTCGTACTTAATTATTCAGTGAAGTTGATTATACAGTTAACTCACTTCACAGGGTTACTTGGATTTGAATTGTGTGCTGATGTGAAAGTTAAAACAAAAACCAGCAGAGCTGATGGCCCTTCAAGACCAGTGCTGCAGATCCTGGCTTTAGTTCATGAAAAATATTTATGTTAAATATTAGTGAAATAAAAAATGGGTGAAATGGGTCATCAAACTGTTATTTACTTGAAGAAGTAATTGTTTTATTTTAGAGACATTTTGTTAAAATCAAGTGTTTTCATCCAACTGTATAAATGGATAATGAGAAAAAAATCTAAGCTCTGAAAATGACCCTGGCTGTGGGTCATTAAGCAAATATATGAACACATATCAGAAAATATCCATGCACAAGCCTGCCCATGTGTGCCTGTGAGCATGTTCAAGAGGAGCATGTCAGCAGAGAGAGGAGGTGACAGTAAGAGAGGGACTAACATGTTTGCGAATAACATGTCAGAGGGAAGAACAGACTATGTGGAGCAGACTGACAGACTCTAGAGGATTCCCTTTGTAAGGTAGGGTGTCAGTGCTGTCTCAGTGCCGGAGGATGATACAATTTCCCCTGTTGAGCAAGGTTGCGTATAAGCACATTTCGGTCTTCCTTTCATCGTCCGTATAATGTATATAATAACAAAGGAGTTGGGGCTTGAAGCTAGCTGATTTAAGAGGGATTAAAATCTCTTCACACTCTTCTTCACGCCAACTATCAGCCAAATAAGAATTCAGTCTTCAAAAGATGAGACAAACACAAGATACTGTATGTGCTTCTCAGCTTAATGAATGCGCTGTTGGTTTCCAGTGTTCTGCTATGCAGCTGTGAAATGATTGAAAACCATTTTCATTGTCTATGCAAGTGTGAAGAAAAGGCTTGCTTTTTTCCATCAACAACGGAGGCTAAAAATACCGTGACCTTTTTAGATCTTGTTTTTCTTATACAAAAATAGAATAAACTAGCTTGAAGCTAAACAAAAGCCTTATTCCAGTTTAAGCATCCAGATTCACTGCTTGATTCACAATTTATGTTGAGTGTACTTGGATAAAATTAGCAGGCTTATGTAACCTTTTTTGCTTCTAGGAGCTCTGATGAAATACAAAAGCCGTTTAATGTGGCAACGCATACATCCATTCATTATCTATACCCGCCTATCCTGGGCAGGGTCGTGGGGGGTGCTGGAGCCTATTCTAGTGGGCATTGCGCGCAAGACAAGAATACACCCCTGGACAGGCCGCCAATCCATCACAGGGCATACACATCATTCACTTACACACTCACCCTATGGGCAATTCAGAGTCTCTACTTGCATGTCTTTGGATTGTGGGAGGAAAACAGAGTGCCTGCAGAAAACCCACTCGGACACAAGGAGGACATGCAAACTCCACACAGAACGGCCACACAGCAAATTCCACTAATCAAGGCCCAAGCCGAGATTCTAAGTGCTACCCACTGCACTACCGTGCCGCCTGCAACATAAAAAACACATAAAAAGCTAAATAATGTCATTCTCAATCAACAAAGAAATTTGTTGTTACACTGAATCACCCATATAACCAATGCAAATACATTGTTTTGCATTATTTTTGAGTTAGTTCTACTCATTTTTAAGTTGGGATTATACTGTTAGCTGAAATAAATTGGCAAACATCAAATCATTACCCTTATCAATACCTTTGCTTCTTTGGTTGACAGTCTGATCTGGAAGAGCTCTGTTCTGATGCCACTCCAGCTAATCTGAGGTGAATGGCGATAATGTATTAATACATTTTCTTTGCAAATTATATTCAGCAATTTCTAATTAACAGTTTTTACTTAACCACGGCTGAAAAATACTGGTTTGTGTTTCTGCATAATAAGATAAGACAACAGGAGCAGTAATGCTGGGATCGTTTGCATGTTCTGTACAGTATAGCTGAGATTTTCCTCAGTGTGTGCATCCAGGAATTACGAGGATGTACATTCGTTCTGGCAAACCGCAGAGAAATTGTATGGAACAACTGTAAAGCGATTTCACAGTAAATCCCGGTTAATAGTATAGAATTGTGATTAGGATACTTGTTTGAACAGAGTTTTTCATATTTATGGCTACGGTAACAAATTTTATCACTGAACAATAAATAATGCACATGCACGCATATATTTCATGCAGTTTATATATATAAAATTCACTGTTCTCGTATTGTAAAATTTTCCGTGTTTAAAAAAAGTTATTTAAGGTAATATGAAAGTCAACACAAGATTCTCTGTTCTGGCAAAAAATATTGCCTTCTTATATCTAATATCTTCTGCCAATGTACCTATATTATCCGATTTGTACACCCCAAAGATCTGCTCTGTTGCCAAGCCACTTTTTGCAATTCAATTAAAACAATTTCAGGTAGGATCATTTTTGAAGAACAAGTGAGTTTCTGTACATTTATCAGTATTGCACATAATTACCAACCCTTGGGCATAATACCAAGGGTTAATACCCACTTTTAAAAAGAAATAACAAAACATATCATACTCAAATAATAATAATAATTTCTATTGGGGGTGAATATTTTATTTTATTTAACCTTTATTTACCCAGGGTAGGTTCACTTAATAAAAATAAAAAGTAGGGAATAGTTGGGTACCTGTTTAAAACAAGTTTTAAACCATTCTGCAGTTAGTGTGTGCATTTCTATGGCAGGGATTACATTGTTGTGAAGCCAGATTTAGGTAAAGTGGGCTATTTAATGATGTGTGTCTTTTCTCAAGGGGTGGAACGTTCAAACACTTGTATATAACAGATACATTAGTTGGTATGTTCTGGGTCCTAAGTGGAAGTTGTTCGTTGCCTTGCCTTCCGTGCATCACTGGATGAAGACTTAGTCTGACGAAGACAACACAGTCTACCTGTGGAGTCTTACCTTAGCCTCTGTTAAGTTATCGTCCTTTTACTTAGGAATCCAATCTGGTTATTTTAACATTCCATGCAGAAATTGTCATCTAAGGCTCCACTCTCTGATAGTTTGATTCATATCTTGATGAAATCACTCATATACCAAGCTATGAATTATACTTCCTCTTCTTATCTTCAGATAATGATTACACCATGCACTCCAACCTGAGCTCTCTATTAAGCCTCTCACCAGCTGGGTGTCTCATCTCTTTAACCTATGTCATCATTATCTGAACAGGCTAAGTGAATCCTAGAACAGTGCCATTTCCATAGAAAAAAAGAAATATTTCTTTATTGAGGAGATGTAAAGCATACAATGGGGTATGGAAAATCTTGATAAAGTTTTAAAAACTAAAACAAACAAATTAGCCACAAAAGAAAACAATGGCTTGAAATAAAATAGGCCTCATTCACAAAACATGCGTACGATCAGATTTGATTATTAACTGTTTTTCCATGTACATTTCGATATTCATCATCTTTTTTCTTATCTAAATTTGTTCTTTAGTAAGTTCAAAATATGTGCCTTTCAAAACATTCGTAATGGCATTAGATGCTTCTATTTAGAATGCTTTATTCATGCTAAGTGATTTTAAGTTGTGATAGACCTCATATTTCCAACAAAATGTTTACAAATGGGAATACAATTATGTAAATATTATAATATATCAATATTATATATACTATATATGCTAGTGATTTTAACTACAGTAACTAACCTATCTATATAATGTCAAATTTTTCTGTAGATTTTGATTTCAGTATAATTGTCATTTAATTACATCTGTGCCTTTTGACCACAGGTCAACAGACAGAATTCATAAACACCTTCACACATAGACACAATAAAGCTACAAACTTAGGGGAATTTACGTAATCAGAAATGCTCCATGCCCACAAAGAATACGTCTTCCTGTTGGAGATTTAGCTACATCCGCCAATAAAAATACTGGATACAAATACACACGTTTAAAGAAAAAAAACATGCAGCCCCCGTGGTGACTTTGCTAGTTGCTCACTGGTAATATGAGAGTTTTGGATGAGAGAAAAATCAATACAAAGTTATTCTGAGTGATCACCTATATCCTAGGATGAAACTTTTCTATCCTAATGGAAGTGGTCTTTTACAGGATGACAATGCCTCCATCCACAGGGCATGAGGGATCACTCAATGGCTTGATGAGTATGAAAAAGATGTGAATCATATGCTATGGGTTTCACAGTCACCAGATCTCAACCCAATTGAACACATATGGGAGATTTTGGACCAACGTGTTAGTCTGCGCTCTCCACCACCGTTTTGTTCCAGAGACTTGTGGAATCTATTGCCAAGGCACATTAAAGCTGTTCTGGCGGCTCGTGGTGGCCCAACACTACAACTAGTATTACTACCACTACTACTACTACTAATAATAATAATAATGCTAGCTTAATTTGTGTGACCTAAGATACCCAATATTGTTTCTTGTACCTTGGCCCAATTTTCATATCAATACTTTTAATGGCAGGCCTAGATTTTGCAAGTTTAAATTAATGACTGTGCTTTGGATGTCTGAGTAACTTGCCATTTTTGTACGTTGAAAACGTGTTTTTGTTCGGATTTTATTTTACCATAATAACCTTGTTGGGAACACATGAAATTCACTTTGTTTAATGATAAACGTGAATAATGATGAGTGATAATGATATATAAAGACCCACAAGTGCAAAGTCAAGCCCAGAATTTAGCAATGGCATATGTGTTGCTTTTGGATCACTTTGCTAATCGTGCTTTGGGGATAGAGTGCGTCTTTAGGGACCGCACAGATACATTTGCAGAGAGCAATGACTGGCTAATGTTTGCACACAAACCTGCAAGTGGCATGCCTTTTAAGGGATTGCTAGTGTGTATCTGTGGTAGGGTGGGCGTGATTTTGCGTTGGCTGCAGAGAGAGAGTGGGCGGGGCAGCTCTCGGAACTCTGCGCCACAGCTGTTGGGAATTGCTAATCAGCACCGATGTTTAATTGTTTGATTGATTGATAATGTGCTGATTACCTCGACAGTGAGCCTGGGCGCTTAAAAGGCGGTCTACAGAGGCAGACAGGGGCTGACTGGAGACGGAGGAAGTGCTGACCGAGAGTCTATAGCACCAATTGTGTTTTGTACAAAACCGAAAGCCGCGTGGCGGCCTTGAAAATAAAAAGACGCATTCACGTCCTGAAATACATCTCGTCTCTCTCTTGTCTATTAACCGAGCGGTGGCACTCAGCTTGCCACAGTGGTGGCCCGTGCATGGGGCGGCAGGAAGCGAGACAACGAAACAGAGAGAGAGTGAGGTAGATCAGCGTTAATTAAATCAGGGATGGATCCGAACCCGAACCGGAGCGAGACGGCGCAGCCTCTTGTAGCGCTGGCGTGGATGCTGGAAGGGATGGCACAATTGCAGGAGCGGCAGGCGGCCGTACACGCAGAGCAGATGGAGGCTCTGTGTGCACAAGCCTCCCTCCAGACACAGACGCTGCGACAGCTGGCTGCCGCCAGGGAAGCAAGCTCCCGGGACCCGCCGTCCTGATCCCCTCTCCGGATCCACCTCCCCAAAATGACCGCAGAAGACGACATCCAGGCATTCGTCGAAAGTTTTGAGGTGGCAGCGGAGGCGTGCCAGTGGCCCCACAAGGAGTGGGTAGTACACCTCCTGCCCCTCTTAATTGGGGAAGCCCAACAGGCGGCGCATGGCCTGCCGCCTACAAGACCGTGAAGAGGGCGATTCTGGACCTACTGGTGTGAGGGAGTTGGAGTTTTGGGAGACCAACCGCGACTGAACAGGGGGGTTCTTTAAGCTATTAACCAGAGGTAAAATAGCCACAAAGTCTCAAGAGACAAGGGAAAGGAAAACAATACTCCTTAGGGAGAGTATCCCAAAGAAAAGCTCTACACAACCCACGTACTGGGTAAAAAAGAACTAAAGCTTAAGGAGTATGAAAATAAAACAAAACTGCCGGAGCAGAAAACGGGGCAACTCAAAGAAAACAGACCTCGAACCGAGGCTGAAAAAGTAAAACCCTAAAGAAAGAATACTGAGCTTAGATTGTGGCACTAACTTGTTGCCAACAATCTAAAAAAGCTAAAGACTGTTGTGCTAATTTTATAGCCACAACAATCCGATATCGCAACTCAATCCTATACCTTTACCTTTACCTCGCTTGACAGAATACCGGCTTTCGTGCAACATAAGTGACACTGAAGCAAAGCTTATCGGCTTGCTCAGGGTTTAAATAGAACACCAACAGGTGGAAATTGTAAAAGGAAATTTGCACGTGTATAATTCAATCAACTCAATGGCCGTAATAACTGAAGAAAAGGTGCATGAAAAAACCAATGGCCGTAATAACTGAAGAAAAGGCGCAGGAAGGAAAAGAAATGGTGGCATCAGCCAAAACCATGACAACTGGGCTGCAGCCTGGAGGATTACAGGCGCTGGTTCCGGACTGCAAACCTGGTGGCGGACGACCGTCCCTTCGCGTACGCTCAAAGGCTAACACATATGACCTGGCGTTGGCTGCAACCGGAGATCCGGTCCGCTGGGGGCGTGGTGGAGCAGGTCATCCTGGAGCAGTTCCTGGAAGGATTGCCGGAGGGAACAGCCAATTGGGTGCGGTGCCATCGCCCGACCAACCCAGAGGGGGCGGTCACCCTGGCTGAGGACCACCTAGCGCTATAACCCGGCACCCAGCATCAAGCACGGCCGGAACCAGTGCCCAGGAGGAGACCCCCTCCTCGTACTGGCCCCTCTCCTGTCCCCAGGGCTCTGCCCCCTCCCTTCCCTCAAACTAATCCCCCCTCTTTTCCGATTCCCTCTCCAGGTCCAGGCTCAGTGGCGGAGGGCTCCGGCTCGCAGAGGGCTCCTCAGACGCTCGGACCGGGGTGTTGGCGGTGCGGACAGCCGGGTCATCTGACCCGCGACTGTCCACTTACGGAAGTGGGGCAGGTGGTCCGGGTGGTCGGGCCTCCCACTTCCACTCCCGATCAGGAGGGAGCGTACTGCATCCCGTTAAGGGTGCAAGGGAGTGAACACCGGGCGCTGTTGGATTCAGGGGCTATGCAGTCCCTGATCCAGCAAAACTCGAGCAGTCTCGGGAGGACAACTTACGCTTTGCCTATGACCAAGTAATGCGTACTGATGGTCAGCAGGTGCGCCCCGATGCAGTACTCTCGCACCCTTATTTTTCTATTATTAGGGACAGGTTGTATCGAGTGTGTCGTGATGCTCAGACCGGTGAAGAAACGACCCAGTTGTTAGTACCAAAAAACCGCCGGGAAATGGTTTTCCAGGCGGCTCATTGCAACCCCATGGCAGGACACTTAGGGTATGATAAGTCACTACACCGAATAATGGCTTGGTTTTACTGGCCGGGCATTTGGGCGGACGTACGTCGATGGTGTGCGTCCTTTCCTGAATGTCAATTAGCGAATGCCCCGGCCACCCCAAAAGCGCCTTTGCGCCCACTACCCTTAATAGAGGTCCCCTTTGATAGAATCGCTATGGACCTTATCGGGCCATTTGAACGGAGCACCCAGGGATACCATTTCGTGTTGGTCTTGGTGGATTATGCGATTATCCCGAAGCTGTGCCGTTGCGCAATATTTCAGCTAAGAGTGTTGCATAGGCTCTGTTTCAAATTATCTCCCGCGTCAGAATCCCGAAAGAGATTCTGACTGACCAGGGCACTTTGTTTATGTCACGTACACTAAATGAACTATACGGATTATTGGGCGTTCGCTCTATTAGAAACAGTGTATACCATCCCCAAACAGATGGGCTTGTGGAGCGGTTTAACAGAACTCTGAAGTCCATGATTCGAAAGTTCATTCACAACGATAGCTGAAATTGGGATAAATGGTTAGTCCCTCTATTATTTGCAGTGCAGGAGGTTCCCCAGGCCTCCACGGGATTTTCTCCCTTTGAGCTGTTATTCGGTAGAAAACCTCAGGGAATATTGGACCTAGTTAAAGAAAGCTGGGAGGACGGTCCAAGCCCCAGCAAAAATGAGGTGCAATACGTCATGGACCTGCGAGCAAAACTCCATACACTGGGTCTGTTGTCAGGAATTTGCTCGAGGCTCAGGAATGTCAGCAGAGGCACTACAATAGAGGGTCGAAACTACGACAATTCTTGCCGGGAGATAAAGTCCTGGTATTACTTCCAACCTCCAGTACAAAATTACTCGCTAAGTGGCAAGGGCCCTTTGTGGTCACACGACGAGTTGGGGAGATTGACTATGAAGTAGAGTGTGCTGATAGAGAGGGAGCGAAACAGATTTATCACCTCAATTTATTAGAAGCATGGAAAGAGGTGGTGGTTGTTTCTCTGGTAATGGTGGATCAGGAGAGGGACGAGCTGGGGCCGGAGGTATCAAATTCAATCAATCAGATCCCACCCCTTTCAGATAGCCACCTCTCGCCAAGTCAGAGAGCAGACTATGCCCTGTTGCAAAAACGGTTTGCGGATGTGTTTTCTCCCCTACCAGAATGCACTAACCTCATACACCACCATATGGACACCCCCCCGGGAGTGATGGTACGTTCCCGTCCCTATAGACTGCCGGAGCACAAAAAGAAATTGGTGTAGGCAGAAATAAAGGCCATGCTGGAGTTGGGCGTAATAGAGTCCCACAGTGCCTGGAATAGCCCCATCGTGCTGGTAAGTAAGCCGGATGGCTCTATTCGGTTCTGTGTGGACTATAGGAAAGTGAATTCTGTGTCACGTTTTGATGCCTATCCTATGCCTAGGGTCGACGAACTCCTGGATCGGCTGGGCACGGCTCGTTTTTTCTCGACACTGTATTTGACTATGGGCTATTGGCAGATTCCCTTGTCTGCAAAGTCCAAAGAGAAATCGGCTTTCTCCGCTCCGGACAGTTTGTACCAATTCCGAACACTTCCGTTTGGGTTGTTCGGGGCCCCAGCCACCTTCCAGCACCTGATGGATCGGCTGCTGCGTCCGTATGCTGTGTATGCTGCTTATCATCCACAGTAGCAGATGGGCACAGCATATGCGGCATGTGGGGGCAGTGCTCGAGTCCTTGAGGCAGGCGGGGCTCACGGCTAACCCAAAGAAGTGTGCGATTGGCCGAGCGGAGGTACAGTATTTGGGGTACCACTTTGGAAGTGGACAGGTGCAACCTCTAGTGGATAAAACCGTGGCGATTGCGACCTGTCCACGACCCAAGACGAAAAAAGAGGTGAGGAGGTTCTTGGGGTTGACCGGCTACTATAGGCGGTTTATTCCGGCGTTTTCACAGCTGACCAGCCCCTTGACTGATTTAACTCGCAAAGGTGCCTCAGATCCGGTCCAGTGGACGAAGCCGTGCCAGCGAGCGTTTGAGAGGGTAAAGGAAGCCCTCTGCAGGGAGCCGCTCTTGTTCACCCATAATTTCTCTCTTTCTTTTATCCTGTAGACTAATGCGTCGGGCAGAGGGCTGGGGGCTGTTTTGACCCAGCAGGTGGAGGGAGTCGATCGCCCGGTGCTGTACATCAGCTGCAAACTATCCCAGCGGATGGCGAGGTACAGCAAGGTAGAAAAGGAGTGCCTCGCCATCCGGTGGGCGGTCGGGTCCCTGCGCTACTACCTGCTGGGTCGCCCATTCACCCTCTGTTCGGACCACGCTCCCCTCCAATGGCTCCACCACATGAAGGATACCAACCCGCGAATCACCCGTTGGTATCTGGTTCTACAGCCCTTTAATTTCAAGGTGGTTCATAGGCCGGGGGCACAGATGGTGGTGGCGGACTTCCTCTCTCACCCCAAAGGGGATGGGGGGGGGGTCAGTCATCGGCCGGATGGCTCCCCGGCCTAAGTCGGGGGGTGGGGGTATGTGGTAGGGTGGCTTTGCGTTGGCTGCAGAGAGAGATTGGGCAGGGCGGCTCTAGGAACTCTGCGCCACAGCTGTTGGGGATTGCCAATCAGCACCAATGTTTAATTGTTTGATTGATTGACAATGTGCTGTTTACCTCGACAGTGAGCCTGGGCGCTTAAAAGGCGGTCTACGGAGGCAGACGGGGGCTGACTGGAGACGGAGGAAGTGCTGACCGAGAGTCTAAAAGCCGTGAAAATAAAAAAAACGCATTCGCGTCCTGAAATACATCTCGTCTCTCTCTCATCTATTAACCGAGCAGTGGCACTCAGCTTGCCACAGTATCCTTATACAAATCAACACAAACCTGCATGCATGTTTAGTCTATGAACCATTCATCCTATGATACACCTGGAATATGCATTGCGCATGTTTCATGAATCTCATGTTGGTTTTGCTTAGGAACTTTTATGAAGAACAAAAGTAAGAAGAATTTAAAAAAAATTTTGTGAATGAGGCCCAATGTCTATGTAGTATGTTGTATAAAAGATGATTTATTGTTAGTATGTGCTGTTTGTGAAAGTAGCTATCTACTCAGCTGCTGGCACACAAGCTAAAGTTAGTGTTTGATGTCTTTTTGTGGGTTTGAAAGAAGGAAAAACAAGCAGTTATCTTATGGGATTGACAGGTATGCTTTAATTTTAAGTTCTCAAATTTGTATAATATTAATAGTTTGTAGCCATTTGTTCTATGTAGCCAAAATATGTTATGTGATGGTATGGCTCTGATTTGAGAAAAGCATCCATAGACGAGAAAAGACCAGGTTTCTTTCTTCATGTTACTTAAGTAATTCAGGTTATAATGATGTCTGCCAGTCTAATTACTATTTAGGTTCCAGTGTACATTTATGTTTGGATGGCATCCTACGAGCATGCAGCTTATTTCAGTGCCCAAAAGCAGCAATCAATTATGGGTATATGATAAGGAGGTTAGAGAAATTCACACAAATTTAACACAGCCATAGCAGTCAAAGCCAGAGAACGCTTAAGCTATGTTATTTGCTTAAGTTTATTGGTATAACTCAAATAAATGTGCATCAGTGTTTAATTTAGTCCAAATGCATGCTGCTATTATTAAAAAATTAGATGAGTCAACAGTATGTTGTGTTTAAATTATTTGACATTTTCTACGCAATTGTTTGCTATTTTGTCTGCTTTTGCTTGTAGTCCATGTATAGAATAAAAATGTAATTTAAATGTAATTGATTTAAATGTAATTGGATTTCACACATACCTTAAAACATATTTTGTGTTAAGAAAACCTGCCTCATGTGGTCCTGAGCATACCCTGACTGGGGATCTAGATGCAATCCATGGCATTAAACGATAATGTCATAATCTTGTCTACTCATAAAACATAGCCTATAATTGCATTATCTGTGATTGCATACAAGCCTTTTTTGATGGCATTTGCCCTTACATGGCCAGGAAATGCAATGAACACTTTATACACAGCTGTTATAAAAGTGTTTGGAGCACTCAAGTGGTTGAGTGCTTTATACACTTTTCTAAGAGCAGTGCATGAAGCTGATTGGCTGAGATTTTCTGCATCTCCCACAGTGTTAAAATAAGTACTGCTAGCCAAAATCTGCAGCCCCTACACACTGTGATGCCATCAATGTGTGGCTGTGTCAGGTGACATTGCCAGTGTATGGCTCTAACAGATTTACATGGTAAATTAAATCTTGCTAACCAACTAGTGCTCCAATAAATAATCGTTTGAATGATTTAAAGGATCTTGACAATCTCTCAAAACTCTTGCCGGACAGAACACTTATTAATACTGATTTTGGATATATGGGATCAGCCAGGAATAGTGCAGTTATTTGTGGGGGTGTCATTGTGATTTCATTGGATAGGATTAAATACATTCAGGCTCAATGCAGCTAACTGCCATGTAGCAGGTTTTAGATTAAGGATACATGACTCTGGTTAACATTAATTTGAGGAACATCGGATGTAATGCCAGAAACTTAGCCGGCTCACAAAGTTATCTATCTATGAAGAACAGAACCTAAATTTAATTCCCTCTGTTTTAACCCAAGTCAATGGCAACCAGTAGCCATGAGGCAATTTCTAGAGCATGCTTTAAGAGTGAGATTAAAATATCTACAGTTGATAGGTTGTTTATGCATATGCTTAAAGGAAGAGTAATGTTATGAGTACTCAAGAGAGATTGTCATTAAACACAGGTGCCATAGAATGATGTGATTTTATAACTTTTAAGAATATCCTCATTTTGTGATCTTATTTTATATGTTGCTTCATCGGTCCAGGCGATGCATCCAGGTGCATGGTTTGTTATGAAATAACACTGAAAGATCAGAAATGTGCAGGTTTTGAGGCATGGACCAAAAACACATATACATCTCAATTTTTGTCAAGAGCAAATAAGTAATTAATTAAGTGAATAAATAAATACATAGCCAATTTCATAACTGAGCCCAGTTTTACAGTTTTCCAGTGTTCATGGTTGGAAATGAAAATTGAATGGGCAAGCATTGCAAGGACTCGCTTGATCAATCTGAAAGAGTTTTGATCATAATCATAAGCAATACCAGAAATCGGTACTAAATAATAAAAATGGGCGACATAGCTCAGGAGGTAAGACCGATTGTCTGGTAGTCGGAGGGTTGCTGGTTCAAACCCCGCCCTGGGCATGTCGAAGTGTCCTTGAGCAAGACACCTAACCCCTAACTGCTCTGGCGAATGAGAGGCATCAATTGTAAAGCGCTTTGGATAAAAGCGCTATATAAATGCAGTCCATTTACCATTTACCATAATTAGTTCTTGCACATCATAATTGATATAGTTACAAATCACAATTCATAATTCATGATCATGTTGGAAAATATCTGAATAGCTAATATCAGGATAATCCTGGGAGTGGCACCAGATGGCAGGCAGCCATGGGCCCAGTAGTGACCCCGCAGGGCAGCAACCCAAGCATTACTCAGGAAGCATATTCAATCAACAGAAAAACAGTTATTGTAGTTGCAGTGCTGCCAACTGTTACAACTGTTACACTGTGATTTCTCAGATCTTCTGTACATAGATTTATTTATTTATTTATTTATTTGTGGACAATTTATAGTTTTTTAAGCCATTAGTCATATTATAGTAATTAGGTTTCTCATGGACTACAGAGAACGCTGTGCTCTTCATATTTCAGCTTTTTCAAAAAGATCACATGCTCATTTTGACATGCGAATAAAAGTGTCGTTTTGAATGTGAAAAAAAGGAAAAAAAACTGGCTGTCGTGACTGCATGTATGTACAATCATGTCATCCCAAGCAGAAATGATTACATTGAAATAAATGATTTTGAGAATTATACAATAATAACCCTGAATAGCTCAACCACAGGAAAAAAAATAACTGTTAAATGAATAAAAGGCAGTACCAATAATATAGCCATTCTGTTCACAGTTTTCATAAAATGTTTTCATAAAAAGTTACAACATGGTTTCACTGAAGCCATTTAATTGCTACTGTGAATTAAGCTTGCTTTCTACCCTCTTTAGCTTTTCCTTTATGTCTCTCATGGGATACATGTGGAAACCAGAAAAGCACAACTAAATGCAGTTTAGGGTTGTGAAAACTGCATTTTATCTGCTTTTCTGGTTTCCATATTGACCATTTGTCTCATGAGGGATATAATGAAATGGCGGAAGAAGGTAGAAATATAACTTCAGCAATTAAATCATGAGACTGAAGAAGTCATAAGCAACTCTGAACCCAGGCATTTTATGCTGCTTCATATTAACTCATTGCTCAAGTCCTGTGGGACCAGTCACATTTCAATCCTTTTGCATTCTGACCTACCGGGCATTGGTCATCACCAGCAGTCAAGTAGAAAACAGAGTAAAATGTAAGACAAAATGAATAAAAAAATAAAAAAAATAGAGTGGAGAAAAGTAAACATGAATTTGACCCAACCAATGGCAAGCAATTTGTAGCATTTCACTGTTGGTGTGTGAGTGTGTGTGTGTGTGAATGGGCCTCAATTGTAAAGTGCTTTGGATAAATGTTACCCTAGAATTGGGCCTGTCGAGGTGTTACTATTTTGACAGAGTTTATCCTTTTAGAACAGTTTGGGAAAGGCCCTTTCCTGTTTCAGCATAACAGTGCCCCCAGGCACAAAGCGAGGCCCATATAGAAATGGTTTTGTCAGGAACGGTGTGGAAGAGCTTGAAATTTCCTACTTGCCACTTCAGACAGAGTAAGTGTATGAGTGCCTGGTTGCTGCTGCCGCTATTGTCTAGCTGAGGTGCACGCCCCAGATGATGGAGTGCAGCTCGGAATAGGCCAACCCGGCGTGCTGCAACTAAGTTTTCTGCGGTTTACACCGAACGAGCTGGTCTCTTTTGGCCGCCCTCGCTTGCCACTTTAGACAGTTAGTGTGACTGGCTGTTGCTGCTCTCTGTGTGCCTATCTGCTGCTGCCTGCCTGCCTGCCTGCCTGTGACACTTCAGAGTGATGGAATTATTCAAACTGGGAGAAGCTAACCTGATTTTGTAAGTTAGCATTGTGTATCCCCATGCACATTTCAGCATCCAAATTTAGAATTTTGAGTTCTCATTCAAATTTAAGTCAAGTCTGGTCATTCAAACCTACAGCCATGGAAATATAAAAAGCATGCATGTCTCAAAATAGAATGAGGGGTCTTGTGTCAAGATCCGTTGGGTTTAAATTGAGTTATCTTCGCCCAAAAAATTATTTATGCAAATTTTTTAGGGGTATCCACAGCACAGTAATGGTGTAACGTAACTATACCAAAATCTGTAGCTGGGGAGTCCATGGCGATTTTGAGATGGTATTTGAGGTTTTGAAACAGTGGATATATCGAGGTTCAAATATCGCTGTTTTACAGGGAAAGCTGACCAACACAAACATACTCTGAGCACTACCACGCTCATTGTAATAATAATAAAAACAATAATAATAATAATAATTAAAGCCGCAAGTGGCATTGGGAGGGGTCCAAGCATTGGCACTATTGCGCCCCCTATGGAGTGATTTTAAAATGGTTTTGTCCTCATGATCATATACCTTCACCCAACATATCATGATGATTGTATAAAATATTGATGACTTAAACGATACTGATTAGATACTCGGTACCGATACTGAAATTACCTTAATAGATCAGAAACGTAATGTCCACAAGGGTTGACCTCATTTTGGAATTCACGGTTTATTAACAACATGGTTTATTAACAACCTTTAAGTTGAAGCCTGTTCAACATATTAATAAGCATAGGCCTACAGTGTTACAACACTAATAGGTAAATATATTAAATATATTTCAAAAATTAAACAATTGTAAACTAAATAATCTTTAAACAGGTCTTTCACTTTTAAATACATCTAAAAACAGCATATTTTAATAATAATACAGCATCTTCCTATAATAAAATATATTTCAAATTAGAACACCTATTACTACTAGTGTACTGAGTCGAAGCGCACGTCACCTGACCTGGCTACCTTAGTTGCTACTGACAAATTATACCTTTCATCCTCTCAATCGGTAATGCGGGAGACACATTTCTCTGGCTTTTACATTTGACCTAAAAGTACCGAATGTTGGGAAATTCTAATACCGAACCATTTTTTTTAAGTAGGCCTACCGAAAAGGTGCTGAAGTTTCGGTATATCGTGCAACACTACGTCAGACACATATTCCAATCCATTGCTCAGCTTAGCAGAGAATGCACATTTCAGAGCGCCTCAGAGACAGAATAATAATACATATTTAAAATAATAAATACGACATTGAAAAAACTAAACAAAAAACGAAATATCAACTCGCCATCCCTGCTACCTGCGTGCTGCCCGCAGAGTAGCGTACTGTATTATTTATTTTGACATTGGCAGACTACAGCATAAATTGCGTCTTTTGTTCATATTAAATATTAGTAATTGCAGCGAGAAACTGCAGCTGGAGACACAAGAAAGTTTGTTATATTATGGTAGCAACGGAACGAACCGAAATATTTTGAGCAGTAGCTAATACTTACATAGCAATGATGAAATTTTATGTGTTCAGTAGATAGAGACAGAGACAGTAAAGCAATGATAGAGTCCTATCCGCTTCTGTTTTGCTCCAGAAAACGATGTCAGATAGGTCTATCAGCAAACATATGGCTTAGCTATGCCCAGAAGTCCTCAATAATAATAGTATTTTCCAAAAAATTATGAAAAATCGTTGACAACGTTTCGTTATGTGCAGCGTCTTTTATTGCTACCCCAGAGTGAATGCGTAAGTAAATGCGATGATAAGAAAATGTTTGGTTATGCTGACCGATAAAAGCGAAATCAGACATGTTATACATCGTTAGAATGCTTATACTCTCACCTACTAAATAAAAAAATTGTCAATCAAGCCAGGCTGTACTAAAAAGGGCGACTATGCCGTAAACAACAGGTGTGGTATTACGGACAGCTGTTTTTGAAGGTACCCATGCATCACAGATGTGCATATATTTCACAAACAGATTGTCCAAGTCAACATGACCACTCTCAAAAGTGACATCTCTAGGTTACGCGTAAAACCAACGGTAAGGTTGCATATTTATTCAATATTTAGTCCCAGATATTGACTGTAGAATGACATGGTATCATTTTTTAAAACGTTGTCTCGCTTATTTAGTTACTCAGTGAGCAGCGTTTTCACTGCCTTATTGGCATATTTTAGGGCTATTGTCGGGTTTTTCTTGTTGCTATGACAGAATACGATTTTTGAGTGGTGAAAGAATATTTATATGAATGCCCAGATAGATAATATTGTCCATTATGAAGTTCAGACCCTCCCCTCACTGATAAAAACTAGACCCGACTGTGTCAGATTACTTAGTTGCGTCGCCATGGATGTCTTCTAGCCGCTTGCCGTAAAAGAGTTTACTAGATGTCGTAACACTTTAGATGTGGAGCTACAGCTCTTCCGCACCGCAACTAATAAAAAAGTCCAAATGGCGGGCAAACAATATGGCAGACATAGGTGGTCCCAATAGCAGAGTTGTAGAGCATGTTAAGATGCATAGGTCGATGAAGTTTTGTGTTGATCTGACTTATGGTGTGGGAGTTATGGCCTTTTACGCATGACCATTTGTTACTTTGTTATAGCGCCACCATCTGGCCTACATAGGTGATTTGTAGTGTCTGAGTAGTGGGGGGGGGGGGCATAGAAACCCACCTACCAAATTTGGTTGCTCTAGGACTTATGTTTGCTGAGCCTCAGACACTTTTAGCGCAGAAAAATAATAATAATAATAATAATAATAATAATAATCCTAACAGATAAAATAAGGTTCCACCAGCTTCGCTGCTTGGACCCCTTATAATAATAATAATAATAATAAGAGGAAGAAGAAGAAGAAAAAGAGTGAAAATGACACATCTCAACACATTAGTTAACTGATTAGTTAACGCAACCCAGGTGCGTGTGCTCTCCCCACGAGCAGGATCAGTCGAGACCAATTGACTTCTCCGGCGAACCAAATGCCACATTATGTTAAACATATTCCGATATATGCCAAGAAGTAAGTTGCAATAAATGCAGGACATTTGCAGTATATGTGTATGCTATTTCTATACTACTGAATGTAGTTAAAATTACAATCTATTGTACATTTCATGTACTGTAACTTTATTTTTCAGAAATAAGTCTGTGGTTATGTCTTGATACCAATAAAAATATTATTAGATTAAAACAACTTTCTATTGTCATCGAAAAAATGACAAATCAAAAATGACAATATACTGGTGTTGCGGAAAAACATTTTTGTTGTATAAGGGTGAAATGAACAGTGCAAGAGATAACAGCATTCGGCAATAAACAGCAGCGAAAAATTCCAGCCTCCAATACAATTGGGCCTACCTTCTGTTAATGGTCATGTTCTGATTAATATGACGCAAACATCATTATTGTTATGGTTGGGTTGTATTCTTCTGTTTCATGACTGCTGGTTGTAGTGGACACCCACCATTTCCTTTTATTTTTTTGTGAATTTAGTAAAAAATAGAATAAAAAAACAATGCTTTTAGCCTATTGCCATTTCTCTGGAGCTGTTACTTTCATAATTCTCAAGTTTTGTGAGTAGGTTTGTGTTAAATCTATTATTGTCTGGCTGAGAAGTTGGGTGTGCTTCCTATAAAGCAGATTGCGGAACCCAAAGTTCATATTTGAACAATAATATCTACACTCTGAAGAGGGATTTCTAGCCAAATCCCCTTTCTATCCAAAACACATCAGCATTGTAACAGTGCCGATTAGCAAAGCAGCAACAACTATAATAAGGGGTGCCAGCCAGGTGGTATTCTGCCAAAAAAAGAGAAAACAAATGAAAATAAGTAGTTGCAATCAAAATAAATAACCTACATCTGCTACCAGAGCAGGTAGCGGTGAAAACAGTGCCACCTACACTGTAACCTGTTAAATTCCAGTATTTGCAATTAGAAAAGGCAGAATTAACTAATCGCATGACAAGCTTAATTTGCCCAACAATAAATTATGGAAAAGAGATAAATGCAATGGTTAAAAAACTGGTGACCCCCCCCCAGTACACTCTTTGAGATGTACTGGGGGGGGGGGGGTCATATGCTTTAGCAGTCATATTGCATACAGAGAGCATATAGGGCATTGACTGAAAGCCTATAGATTCATCTTTTGTCATGTCTTTGATAGGTTCATTAAAACGTGCCCATTCACATGGTTTAACAGCCTTTATACAGTTTATATGCAGATCTTCTCAAAAGACGCTTCTTCTTGTGCCTAATATATATCCCATACCTTGCAGATAGGTGACACACAAATACTGGCAAATATGCATACCTGCATATGTATACATACTGATGTATCTCTTATATTCATTTATCTTTATTTGGGCTTGAAAGCCTGAAGGTGCTGATAACAACTTGCTTTAAACTTGCAGTCACTAGAACAGTCACATTCTAGTATTGGTCTTCTCTAGCTGTGACCTCCAGGATTCCTCTTTCTTAGCTGTGGAGACATGATTACATTTTGTATTTTAGGGGTGAGAGCTTGGCCGTAGGCCTGAAAGACAGATGGGCATCATATTCATGCAGATCACCTCTAGAGCTCAGTCTGATTCAAGACAATAGCAGAAATAATATCAGCATATTAGCTTTCTCAGGCCTGATTGTGCAAAGGGCCATTAGCCCGTCTGTTTGAAAGGGATACAGGTATCTTTTTCCATTATGTCATTGTTCAGTGTGGAGTAGAGCGTTCCATGCGCCCAGTTAGGTGTCCCAAGCTCTTCCGGCTTTGATTGCAATCACCACCGTTCACATTTGTGGAAAGAAAGGTTGGCTTGGGTCAAGCCGCATTGCGGACAACACCAACTCACAGCCACGTGAGCCACATGAGCTCCGTCATAAATGGTCAGGGGTAAATGACACCAGTGAATGTGAATATGCTGGAAAGCACTTAAGGTTCATGTATCCCTAAGCATAACAAGACCACAGCTAGGACACAGACACTTAGACTACTCTAACCTGAAAATGCATTAATTTGAGTCATGTTATAAACTAACCTGTTGCAAGTAAGTTTTCAGTAATTTCTGAAGGGCAAGAGTACATTTGTATAGTACCAGATCAAGAAAATATATGGAGCCTTTACTCACTGATACATCTAGACCCGCCTTCTGAAGAGTGTTTCTGATCAGTTGGACAGCTGTTTGGGGTTTTTTCTTCAAAATGGTGAGAATTCTTTGGTCTTCAACTGTATAGGTCTTCCTTGTACTGTACAGGCCCTTTGTGATTTCTGAGTTCATCAGTGCTCTCTTTCTTATTATTGATGTTCCAAACAGTTGATGTTGATAAGCTTAAGTTCTGTCAGGGCCACTGTCATCAAGTAGAACTTTATTGACAATAAAGGCAATACAGTTATGTTTGGCGGTATGGCTCTGTTCTGGAGCTCTCCCGCCAACCACGCAGCCCGCGTGGATAAGGCCGGGAGGCCAGCAGCCAAACCCCCCCTAGAGGGGTACACACAGAACAGATCCAGCAGCAAAGCAGTTTTTAACACATATGAATGGAGCAAATGCAATTTCTTAACACATAAGGATGGAGCAATACAACTTCTTAACACATAGGAATGGAACAAATGCAATTTCTTAACACATAAGGATGGAGAATGCAAATTCTTGACGCATGGGGAAGGAGCTGGGGTGGTGGAGGGGATTTACGAAGCAACGTGCAGCGCTTGCATGCAGGAGGAGCAGCCGAATGAGTAGAGGGAGGCTGTTTAAGTAGACCGCCCTGTTAGTGAATGTACTGTGATAGGCTAACATCACTCAGCTGAGCCCTCAGCTGATTCGGCCGGAGCGCTTGACTCTCGTGACCTGCCAGAACTACGCGATGCTCCATTTCTGTCAGGGCCACTGTCATCAAGTAGAACTTTATTGACAATAAAGGCAATACAGTTATGTTTGGCGGTATGGCTCTGTTCTGGAGCTCTCCCGCCAACCACGCAGCCCGCGTGGATAAGGCCGGGAGGCCAGCAGCCAAACCCCAAAACACCCATATGCCGATATGCTATCAATAAGTGTCTCCGGCCGATGTGATGACTATGTGTACGACCACCTGGAGGAAGCCCTTCGTCCAGTCGAGCCTTTCGGCTTGAGGCCGTCTATGTTTTTACATGGATCAGTGGTTATGTGTACCAACGCATGTTGGACATTCCCTTGAGGCCAATACTTAGATGTAATATTAATTAATAACCCCAAGGAACATACTATGTGGTATGATATTAGGCTATGTGTACCGACGCTGTCGGTATTTCCCCTCGAGCGCCACGATTTGAATTAACCGGGGGAAATATACTACCGACTACGTCAGTGTAAATGAATCCTCACTCGTTGCATAGGCCAGTAGTAGCAGCAGCAGGAGCAGCAGTGATGTGAAGCACGTGTTCAACGATGACGTGATGACTATGTGTACGACCACCTGGAGGAAGCCCTTCGTCCAGTCAAGCCCTTCGGTTTGAGGCCGTCTATTTTTTTTTTTTTTTTTGACTATGTGTACGACCACCTGGAGGAAGCCCTTCGTCCAGTCAAGCCCTTCGGTTTGAGGCCGTCTATTTTTTTTTTTTTTTTTTTATAATGGATCAGTGGTTATGTGTACCAACGCATGTTGGACGTTCCCCTGAGGCCACTAGTTAGATGAATTATTCATTAATAAACCAGGGGAACATACTATGTGAGATGTAATATTAGGCTATGTGTACCGACGCTGTCGGTATTTCCCCTCGACGCCACGATTTGAATTAACCGGGAAATATACTACCGACTACGTCAGTGTAAATGAATCCTCACTCGTTGCATAGGCCAGTAGTAGCAGCAGCAGGAGCAGCAGTGATGTGAAGCACGTGTTCAACGATGACGTGATGACTATGTGTACGACCACCTGGAGGAAGCCCTTCGTCCAGTCAAGCCCTTCGGTTTGAGGCCGTCTATTTTTTTTTTTTTTTTTTTTTGACTATGTGTACGACCACCTGGAGGAAGCCCTTCGTCCAGTCAAGCCCTTCGGTTTGAGGCCGTCTTTTTTTTTTTTTTTTTCTAATGGATCAGTGGTTATGTGTACCAACGCATGTTGGACGTTCCCCTGAGGCCACTAGTTAGATGAATTATTCATTAATAAACCAGGGGAACATACTATGTGAGATGTAATATTAGGCTATGTGTACCGACGCTGTCGGTATTTCCCCTCGAGCGCCACGATTTGAATTAACCGGGGGAAATATACTACCGACTACGTCAGTGTAAATGAATCCTCGCTCATTGCCATCCATACAAGCATGCATGGACAAGACCAGGAGGGGGCAGCAGCAAAACCCCCCAAAGCAAACATGCGCCGACATGTTGTTAGTACTTAGTCTCTGACATAGGGCGACATAGCTCAGGAGGCAAGACCGATTGTCTGGCAGTCGGAGGGCCGCCGGCCCAAACCCCGCCCTGGGCGTGCCGAAGCGTCTCCGAGCAAGACACCCAATCCCTAACTGCTCTGGCGAATGAGAGGCATCAATTGTAAAGCGCTTTGGATAAAAGCGCTATATAATGCAGTCCATTTAGTCTCCGGCTGAGGTGATGACTATGTGAAATGCCATTCGGCTACCGGAAAGGCCCTTCATCCGGTCAGCTCGAGGCTGTTCTAACATTGTGGGTCAGTGGCTATGTGTACCAAGGGTTTTTTTTTTTTTTTTTTTAATATTTATTTATTTATTTATTTATTTTTGATTTTTTATTTTATACTATTTGTAATGTTAAAGGCTATGCCTACGTGTATGGCCTTGGCTTCTATCAATCAAATTTATTTGTATAGTGTATTTTACGGCAGTTGTCACAATGCATTTTACGGACAACCCTGACCTGAACCCCCACAGGAGCAAGCCTAAGGCAACAGTGGCAAGGAAAAACTCCCTGTGGCAGATAGGAAGAAACCTCGGAAGGAACCAGGCTCAAGGGGGAAACCCATCCTCCTCTGGTCGGCACAGGTTGTCGATTGTGACAAGCATGTCAGTCAGTGGCTCAGCTACCTCGTAAGTCCAAGGCCATTCAAACTAATCACCAAATATCATTAGGCTATGTGTACCGCAGCTTGTTCGTATTTCCCCCCAGCACAGAGATTTAACCAATTAGAGGGAAATATACTACTCATATTAGTGTAATGAATCCTCGTTCAGTAGTAGTGCAGCAGCAGCAGCAGCAATAAACAGCAGGAGCAGTAGCATCAGTAGTAGCAGTAGCGGCAGCAAGAAACTGATTACAGAGGAAACATTGGCGGCTGCGATGCCGGTACTTGCCAGTAGACAGTAGCAGCCGTGCTCCTATGCTGCAAAGCTCATAGCTTTTGAACGGAAATTGTCAATGCCAACGGATGAAGTACATGTCCAAAGCCCCGTAGCTTCACTGAGGATGCTGGGAACCATCACTGCTGCCGTTGCTACACTGGAGCAGGAGTGGTGGTGTAGAACTCCGGAATGGGGACCACATTGCCAATGAGACCGAGGCGGACGGCAACCAGATTTCGTCATGGCATTTCCCAATGAAGGCTCCTCAGGGCTCGCATGGGGGCGCCACCACAGGTACCGGGTCATGGAGGAGAGGACGGAAAACAGTGCTAGTATGCAATAATGACACAAGTTTCTTCATTTTCTTAGATGAAAAGCTTGAGGTGTATACGATATATAGCTAATTTAAGCATATTTGCCATGGTGAGATCATATAAAGAACCATGAAGCATAAGGAAATGCAGTTTCCAACAGTGGGTACTCCGGGGTTGAAACACTTGCCTTAAGAGAGACCAGTTGTGAACGCAGTTATGAGGATGAATAGTCTATGAATCTTTTTTTTTTTTTTTTTTTTTTTTTTTTAATTGTGGGGAAATGCATTATGCAGAGATTGGATGAACATATTACTGTTTCTGCCCATCAGGCGTCACGATGAGGCTAATCTTGCGTTGCGCTATCGGAAGCGACTCCTACCAAACGGATACGCTGGAAAAGATGCATAGCCTGGTCCCGAAAGCCGAGACGATTGGCGATCGTGTTTTTGAGTTTCGCTTACATTACAGGCATTTGGCAGACGCTCTTATCCAGAGCGACGTACAACAAAGTGTATAATCATAACCAGGAACAAGTATGCGAAACCCCTAGAGAGAAGTACCGGTCCAAGTGCAGGGAACAACCGCATAGTTCAACTTGGACCCTGAAGGTTAAACTGATTAACACTAACAACGATAACGGCAACAACGCTTAATTCGCTGACATAAGGGCCACTCCGGGCGAGGGCAGGCATCGAAGCAATAAGGTTCGAAGAATTATTTCTCAATACGTCGTTATTTAAATATTATTATATTATATTATAAACAGTTGGGCACAGTGGGCTGCTTTAAAGGGCCACAATGCATTACTAATATGCTTACCGAATGAGTATATTAGGAGAGGAATTGGAAGCAGTCTTTTTTTTTTTATTTTTATTTATTTATTATTTTTTTTTTAATTATTATTAATTAATTAATTAAATTTATTTATTTATAATTCACGTATTTATTTATTTTATTAGCCATCGTATTGCACTCTATTTAGACGAAAATGCAATGTACGATTAAAGAAACTATGACAAGTTGCGAAAGCACATGCTACAAATCTGCCTGGAACCAGCCATACCGGCAGCAGGTCCAAGGATGACGCGCCACGCCATTCGCGTGTAGAGACGGCGAAGCCAATACCTAGGCTATGTGGAGCATGTCCGTAGCAGGAGGTATGATTTTTTTTTTTTTTTTTTTTTTTTTTTTTTTTTCCCCTCAACATGTGTGCTCAGTCGTGTGGTCACATGCCTGATCACATGCACGGTGAAGAGGTCAGAGCAGTGACGCGGAGAAGGCTACATGAAATCCCTTCTCCGCTGTGATAAGCCTAAACGCCCGTTTAGGTGTCATGGAATACAACGATACACTTATGAATGCGGAACGTACGCATTCGCGTCTTGCAACAGCACAATATTGAGAGAACCAGTTGGATAAGACAACGTTAGCCTATTTTGTCTCATTACAATAAACATTAGCAATCCCTAAACATTCAGCAGCGTGATCTGACAGATAAATTAGATAGCCAACCAAATTATATCCTCGCAGATTTAACGCCAATATGAATTTAATGTTTTTATTTTTTCTGTCGCGATGATTGGGTCCTGATAGGGAACCGGCTTTTTAAGCGCGAATCGTGAATCAGTGGAGAACAACTTTCAGAAACCGAAAGTTGAAGCCGAAGCTGGTTTGCATTTACAACATTGGCTGTAGCCTACTTGCCGGTAACAGTCCAACACTCCTTGTAGTGTAGCGATTCAGCGAAGGGTAGAATGCAGCTTTGAACAATTTAGACATCTCGGCTCTTTGCAACACGCCCTGCCGCCCATGTTCAATCTGCCAAACCTATAACAGCCAGAGTTTAACTGCGATCTCGCAGCCCAATTTTTCCGGAATAACTGTTTACACCAGGAAGTAGGCATGGGGCTATCTAGTAGCTGCGTGTTAGCGATTGTCCTTAATCCGTCAGCCGTTCGTAATGAACAAAAGATTCTTTATCGATACGCCTACTTTTTCCATCTCAGCCAAGCGTGAGAACTTTGGCGTTCTCAATTCGGACATTTCCGCTTAGATTTACGTGCACGAACCCCAAATTCGCGTAAAACGGTTGATTGGAAGACCCCGCTCTGATCAGTAGAGGATGTAGCGTACGACCCAATTCTACTGCGTTCAGGAAGGTAGCCGAAAACATTCACGCCAGGAATTCTTTAGCAGTGACGCATCTAGCTTTGACTCTGGTGGTGAGAAACTCGACAATAAGCATGCAATTAACTTGTGCCCGCATATGTTGGAACGTTTCCGCTTTTAGCGAAAGACTTGCGATATTCGTGGAACCAGCCCCTCTGTGAGACGCCCCCGCAATCGAACGTGTATATTCGGTGTTGTTAATTTAGCGACTTTTAGAGGAGGCCATAGCTACTTTCTATAGAAATATTTGGCAACACTGTATATTATGCACTTACGCTAGACTCAGAGCTCAGCAGAATTTAAATAAGGTTGATGACATTACCCGGCAAAAATCTGCAGCTAGCAGATATGGACGTGGCAGCAGCTTCCAGGCTTGAACATGGCGTCCTCCACGGAGGGGCGGCGTCGCCGCAAAGCAGCGCTCCTTGAATGAAGCTCCCTGGCCAGTTAGCAGTGAGGACAGTGCACCGGTATCCTCAATATTTGGAATAAGCCGCTTTAGACAACGCTTTGCGTGGCTGGCCCCGAAATGGATCGCCTGCCTGCTGCAGCTAGAGCTTAGAGGTAAGGAGCAATGCAAATGAATAGCGAGACTTCTTCATAGTGCCTAGGCTGTGAGCTTAGACTAGCAGCTAACATGTAGCAAGTAGACTTGGTTTAGACTGGCAACGTGCCGTAGGCTAGCTGGATTGCAGGAAGAAGCGCCGATTTACGAAGCAACGTGCAGCGCTTGCATGCAGGAGGAGCAGCCGAATGAGTAGAGGGAGGCTGTTTAAGTAGACCGCCCTGTTAGTGAATGTACTGTGATAGGCTAACATCACTCAGCTGAGCCCTCAGCTGATTCGGCCGGAGCGCTTGACTCTCGTGACCTGCCAGAACTACGCGATGCTCCATGTTTGGCCAATGCATCTGACTTTTTTTTCTTATTACTGAGCCTCATAATGGCTTTCCTGACTTTCAGTAGCACAATGCTGGTCTTCCTGTTGACAAATGCCAATAAAGACTCCAAAGACAATCAACAGGCTAGAATAAAAATTAGATACTGAAAGTTCTCTTATACCTGCACTAAGGCAGCAATTGAACACACCTGACTCATTGTAAACACCTGTGATGCTGTTTGTCCCTAACATTGATGGCCTGAAACTGGGGGACTGTATAAAAAGTTATTTAATTTCTGCATGTGAAACCAAAATGTATAAAACTATCCTTAAATAAAAGCTGAAAACGTGCACTTTAATCACATTTGAATTGTTTCGTTACATATATTAAAACTGTGTACAGAGCCATATAAAAAAATGTCTTTGTCCCAAACATAGATTCGGCTGAGAATATATGAAGACATGTTACAGTGAGGAATACAATCGTAATTCTCTTTTTACTGTAGTTACTTCGGAAAGATTTAAAGAAGAGGTTAAATAATGAAGGATTCTAGTGCTACTGTAATGTTGAGCACTTTTTCCTGATTTGAGTAAATTCATATCCTTAGAACGTGAGGTTGATGTTAAGTTGTATTTAATACTATTGAATGATCATCTTCACCCTGTTAAAGCATCTTTCCTGCAAATAGGGATCTAATGTCAAGGTAACAATGCTTTCTTTCCACAGACCACGTGCAGTATATTTCTTTTTGTCCTGAGCTAGCCACAGTATGTGCTTACTGTTCTCAATAATGTAATAAATTGTTCTTCTTTTCCTTTATTGTACCTAGAACGTATTTTCCCTGTCATGAACTTGATGATGATATATAGCCATACTCGACTTATATACTGTATATATCCAGCAAAGAACCCTAGCTTTTTCCAAGACCAGACATATCCAGATATAAATTTCAGAGCAGATCGACACACACTGCTTTCATCCATGGCAATGTGTATAATCAGAGGAAAACTGTCAAGAGATATAAGATATCTTCTTATGTAACATCCTAAAGCCAATTTATTGTTTCTGGATGTGTGTGGTTTTGACAGTAACATAATACACAGCTCTCAACTATCATCCAGCAAGACTCAAGTTCCAGTGTTATCCAGACAGCAGACAATGAATGAGCTCATTCTCATTTTAATGTGTTGATCTTGACACATACAAATGTTCCTCGTTTCTCATTCTTCTTAACATTTAATGTAACTTTTTCGGATTAAAATTTTTTTAGAGTATTTACCTAAGTATTTCCTTAAGCATTTACTTTCGGTAGTACTCAGCATATGTTTGCGGTGGTCAGCTATCCCATGTAACACAGCTATTTCTGAACCTTGATATCTCCACCATTTCAAAACCAATCTCAATGTCATTTCTCAGGTGAACTACAATCACCAGGGGCTCACCAAATACTGATTTTGGTGTAGATAAAAAATTATCATTAAAAAATGAAAACGTTTTTGTGCGAACATAACTCAATTTAAACCCAACGGATCCTGACACAAAACCCTTCATTCCATTAGTTATTTTGAGACCTGCATGCTTTTTATATTTCCATGGCTGTAGACTTTATTAAATTTAAATGAGACCTCAAAATTTGGAGACTGCATTGTCCATAGACTTAAAATGGGGAGACAACGCTAGCCAGGCTAGCTTCTCCAGGTTTGAATAATTTAATCGCTCTGAAGTTCAACAGGAGACTGATATCACAGATCATATCTATATAAAGTTGATCCTACTTGTTAACAGTAAATCAGACTTAGATTCTTTTCTCATTTCAGCAGTTGTTGAAGTGGTCATATACTGGCAAACAGTTTGTTTTCCTTATTTAGGAACTTGTCAAACTCTGAGTGTAAAAAGAAAAGAGAATGCTTTGAATTGTTAATCAAAGTCAAATGCTAATTTAATCCCAGCCATTGCGCATTTTCCAAAGGGCCAGAAAAACTAAGATAGAACAGCTTTCTAAAAATCTGAAACATACAGCACCTTTGGTGCTTGGTCACGTAATTACAATTCAAAGGGAATTAGATTTTTATTTGTTGCTTTATGTTGCCTTCCCTTAATTGGTTGTTTTCTATTTAATATGGTGAAATGCAAAATAGATTCAGTTAAAGAAAGTTTTGCGTATAGGCTCTACACCCTGTGGTTAGTTTATTCAAAATATTTTGTAATTAACACATAAATACAAAATGTGTGTATTGCCAAATTATGACTTCATGTGACCTCAACATAGGTAGGAATTTACATTGCCTGTTCCATACCCTCTTGGTTATTTTTTTAGAAGCTAAAAAGTGGTTTCAGGACTTTTTTCAAAAGTGATAGAAGACAAAAGCATTTGAATAATAGCACTGTTACTGGTCAGCCTTTTAACAATGGAAATCCATTACATCAAAATAATATTGATAACTTGCCCTTTTAAAAGTTCAGTTCTGTCAAGCTATATCTGATGGCAGAAAGGCAGTTACATTAAGGATAACAGTCACCACATTTTGCTTGGGGTATTAATGGAAGGAGGACAAAGAGAGCTCCTCCTCCAGCAAACAACTGCTCAGGAACTTTTCTGCAACTTCTGTGGGCATCAAACTATTCCACAGCCTGACATTTTAGTTATGTAGTTGTTGATAGGGTAACAAGTATACAGTAGTTTTGGCATATTGTCTAAATATTATAAGACAAAAAATTGCATCTAGGGAATTTGCGTCTCTGTTGGTCATGGCTGTGGAAAATAGAACTGCACTGAAATCTCTTCCCCACACACTCTCTTTTAGGCAACTGCTCAAGAATTTGACGTCTGGAATGTCAGTGCTAAAATTACAGCAGACACATGGGTATTTTGGATATAAGTGCTGGAATTCAATCAGCGATGTCTTCAACTTTGACTCACAATTGAAATTTTAGTTTATAATCTTCATAGGTCAGCAATTACCACACCACAACTAACCACAACTAACTCCCTAACAATTATATTTTTTTGTGGAAAAGAAAGATGAGTAACACATGCTATACACTTGCATGTGTTGCTCATCCTGTTATAGTACAGTTCTAGTCTATGAACAGCATCTGATTGAGACTGTGCCACAGGACAATGCATAGCCATAGCATCATCCTGGGAGGGAGAAACTTATTTGGCTTTGGTTGCCTGTGTCTTATTACTCAATATGGAGCCTTGCGCATGGGCAAGCTCACCTTGTGGACTACAGTGTGAAAAGTCTTTACATCACATGATTCAGAAGACAGCATTTGCTGGTCAGGACCATTCTAAATAGAGGGGATTTGAGTGTTGTCTGGTGAATAAAATGGCATTGCAAATTAGAAGACAAAAAAGGGGGGGGGGGGGTAACATTACCATCTATAAGCCGAAAATTAAGGATAAATATTTATGGTATCCAGACCAAGACGAGCTCTGTACACCAAAAGACAATTTGTGGTTACTTGAAGACACAGTGGTTATGAGAAACCTGTCCCCTCACAACTGTAATCAACTGTAAAAAAAAATACAGATACTTATCCATTAAGAAGCAAAAGAGAAAAATGCCAGGTCACATGCAGCATTAGAACAAAATAATGGTTGGTTGGACAAAATAATGGAAACAACTAACACCAAATAACTAATATGGAGTCAGGTCACTGTTTGCCTTCAGAAGAGCTTCAATCCAACTTCAAATATAGCTGCACAAGTTCTGAACTGTGTGTAGTGGGATATTGGAAGATTCTTCACAAATAAAAGTCTCCAGTTCTTCCCAAGATGAAGGAGGAGGAATTCTACTCATCACAACTTCCCATGAAGGTTCAATGATGTTTAGAGCTGGTGGTTTTGGAGGCCATGGAAAGTGTTGACTTCATCATGGTGTTCATTGAACTATTCTTGAATTTATTTATCAGTGTATGTGAGGATGTTATCATCTTTGAACATCATGGGGAGCAATAGGCTGTACCTGGTCTTCATATTGTCATTATATTCCTTTGCAATTTTATGACAATGCACAGCAGTTATTGGACCCAATGACTCCCATGAAAGGCCTGCCATTACAAATTCACCGCCATATTTAACAGTTACCAACAGACATTGTGGATTGTGGCATCCTTTGGCTTTCTCCAAGCATAAACCAGTCCAGATGTAGGAAAAGAGTGAAAGATGACTCATCTGATTGGGTTGCAGGATCACAAAGATGTTGAATTAATTTTCTGGTGATTTCTGAGGCTGTAGTTTGGGGTGTTCAGCAACTATTCTATTGCATTTCGGCCTGTCTGTTGGTGAACTTATGACCACTGTTCCTCTTTGCCGATGGAGTTTTTTCACGTTTGGCATACTGTATGTCATCAAAATTTTCAATGATATTCCACTTACCACAATAAATAATTTAACTATTTTTGTGACTGATACACTCCTGCAATTCAGGGACTAATGATTCAGCCTCTTTTGTTGCCACACGTTGCTTTGGAAACTAACATATCAAAGTACAGATTTTCAGGCCTCTTTTATAGCTGACATACTGCTCTTTGGCATTCAACTTAGTATGACTCACCTATGTAGCTGCCTGTGTAGCTGCCTCACCTCAAGTCCTTTTTCATCTTGTTTTTCTGTAATACTGTCCAAACCCTGTACTTCATATTTGCCTATCTATTTAATTAGCAAATTAATGTGTTCAAATAAATAAATAAATGTGTGGAGAAAAAAGAGCAGCCTGAGGCAAAACAGTTTTACACATTTAATCCTGCATCTCTAAAATGTCAATGTGAGACGTGAATTTGGGAACTTTCATAATTACAATAAATGCCTTCCAGGCCGTGGACTTTGACATTCACTTTTCCAGTTCACGCTGAGAAATATACAAACAAATGTAGCAAATAGTCTACAGGATAACATAAATACCTTAAGTTCTTTTAACTATTTGAACCTGTTCAGTTTTATTTTATGGATGTTGTAGTTCAATGAAAATATCAATAGCAAAGCCTATCAAGTATACTTCTTGCAATGACATTTTGGCTTTATCAGTGTTAGGTCCATGTTAGCATGTTTCTCAAGCTTGTTTGGCCACTCTACATTTAAAAAAAAAAGAATTACCAACCCATGTGCTCAAAGAAGTTTTAACAAACTATATAACAAATAAACTGGTGTGTTGGCTTCTCAAAGATAATTATAGAAAGGAAAGAAGGGAGCCCGCACTCTTAATGAATGAGATATAAATTATAAATGTGTACACAACAAAATAATTTTCAGCATATTTTATTCCTATTTGGACAAAGAGACAGACATGTTTCGGCCTAAGCCGTCCTCAGCGTCTTGAAGTTCTTCTGACAAACAGGAAATATAAAACAAGTATAAACATGACATCATAATAGCCAATTATATATGTAAATTAGCTTCTAAATAATTGAATAATTATATAATCAATAATGACCAAAACCTGTCTTAGCCCAATGTGTATGACAAAAAGGCTAGGCAGGCTAATAAGAAAAATAAGAAAAAAAAGTAAACACCAGTTACATCAAAAACCGTATGGTTTTGAATAGGATATATATATATATATATATATATATATATATATATATATGAGGGGCCAAACAGGAAATATTTAATGAAGTCTGATATATATACATAATTTTGATATATATACATTGAAACTGATATATATACATCTTTCTTGATATATATACATTGAACTGTGATATATATACATTGTGTCTTGATATATATACATCAAAACCAATATATATACATTGTTTTTGATATTTATACATTGAAAATGATAAATATATATCATATTTGATATTTATACATCAAAACCGATATATATACATCATTTCTGATATATATACATTGAAACCAATATATATATCATTCGGAACAGGCATATATTTGGGCATCCCATTGGGTCTTTATTCAGACATAATCAGTGCAATCCAAATTAATTTTTAATTGGATTGAGACTGAAAATTATATTATTATATTCTGTAAGAATTTTGATGTGAATATAACAAGTGAGACAGTGAAATGTCGCTAGCTCTCCGATTTTAATACAGGTACATATTTGGTCCGCTTCTTATGGATCTTCCTGGGGTTTGCCCGGGTTTGTTAATGTGAGCCATGCTGTTTCTGAATGAA